>NW_026963290.1:1676785-2012142 GCF_036588685.1 Mytilus trossulus
TAGGCCTATAAAGCAGCAATACAAAGAGGCCAAAACCAAAGGACTACTGTAAGCCAACTTTTTTTTGCAGATACTTTATTTCACATTTAACCCTTACTAGCCCATATCACGGCAATTTCATTTTGCGATTTTCAAAATCACTTCATACATCATGTACATAGTTCTATCAGAATTGTTTTTCTATACCTTAAGAGAAAGTGTTATATATAAAGGTATATATAGACAAAAAATTCTGAGACAAGTGCCTGTGTTAGACATGTTAGAAAAGGAAAGATCCTGAGTTTCAAATTTTCACTATGATTTTTATTCACATTATTTTTCTACTTGTGATGAGCAAAGGCAAATAGGTCGCAAAAATATAGTTGGTTTTCAGTATTAGATTTTAAATACTTACTCTAAATCTGCAGCTTGAGTGTTTTGGATTACCCTTACAGAGGAATTCTGGTGGAATGTCCTCACCATCCACATTAACTTTTACAAAATAATATCCTTCTTTTGCTGGTCTGTAAAATAAAAATATATCATAATTATTTGTCATTTATTGTAGAAACTACTGCTTTCATTTTTTTGGTTATAAAACACTTTCAAAATAAAATGTTTCTTTGAGCGCAGTTGGATAAGACTGGATAAAACCCTGAACAGTCAGGGCAAAAATGGACACAATATTCACACACTTGATACAGGTCTGACTCTGAATTGTAATTAAATATTTGACACATAATAGGTTTCTGACACAGAATAACTGCAGTCAAAGAACTTAGAATTGGTTATATGATTTGAAATAAGATTATCTCCCTTACAATGCGTTTAAATTGTCCATTAATCAGGAATTTCTTATTTTCCCTGCCTTTCTTGCCTCCAATTCCCAAACTGTGTGAGCCTTTACCCCTCAAAGCAAATCCTTAACATTATCTCTTTGTTGTATGGAATCTTGTGGAGACATTCATACACCGTTCCACAAGTTTCTGTATCGAAACTAGAAAATTGAGTTTTTGTGCCTTTTTTTGGCCCTTAATTCCTGTAAGGACCTGTCTGACCATAACCCCCAAAATCAATCACAACATACCTTTCGTGGTATAAACCCTGTGTTTAAATTATATAGATTTTTATTCACTTACACTTAAGAGGGAGGGTAGGAGGGGTCCTGATCCGGAAATCCTGTGCTTAAAAATACGAAATCCCTAAATCTTGGGCTTTGAAAAACAAGAAATCACGAGGTCCTGAGATTCGAAAAAAAGAATTTCTTGATCTCAAAAGGGTCAATCACAAAACCCCCAGCTTAATTAAATACACCCGATCCTGGAGTCCGTATAAAGGTCCTATCCCCCCTCACTACGTGAAACAACTTTTTGTAAAAACACAGAGGCAGATTTAGGGGGGGGGGGGCTAGCCCCCCCCCCTTTTTGGGAAAAAATTTGGTTGCTTATATAGGGAATCACTGAAGCGTGACTTAAGTGGGCCCCCTCTTAGGTCAGTCAGTGGGCCCCCACTTATGAAAATTCCTGGATCCACCACTGAAACATGAGATGATTTACATGATTTTTACAATGACATTACTGATCAGGGCCGTAGCGTAATGGAGGCAAATGAGGCAAATGCCTCACTTTTGAAACGACGACCGAACTTTTAAAGTGTCATTTTTGTTTAATTATATATTTTACATTATCAATATGCGAGTTTCACGATTCACATTATCTACAAGCACACTACTACATACAATATGACCAATCTGCAGCAGCGATTGCAGCTTTTACCATAGCGATGACAGTAAAAAAATAAGTGTTCCGAATACAAATCAAAATAAAAAAATGATACAAATCTTAATGTCATTACAAAACTGATTGAAGATGGGTTCTTTAAAGAGAAAAAATATGAAAAAGGTAACTCATGAGTATAAAGACCCCCTATAAGTATGCTGGCTTATTACTTTCCTTGGTTTATTTTTAAATCGATAACGCTATAGTTATTAATCTTTACACTAAAATAATTCATTGGCCAAAAATATAATAATTATTCATAATTAATTTAAACAAAATCACGAACCGCCTTTTCTATGGAAGTCTCAGTTTAATGTATAAGGCAATTCTTGATTTTTATTTATCTTTGATAAAGTATGAAATACATTTTTGGTATTGTTTGAAAATATTTTTTTCGTGTTCTTTTTCTGTTAATGATCAGCATTGTCTGGTTGTTTGCAAGCGTGTTCCATTGATTCTAGTGCAGTAGGTTGTGGGTTCGAACCCCCGTAGGTCATACCAATGACTTGAAAATTGAAAGAATAATGTGAAAGATAACTTGTGATCACTTGTGACATACGAACGTCAAAAATCCGGTTAACCCTTTCCTCCATAATGACGCTTTTGACGCCACCCCCCTTACTCCATAATGACGCCTTTTGCCGCCTGTGTAGTACCTTAGTTGAAACACTTTGACTACAAAGTGTCTGCAGTAGACTAAATGAAATTTGTATCCAATATGAAAAGGAATATCATAGGAATATCCAACTTAGATTTATTTGATGAAATAGTTGTTTTTCACAATGCATTAATACTTGAAAGCATATGTTCAGCATTTTATTAAAAAAATCCTATGCGAATAAAGTATGCAAAAAAAATATTTCTATGGAGGAAAGGGTTAAGTAACAATGTTGGTCTATTTTTCTCTGTACCTATTCTTATGGTTAATGATTATGTATAATAAATATATTCTTATTGATGCTTATCTTTTAAAAGCTTATAACTTGCTGTTGGACATACATATATATATATATATACATAAGAACGTGTGTTGAAGCTTTTCGATAGTACAGGTCACAAGAGAATCGGAAAATTTAAGTTGACCAACAGAGATTAACTTTAATATTGAAACTTGATTTGTTACTTACTAGGCTAGTTAATAATAAAAACCGCATTTCTGTTATATTTTTTATTTTTTTATTATAGATGGTAATGCTGGAAAAAGCTTCTACCGTTAGAGGTACCCGAACCACCCGAATTGCCTCACTTTAAATGAACATGCCCTACGGCCTTGCTGATGGATCTTTAAGCTCAATAATAAAAGGGTTCCAAGTAACCAAGTGTCTCACTTACTTTACGGATCTCATAAATATTTGAAAACTATCGTTATGATAAATTTTAACTGGAAGACACTGGAAGTAAAACTAATTTAAGTCCATACTGGCATACATAACTTTGTTTACAAAAATATGTGATATGGTATATATTTCTGTTATACTAAATATGTAAAAAGGGTAAAGTAGTGACTAATATCAGCTATGCCAACCCTTCCAACTAAGGATGGAAGCGCCTATTCGGATCTAGTCCAAATAATTATGACGTTTGGCAAGGCTATTTTTATTTTTTTTCTGGGACGCCTTCCTACAACGTCGTAGGAAGGCGTCCCAGAAAAAAATTAAAATAGCCTTGCCAGACGTCATAATTATTTGGACTAATTCGGATCCTGCTCCATTGATGCACGTGCAGCCAAATATGCACGATTCTAAAATTCACATCAAAGTCGGTATTAACAAATCCGGACATAACAATCGTTAAGTATTTCGTTTGCTCTGTGTTATAGTAGTCTGACTCTCAGGTTATATCTATGTCAAAGTACAATATGTTTAACTATTTTTCAAGTTTACTGATGAATGTAAGGCTTTGAGTAGAACTTTGTGCGTTACGTTACAAATTACATGTTGTTTTTAATTAAAACTGACAAAACAACAATCGACATTTGTCCCCGGCGTATCATGTATTGTTACTATTCATCGCTAGCCTAACTAAAAGTTAAGCTTCTTACGCTGTGAGAGCCTCGGAGTTTTTCCAAATAAAAAAAAATCCACTCTAAGTTCAAATCTCTCAAATAGTCTAGTTTAACCGTTTACACAGCAAATACACATAGTAAAATTATATTGTAATATCATAGACATCTCTGGTAATATCTATGGACTACTATACTATAACATTAGTCTCAGGTAATATACATCTCAATAATTCATAATCAACACTCATTTCTGAAAAATTATTAAGGGATCTCAATACACCTTAATTACTGCATTTCAGTGACTTTTTATGCAATTTTAAAATACTAGAAAATAATCATTGGTTTTGGCCCCCCCCCCTTTTTTCCCTCTTTTCTCTCTATCCATGTAACTTACTCTGTTACACATAAAATTTGTACTTCTGTTGTTCCATCCTTCTGTACTTTACATTCCACTACCTCTGTATCTGATGTCAAGAATACTGTGTTGCCACCATCGTATTGGTTTGTGGCAAATCCAGTTCCGTCAATTGTAATCTTTGTTCCTCCATTTAAACTTCCTGCTATAGTATTTACTTTTAATACTGACCGAACGGCTGAAAAATAAAACTCAGTTTAAATATATTTAGCATTAATCTAACCTAAACATTGCCGAAGTATCCTATACCGTTGTTACTTTCCTTTCATTTATGAAGACATGGAATATATGTTTCCATCTTAGTTTGTACAATAGTTGGAAAATAGCTATGTTAATAGAGAAGTCAGGTATTCAAGTTTAGACAACTTATACAATTAGTTATTCTTTATGACTAAATGCAGTAACTAGCGCTATGTGGATAAATTTTGGGTTCAGTATAAATTACTCAATGTAATGCATATAATTGAAATTAATGTAAATGATACTGGAAAGAATTTTGGAGAACAAAAAGTCAATTTTTCATGGAAATAAATAATTAATACAAAAATAAGATGTGATATGCTTGTCATTAAGACAACTACCCACGACGTTAATGAAAGGAACTATTCTAGTTCACCGTGCCGCCTACAACGACAAATAAATTTTATCTAAGATACATGATTTTTTTTATTAGTTGTTAGTGGCTTTGAACTAGCGGTCTATAACTGCGAGTACTCTCAGATCTGTACTTAGTGTCTTTTTGTTGTTAGGATGTACCCAGCCACGTCTACTTGTACTTGTAATATTTGTATTTTTATCCATCTGATGAGTTAAGTCTTTTCAACTGATTTTTATAGTTCGTTCTTATGTTGTACTGTTACGCCACTGTGATCCACTGTCCCAGGTTAGTGGAGAGTTGGAGCCCGCTAACATGTTTAAACCCGCCACATTCTTTATGTCATGTGCCTGTTCCAAGTCAGGAGCCTGTAAATCAGTGGATGTCAGTTGTTTATGGGTTACATATTCGTTTTTAGTTTTGTTTTTTTGTATACATAAATTAAGCCGTTAGTTTTCTTGTTTGAATTGTTTTACATTGTCATTTCGGGTTCTTTTATAGCTGATTATGCGGTATGGGATTTGCTCATTATTGAAGGCCGCGTACGTTGACCTATAGTTGGGCTTTGTGTGTCAGTTGGTCTCTTGTGGAGAGACCTCTCATTGGCAATCATAACACATTTTCTTTTTTATATGTGTAGTCAGCTATAGATGGTACCGGCATGCTAAAATGTAAACAAATATAATCGACTTCAACCCATGAATCTCATACGACTGATATGGGACAGCCATACATGTATATAGAATCTGGCCAGGTTGAACATGTTTGCTAATGCTAGACCCTCCCTTAACAAAACAGTGATGTAATAGCATAACATAAACACAAATTGTACAAATCTGTTTGAAGAGGCTTGACTCATCAAATCGAAAAATACCAAAAACAAATAACCAAAGGACCAAAGGACCAAAGACAAACAGTACAGAGCTAAGAGTACTTAAGGGGGTCGGAGGAATCCTGATCCCGAAATTCCGGGCTTGAAAACAAAAATCCCGAGGTCCCGAATTTATAACAAATTATATCCCGACATTTCAAAATTCGAAAAAAAGAATTCCTTGACCCCGAAAGGGTTAATCCCGAAATCCCGAGTTTAAAAAAACACCTAATCCCGACGTCCCGAAAAAAGTCCTCCCCCTTTAGTACTCGGAGGTACAGAAAGGTAGTAAAACAAATCATTTTTACACAGGCTACATATTGAAATACCAATCAGTACATATCCAATAGATTTAGTGTAAAGCCATCAGTAACAGTCTATAAAACTTGACACTGCATGCAATCCAAAAGTATAAGTATTGATAGGATGTGGACATAACCGGTTCATAACGGTGTACTTTGAATACGTACAATCTCGTTATTTTTAACTTATTAAAATAATGTAAGTACCGATATTCCAATATCTTATGTTAAATTGATAATCTTTGTTTCAGTTAGATTGAAAAATTAAAATACGCTAAAATACGATTTTGCCTTTTGATTTTGGACTTTCCTTTTTGAATTTTCCTCGGAGTTCAGTCTTTTTGTGTTTTTACTTTTGAACATTTTTTTGCAAAAATTACGCTTTTTTCTAAAATCCTAAAACTTGGGGAAAAAATATTGTTTCCAAAGAATTTTTTAACAAACGTAGAGCATACTTATTTAAAGAAGATTATCCAAATGTATTTTCAAAAATCCGCTTGTGAGCATCTTATGAGACAAAGAGGTTAAGTATGTCTATCAAAAAGAATACAAATGTAAAAAAAAATCATCATGGGATCTGGGATCAAACATGCAAAACTGTATCGTATTCTCTAAACAGGGTGCAATTGGTTCCCATAGGAGTATCCACAGCCTTTCGATAAACTTTATTCATTTTTCTAAAAATCATCTTGCGAAGTAAAGTGTATAGAAAAAAGTAAAAGAACAAAACTACCGCAGTCTAAGGAAAATTAAAAAAAATGAAGAAATTTTTAATATCAGATTGCAAATTCAAAAGAGTAAGCACACCAAACGAATGTAGAACAACTGTCATATTCCTGGCAATGTACAAACATTTCCTTATATATCATTTTTCTACTGATAAAAAGGAGTAAACCGTAGCTCGGCTACCTTCTCCAAAGTGATACACATTTTGGAGGGCCAACAATGAATTATATATAGGCTAATAACATCAATAGTTAACATTGCTACATACTGTCAAATGAAAGGTGATACAATCTGAAAAATTAAATGTAATTTTAAACAATATGATATTTAAAAACTCAAACAATATTGTTTTATCACAAAGATGGCCATACAAAGGTGTTTTTTTTTTCAAAGTAGGTATTAATTTCCCGCACTGAGTTCCCACATAACTTAAAGGTAGCTTTGTTATTGCGCAAGGTCACGACATGCTTTGAGCGTGATAAATAAATATAAACGACTTTCTAATCAAATCAATGTATAAATTTATCAATTTTCTAATTCCTATTTTTATGTTAGTAGATTGGGTGTCTTTTTCTGAGCATCTCTACTGCGCATGCTACACAACAGTTTAACAGCTTCTATGGATTTAAAGTATTGAAACAGATATCATTCATATAATGTAACAGTAGAAACGTCTAAAGATGAATCTTAAACATTAAACTATTAACAAATTAAATGTCAGTAAGTGTATTTAACACATAAAATTAAATCTTTTTAGTAATATAAGGACACAAAAAAATACATTGTTTTACCAGAGACATTTCCCTGGTTTTAATTCATTTCTAAGAAAATATTTTTCAACCAAAATAAGATCAAATCTCCCTATTTTAATTTAATATTTCGAAAGTACTTACGAAAACCAAATATTTCATCAAATTTAACCAATTCTATCGTTTAATTTTAACGGTGAAAACAACAAGGCCAGCTAGGTAACCCCAAATCTTTATATTGAAATTTGAAAGTATACTGACCCAGAGTCTTTAAAAGAAGTATAAGAAAATATATTTTCGAAAGTTAAGACGCCCAAATACCTTAATTTAGAAAGATATCTCGTGTTGAGGAAATGACCCTGTCGATTTTTCATGCAAATGAAATCTGCCTATAAACTGTGTAATATGATAGACTCATGATATTATCATGTGTTATTGCCTTTTAAAGTGCTGAAGTGATACACATTTTAGAGGGCCAACAATGAATTATATAGGCTAATAACATCAATAGTGAACATTGATTCATACTGTCAAATGAAAGGTGACACAATCTGAAAAATTCAAACAATATAATATTTAACCAGATGCTCCGCAGGGCGTAGCTTTATACGACCGCAGAGGTTGAACCCTGAACGGTTGGGGCAAGTATGGACACAACATTCAAGCTGGATTCAGCTCTAAATTTGGATTGTGATTAAATAGTTGACACAGCATAGGTTTCTGACAAAGAATGAATGTGTTCTAATGAACTTAAAATTTTTGTTTTCTCTTAGAGCAATTCACTATGCTGTTGAATATTAATCCTCTCAAAAAAATGTTTGAAGAAATTTTCTTTTTATTTATGAAATTTCAAATGAGAAAAATTGAACCCAATTTTTTTAATCACATCCCCCTTTCCCTTATTCCAAAACTTATCTCAATTAAAATTTCTAATGGAGTTTGCAACAATAACTACTCATTTAAATACATCATAATATATTAAGATGTAAAAAAAACTGCTTGTTATCACTGAATGGTAAAGATTATTTTAATTTATCAGTTGGTAGTAAAAAGTGAATATATATTGTATATTGTATATAACAAAGACACAAGTTGATTCTGGACAAAGAAAGATAACTCCAATTAAAAAACATTCTTGCTATTGCACAATATTGTGAAATTAGATATTTCTTGTTGATTCTGGACAAAGAAAGATAACTCCAATTAAAAAAAATTCTTGCTATTGCACAATATTGTGAAATTAGATATTTCTTGTTGATTCTGGACAAAGAAAGATAACTCCAATTAAAAAAAATTCTTGCTATTGCACAATATTGTGAAATTAGATATTTCTTGCAAACTTTTGGACAAAGAAAGATAACTCTAATTAAAAAAAAATTGCTATTTCACAATATTGTGCAATTAGATATTTCTTGCCGTTGCGCAATACTGTGCAATTGAAAAGACTTGCTATTGCACAATACTTAATATAATAATTTTAGATCCTGATTTGGACCAACTTGAAAACTGGGCCCATAATCAAAAATCTAAGAACATGTTTGGATTCAGCATATCAAAGAACCCCAAGATTTCAATTTTTGTTAAAATCAAACTAAGTTTAATTTTGGACCCTTTGGACTTTAATGTAAACCAATTTGAAAACAGGACCAAAAATGAAGAATCTACATACACAGTTAGATTTGGCATATCAAAGAACCCCATATATTCAATTTTTGATGAAATCAAACAAAGTTTAATTTTGGACCCCGATTTGGACCAACTTGAAAACGGGGCCAATAATCAAGAATCTAAGTACATTTTTAGATTCAGCATATCAAAGAACCCAACCGATTCATTTTTTGTCAAAATCAAACTAAGTTTAATTTTGGACCCTTTGGACCTAAATGTAAACCAATTTGAAAACGGGACCAAAAGTAAAGAATTTACATACACAGTTAGATTCAGCATATCAAAGAACCCCAATTATTCAATTTTGATGAAATCAAACAAAGTTTAATTTTGGACCCTTTGGGCCCCTTATTTCTAAACTGTTGGGACCAAATCTTCCAAAATCAATACCAACCTTCCTTTTATGGTCATAAACCTTGTGTTCAAATTTCATAGATTTCTATTTACTTATACTAACGTTATGGTGCAAAAACCAAGAAAAATGCTTATTTGGGCCCTTTTTTGGCCCCTAATTCCTAAACTGTTGAAACCAAAACTCCCAAAATCAATCCCAACCTTTCTTTTGTGGTCATAAACCTTGTGTCAAAATTTCATAGATTTCTATTAGCTTAAACTAAAGTTATAGTGCGAAAACCAAGAAAATGCTTATTTGGGCCCTTTTTGGCCCCTAATTCCTAAAATGTTGGGACCAAAACTCCCAAAATCAATACCAACCTTCCTTTTGTGGTCATAAACCTTGTGTTAAAATTTCATAGATTTCTATTCACTTTTACTAAAGTTAGAGTGCGAAAAATAAAAGTATTCGGACGACGACGACGACGACGACGACGACGCCAGTATGATAGCAATATACGACGAAAATTTTTTCAAATTTTGCGGTCGTATAAAAACTCTAACACTATATTGTTTTGTCACAAAGATGGCCATACAATTTTTTTTTTTTTTTTTTTTTTTTTTATCAAAGTAGGTATTAATTTCCCGCACTGAGTTTCAACATAATAAAGGTAGCTTTGTTATTGCGCAAGGTCACGACATGCTTTGAGCGTGATAATTAAATATAAACGACTTTCTAATCAAATCAATGTATAAATTTATCAATTTTCTAATTCCTATTTTTATGTTAGTAGATTGGGTGTCTTTTCTTATACATCTCTACTGCGCATGCTACACAACAGTCTGCTTTTGTGGATTTAAAGTATTGAACCAAATATAATGTAACAGTAGAAACATCTAAAGATGAACATTAAACATTAAATTATTAAAAAATTAAATGTCAGTAAGTGTATTTAACACATAAAAAAATTAAAAACCTTTTAGTAATTCAAGAACACAAAAAAATACATTGTTTTATCAGAGATATTTACCTGGTTTTAATTCATTTTCTAAGAAAATATTTTTGAACCAAAATAATATCAAATCTCTCTATTTTTATTTGATATTTCGAAAGTACTTACGAAAACCAAATATTTCATAAATTAAACCAATTCTATCGTTTAATGTTTCCTCAATAAAAGAAAAACGCTTACCCTGTATAAGATTATAAATTTCAATGTATTTTAACGGCGAAAACAACAAAGTCAGGTTACCCCTAATCTTTATATTGAAATTTGAAAGTATATTGACCCAGAGTCTTTAAAAGAAGTCTAAGAAAATATATCTTCGAATTTTTTTTACGCCCAAATACCTTAATTAAGAAAGATATCTCGTGTTGAGGAAAAAACCCTGACGATTTTCCATGCAAATAAATTCTGCCTATATCCACGGGTGTCATTCGGTTTATCGAGAGAAATGGGCGTGAAAGAATATCTAACGGCGGTCAAGTATTGAGAGACGATCGTGAAAGTTCTGGTAACGGATCGTGAAAGGCATTTAATGTACATTCTAGTTCAGAATCTTTGAAAAAATCGCTTAATTTTCAAAACGCGGAACAAATCCGAACAAAAAAACATGTCTGTCAAAATGGTTAACTTCCTCAACATAACTGTGAAAGAAGATAAAGAAAATATGAAGTACTTTTTGAAAAAGCACAAAAGGCGCAATGCGTGTCTATGAAATTAATTAAAAATAACACGCTTTGTGTACCTATAATGGTCATATTTCAGAATATCATGATATATTTGAAATTTAATTTTTGGTGTCTCTGATAGTACAGTAAAATTAAAGTATGTGCTTCCATTAAAAGCGTTAATTTGTTTATGAAAACCTCGAATTTGTTGAATTTCCATCAAACTTGATCGTGAAAGATGAGGCAACGTATTTTTTTCGATCGTGAAAGAAAATGCGTGACCAGACTTAATACTAGTAATCAGAAATCAGTTTTTCTATTACCATTTGATAAATCTGCAAGTGGTTGAAGCCTGTAACTAGTTTGATAAGCATGATAAGGATGAACATTAAAGCTATTACCTTTTTTTTCTATTCAACACTTTACCTCAAAAGTTAAAAAAAAAACCAACTAATAACGTGTCTAAATAAGTGTGAAAGATTCAGCTCTGTGAATCAGTCTAGTGCACTTCAGGCACACCGACACTAGTTAGTTACTAATATGGATAGTTTGCAATAATTTATATTTTATTTTTTAGAGAAACCTTCCTTGTTAAAGATGTGACATTAATCCCCCAAACCTACAAAACACAATTGATTAGGTAAGTTGCAGATTATCTGAGATATTTTTGATTATCATCCCAAGAAATGTAGCATACATGTATTACTCTTCTTTCATTTATATGATCATGAAGATACATATGCATGCACCTTGTAATTTGTACAGTTGTATATATCATGTATATGTATTTCTGCCATCTGTCACTGTTAATTTAAATGTACATTATGGGTATGTAATTAATCAAAACATGATACATGTATAAAGACTAATCATGTGTATTTTCATTAACTAATACACAGGTTTTTTTTTGTGTTCAGATTGATAGCAATTTTGTTGTCAATTGTTGTAGTGTCATTGAAAAATGAATGAAATAAATGGTTGTACCTAAAATTATTTGAAACATGTCTGAACTTAACTTTAATTTATTTACATTTGTATATCTATATACATGTACATGATCATGATCAATGTATCAATGGTGACAAGGAACTTTATAAATTTCAGAGATGCTAGTTAACCTTGTTAATGACTGTGGAGAACTTATGCTACACTTACCTAATACACAGACAAACACAGATGGGCAAAGGTAATAAATAGAGCAGTTTTCTAAGATACATGTTCATGTTAATTGTTATATCATGTATATTATGCCTTGTCTTTAAAAAAATTAGATATGAAACATGAACACATTATGTTCATGTTCCATGTTTACATGTATTAGAGAGTTATCTAACCTGTTTAAAATCTGATAACTACTTAGAACTATCAGAATTTTAGTCTATTTGTTTCTCTATTTGTCCATGATTTATCTTATAATGGATAGAGTTGAAAATTAAATCTATAAAGTTATATAAAATATTCCTAATGCTTGCATTGGTACAAAGCCATTTTGAAAATAAGAAGATGGGGTATGATTGCCAATATGAAAACTCTCCCCAATTCATGTACTTGACATGACATATAAAGGAGCCACTTTAAGTCTCCATACAACCTTACACAAAAAGACAAACCCATACTACATAATCAGCTATAAATTTAAACAATTCAAAGGAGAGGACTAAAGTAAATACAACAACTGAATTACTAGTTCCTGACTTGGGACAGGCACATACAGAATGTGGCAGGGATAAACTAGATTGAACTTTATTAAAAATTTACCCATTATCAAACTAAAAATGCCTATTACTAAGTGAACTCAGATTACTCTGCTGTTTACATATTTGTTAAACTATAATCTGCTTCTTGTAGAAATTAGCCTGTGAGATCAAGATGCAGATATATTCACCAGATACCAAATACCACACCAAAGCAGACATTTTCAAATGTTGAGGGACCTATGAATACATCTACATCCTTCATTGTAATGGACTTTGAAACAACTAATTGAGTATGTTAGCTAATATTTAATCAATTATGTTTGAACAGTGCTACACTACAGCCTGGGTGGATTTTGCTTTTTTCACCGGCCCACTCCAGCTATAATCTCTTTTTTGTTATAATATTAATATCTTACACTTTTCTGCTTTTTTCAATTGATTGTACTTTCAAGTCTTTTGATTAGACAAAAGATATTGCATGCCCACTCCTATGGGTGGGCAGAGTTGACAAGCTAGAAAGTTTGCCCACTCCCACTGGGGACAGGTGGACAAAGCAAAATCCACCTGAGCTGTAGTGTATATATTTGAAAGTCAATGACTTCTATTAAAAAAAAAACTTTACAATCTTGTTTTTAATACCCCTATTTATATACAAAAGAAGATGTCATATGATTGCCAAAGGTTCAACAATGAGCAAAGCCCATACCGCATATTCAGCTATAAAAGGCTCTGAAATGGCAAATGAAAGAATATGCATGGTGGTGGTGAAATAAAAAGTGTATTCTGACCTCCTCTCCCCCTTCATTTATTTCTGGAACATCCCTCAGTGTTGTAACACATAAAAAAATTTAGTAGTAGATTGCTTTCAACCATATACTATAGTGATAATTTTCTTCTTCAAAATGCTAAATTTGAAAGTTTTAATTAATTTGTGATGAATTTTCTTTTTTACTTCCAGTTCAGCAAGAGGTTATCTCTCATAACAAAGAGATAGAATATGAAATTGGCAGCCAGTATTGATATATTGTGGTACTAAAAGCTCCAATGCCATGAGGGATTGAAGACATAACAGGAATTGTGTGGGATTTGACCAACCTTAGACTAAAGAGAAAAGTGTTGCTGCATTACAAATATTTTGAACTCAGCATTTTTTTATTAATGTTTTTAATGTTAATTATCTCCCTTGTGAATAATATTATATTTATTGTTGCAATGAGCATGAATTGAGAGTTCCTCATGTCTGTAAAACTGTTTTCCCTTGACATTGACCACATTTCATGGATCTGTAAAAAAAAGTTATGTACCCATGGTCAAGTCCATGTATCAGATTCAAATAGCAATAGGTCTGCTTAATTTTATATACTTATGATTGATCCTGATCTCATTGTCATGGTTTATTAATTAATGTTAATACATGTATTCAAAAGATTTAATATTGATTATACATTGTATATATAGATATGATAATACTTATTTGTATCTTTTGAACCATCATGACCATGTTATACTTTCATGATAATGTACAAATAAATATTGAAATGTAACATGTATAGAGTTTATTTATATCATTGAAGAAGATTATTTCTATTAACCAAGATCAATGTTGGACAGGAATGATTGGTTTTTTTTAATAAGCTCTAGTATTTTTTTAAAATGCTGGTGTGAAATATAAGACAATGCATCCTCAGTCTGAGCCCTAATTCTGTCATGTGATGTCTGGTGTTGCACATTGGACAAAATCGAAAACATGTAGCAAAACTATAAATATTGTCCATCATTTTTAAACCCTCTACATTATGTATGTATTTGTCTGTCCCAAGTCAGGAGCCTGTTATTCAGTGGTTGTGGTTTGTTTGTGTGTAAAATATTTGTTTTTTGAAAGAAAAAAAAATATTTAAATAAGGACGTGAGTTTTCTCATTTGAATTGTTTTACATTGTCATCTTGGGCCTTTTATAGCTGACTATGCGGTGTAGGTTTTGCTCATTGTTGAAGGCGGTACAGTAACCTATAACTGTTAATTTCTGTGTCATATTGGTCTCTTGTAGAGAGTTGCCTCATTGGTAATCATACCACATCTTCTTTTTATTATATACTTTTGAAATATGATCAAAAAGGAGAGAATTTTCATATTTCATGTCCTAAAATTACCTTGACCTTTGACCTTTTCACCTCAAGGTTGAAGTTAATCTTTTATCTAATGCATATCATAAAGTTATCATAATTTACAAATGAAATGAAAGATTATAGTACATAAAGGTAAGTTTACTATAGAAAATTGAGCAAGAAAAGAGGTCATTGTCTAATTTTAGCTCCTAAAATTACTTGACCTTTTGACCTGTTGACCCCTTAATGTTGAAACCAAACCATGATCTTTTGAATATCATCAAATGGTCTTTATTAATAAAGGTTGTGAAGATTATGGGACCAATAGGTAGATACACTTTTGAAAATTTAGCAAAAAAGAAGATTTTTGTTCATTTTAGCTCCAAGAAATGACCTTGACCTTTGACCTTTAGAACTTTATATGTCATAAATATCATAGTTTATTCTTATTATAAGATTATATATGAAGTATGGTTAGTTTTGCTAAAGATTTTCACAAATTATACCAAAAAACATCAGAACAGGGATACCAAGTCTCCATTTACGAACTGTGACCTTGACATTCTAAATCAAAATTTCTCGAAAATGGTACGGTAAAAGTTTCCAAATTTTTTTTTTAGGATGGAACAATATGTAAAATTAATTTAAATGTCATTTTTTAATGCTCTGCTAAAATATTAACTTTTGAACTAGTGAAGATATACAATTGACAATTTTTCGACTTTTCTCCTTTTTCTATTATTAGTAACAATAACACAGTTCTAAAAATAGAATAGCAAAAAAAATAATTATTTTTTATGTTCAATTTTACAAGGTTATATGTAAGGTTCCTTTTAAAAGATAGATTAGTAAATTATACTATATAGATTTTTTTAAATGACATACTCTTTAAACCCCTTATTTGGCATTTTAGGACAAAAAAGGGGGGGCACTGTAACCCAGCTCTGCTGTTAACCGGAAATATTTTGCGGATTTTTTTTTCATAGTAAGAACTCTTAGACCCCCCTACTTACAATCCTTGATAAAAATGTAAATTATTTTGCTTGTTGTATATTGGCCTATTATGGGCCGGATACCTTAAACCAAAATGTTATCCATCAAACAAAAAATCATAGCAAAAACAGCACATTTCATGTGTAGTTTTGGATTGAACGATAACCAACATTGTGTGCAACAGAACTTTTTAGGTTCTTTATAGACAACGCAGATAAGGATTTATTTAACTATATACTTACATATTATAGAATACCAAAGCGCAAATGCTGTAATGTCTTGTTTTCTTTACTTATGATAGTATATGTGTTGAACGTCTAAAATATCAAGGATTTTACTAGAAGTGTCAAATGCGCTTGAGATTATCAATGGTTCATAAAAAAAAAAGGCCATGGTTAGATGATCCATGCCATACAGATCTCTACAAATATCCCGTACACCAAATAAATGTGTTCCGATCCTTGCAGTGCCTTAGAAACTGACAAATGTAAAAGTTATGCTTGGCCAATTAATTCGAAACATAAGTTCAAAAGTATATGAACCCTGACCGACAGCCAGACATAGACATCTTTCTATCATTTAATAAATCAAACACAATTGAATCATCATGGTCATATAAGAAACATGCAGACAGACATGTACACCATACACGAAACACCTTGTCGCTATTGCATACATGTATATATTCAATAGGCCAAACAACATAAAACAAACATTGCCGAATGATGCATGATAATGGGTTCAATGTAAGTTGAAACCTTGCACAAGTCGAAAATATACACCTTACAATCATAACAACAGACAGTTATCCTAAAGCTTAACGAATCCTCGATACGGACTTGACCACTAAAATGAATCTTCATCCATGAAATGAGGCAAATTCCGAGTCAGGCGAATCCTGTTTGACGGACATTTAGTTAAAAGGATTCAATATACAAAATATGGGTATCCTATAACACATGATAAGTGAGTACTTCACATGACGATAAAACAAACTTCATCCTACAATCATCCAACTATTTTACAAACAACATGTTCACGAATGCCCAAATAATAATTTTAATGTATTTGCGCGTCTTGCGTACTAAATTATAATTCTAGTACCTTTAATAACTATTTACGCAACTAGGTCGATGCCATTGCTGGTGGACGTTTCGTCCCCGAGGGCATCACCAGCCCCGTATTCAACACTTCGGTGATGACATGAATATCAATAATGTGATACAAATTTCTTGATTACAAAACTTTGAATTTTTCGAAAAACTAAAGGATTACCAAAGTCGTATTTGGTACAACTTTTAGGAATTTTGGATCCTCCATGCTCTTCAACTTTTTACTTGTTTGTCTTAATAAATATTTTGATATGAGCGTCACTGATGAGTCTTGTGTAGATGAAACGTACGTCTGGCGTACTGAATTATAATCCTGGTACCTTTGCTAACTATTTGTACTTATACAAATTAAAATTTCCTGTTACCCCGCTTATATCCCGAGAAAGCGATGATATGGATTGTTTTTATGTGCAGCAGTTCATTTTAGCTCCTCTTTGAGATCTAAACAAAAGTTTCAAGTGCCGGGTGTAACAACTTAGAGTATACACTAACATACATTGGTGGATAATATAAAATTTACTTTTTTGGCGACTGCATTAAGTCCAACATTGACATCGGAAGTTGCGTGGCACCAAATCAACATTACATTAACTATATCATTTCAAAATATAAAATTGAGCCAATTCTGATGGTCTTTAGATAAGAAAATAAACTATTGTATGGAATAATGCTAGCCATAAAAAAATATTAAACGTTTGATTTATATTTCGCGCTTCATTCTGAAACACGCACTGTCAGCAACATGAACGTCTTCGTAGCATCAGATCTTTCACGATCCTTTTCACGATCTTCAAAAATGCGGTACGTGATCTTTCACGATCCAAAAAATCGTTCTTTATTTACCAAGTTTCAGATTATATTTATACAAAATAACTATGAGAACCGTTTAATTAATTCAAATACAATGCCCTTATTTTGATAAACGTAGTTTATTTAGTAGAATTTGTGAAAAAATCGTGTTTGTTTACATTTTTTATGTCATTGAAATGTCGAGAAGCAATCTGCCTTTTGTCGTTTTGTAAAAACTGTGTACTTTTGAAACTGGATATTCTGACATACTGATCATAATGTTGAACCATTTTGACAGACAGTTTTATTCTGTCGTAAATGTGTCTGTGTAATTAATTAAATAAGAATATTTACTGATCTTTCATATGTCTTCTCGATTAAATGTCTTTCACGATCCGTTACCAGAACTTTCACGATCGTCTCTCAATACTTGACCGCCGTTAGATATTCTTTCACGCCCATTTCTCTCGATAAACCGAATGACACCCGTGATATCTGTTTAATATGATAAAATCATGTGTGATTGCCTTTTAAACTTTCATTGAGAATTATACAGATAAAATTAACTTTAAACATTAACTCATCATAGATACCAGGCTTAACATTGTATTCATACGACGGACACAAGTATCGCTAGTGACACTAGATTAAAGTTAAAAAGGAGAAATAAGGCACAATCTTTAAAGATGCCCCCCCCAAAAAAAAAAAAATCATATCAAAAGTCCAAATTGCTAATTTATACGGTCAAACATTTCGAGGTCTGTAGACATACTCATGTAAGTAGGGTAATGAAATTCGTATCAGTAAATGGCACAAAAACGTTTTGAACTTTAAAACAATACCAGAACACTGACTGGTATCTAGAATAAAGAGTTTTAAATTCTTAAGACTTTAATAACAGCTGATATGCAGAAATTTGTATCAGCCAATTGGCTCTGCCAAACACACTTTATATACACACACATACAACATATTATTCTTATAACAAAACACACATACAAACAGCATACAATTTTAATAAATTGAGTATAAACAAAAATGCATAAATAGAGAGGGGAGAACGATGCCAGAAGGACTTTCAAACGTTAACTTAATATGAATATAAAACAAGGAGATCTGATATGATTACCAGTGAGACTTTTATCCATCAATATTCAAATGGGATATTAGAAAAACCTTTACCGTAAAGTCGGCTATAAAAAGCCCCGGCATATGAAACACTTCAATTGAGAAAACTAACGACATAATAGATATTAACAATCTACGAGAAACAAAACTGACAAACGTGAAACAACGACAACCGCTGCACGGCAGCCCCATACACATGCAGAAAGAAGCGGGATTAAACGTGTCTGAAGGTGCCAACACACCCTAACCTAGAACTTTTTTTAATTTTTAATTTTAGTTATTTACCACTAGATTGATACAAGTGCAGTTGATAATACCAAATTTCAATTTATAAGCCTGCCATGTTTAATAAGTTTTAACAGCGAAAACTATTAATTTCCTCAGTTGGTGGTGAAGAATATTTTGTGTAATCGTCATTCTATTTAAATGAAATTTTGTAACTTTTTTATTCACCTGTTTTTAGGATGATTCCCTTGTTTACACTTCTGGTAAACCATCAAATCACAACCGAATTGTTAAAAACGAGATAACAAATACTGGGACTCTTTTTACATTGTTTTGGCCAGTCATGACATGCCAAAAATATAGATATGACAGATCGACTTTTCATCAATTAAATGTCATTCTGTGATTCTTTTTGGTTAAATATGAGAATGTCATGACATAACTCTATATAGATGAGAATTGACGCGTTTATAAGTCGGACCAATATGGTTGAAAATAAAATCATCATAGATACCAGGACTAAATTTAGTATATACGGCAGACGCGCGTTTCGTCTACAAAAGACTCATCAGTGACGCTCGAATCCCAAAAATGACATCATCATAACTTTTTGACATCGGAATACTTTTTCTCCCGCTGGTAAATGCGGCCAGCACAGTCAGTTTTGACAAAATGACAGCGAGTTAATTAATAAGGCTTACGTATACATATAAGTATATTGTTATTCTTCTCAATCAATATAGATTTTTTTTTATATAATAACAGTTTTTTTTCCTCCTTTTTCTTTACAAATATAATTTCATGAAGGTGAATATGTTATTAAGTATGCCAGGTTGAGATTGTGTGGAAACGGTTATGATCTTATTGAACAATGTTAAGATCTTCTGTCGAATAAAACTGTCAACTAGCTTTAAGTATAAGGGTACGACCGTTAAAGTAAAGGACACTTGTGCACATATTGGTTGTCATTTTGCTTTGATTCTAGTTTTGACATTAATTTTTGCATAGATCCCTGTTAATCTAATACTAAAGGGTGGTGGTTTTATAACTTGTAACTAATGTGTATTATAAAAATCATAAGATGTCATAAGAAGTTATTTGATTGAATAAAGCTGTACATATTTGATTGAAAGACAAACTTGTAAAGAACAAATTAATATAGAGTTTTACATATTTGGTTGAAATAGACATGAGATATTCCTGACATGGTACAGGCATTTTCTTATGTAGAAAATGATAGATTACACCTGGTTTTATAGATAGCTAAATATCTCACTTGTATGACAGTCGTATAAAATTCCATCATATTGACAACGATGTGTGAACAAAACTAACAGACATAATCGGTAAGTTTTTCTTACCCAGAAAAACAAACATACAAACAGCATACACACTTATAGTGAACAAACATATATCTGTTAACTTAATATGGATATAAAACAAGGAGATACAATGAGATTTCCAATGAGACAAATATCCACGGCAATATTCAAATGTGAAATTGAATAAAATAAAAATAAAAATAGAAACAATTCAATCGAGAAAACAAACGACATGATATATAAGAAGCTTATAAAAAAACAATCTAAAAGAAACGAACATGACAGAGATGAACCGACGACAACCTCTGCACTACAGATGCATGGCGTGAAACAGGCACATACATGATATGGCCGTGTTAACCATGAATGAAGACGCCACACCTCCCATAACCTGGGACTTTTCATTTCTTTTTATATCAGAATTAACTGAGTTATTGAATACACATACAACAGTCGAAACCACATTACACTGAAAGTGACATCCGGAACAATTCGGCAAATTGTCAAAAATTGAATTAACACTCCACAAGTTTCCATTAACATTTTAAGCAATTAGTATCAAATGTATAACAGGTCATTAGAGTTTAAGCTGTGAACAACGTGCGTTACCAAGGAAAGCAATAACTATTAACCTTTTGTAAATTATTACGTGTTCATTAAAGCTATACTGTTGATATTACCAGTCCAGGAAGCAACGCAACATGGAACATGTACATTTCCTCTAAATTTACTGCTTATTGAATGCTATGAATCATAGTTTATTTTAATTTGATTTGATATTTCGAAAGTATTTACGAAACTCAAATATTTCATGAAATTAAACCAATTACATCGTTTACTATAAGACTAAAACTAACTGTGAATTCGTAAATTAAATTGCAATGTATTTTCGAAATTTTAAACACCCAACTACCTTTATTCAGTAAATGTTTCCTGTTGAGGAAATGACCCTGACGATCTCCCATTCAAATGACTTTTCGGGTTGTTGTCTCTTTGATACATTCCCCATTTCCATTCTCAATTTTATCTGTCAGTACGTACATTGTATAAGAAACTTTTGGTTAATTTCCACAGGGTCAACACACTTGCTATTTATATTACCAGTCCTGGAGGCAACGCAAAATGGAACATGTACATTGTCTGTTAATTTACTGCTTATAGGATCAGTTGGAGTTGAAGAATGTGTTGTGCAATTGTCATTCTGTATTAATGATATTTTGTCTTTCTTTTTTTTTTTTTTATAAATGTTTACAGATAAGATTGTAATATGGAGGTTTAATGATCCAATTAAAACAAAGCTATAGAGATTTGCTTGAAATTAAAACAAATATATAAAGATTTGATTTGAATAGAACGGTAGAGATTGAATTGAAATAGGACTGTAAAATTTAATTAAAACAGAGCTGTACATATTTGATTGAAACATAGCTGTAAAGATCTGTTTAAAATATGACTGTGCAGATTTGATAGAAACAAGTTGTAAAGATTTGATTGAAATAGTCTAAGAGCTGTACAGATTTTATTGAACTAGTCTAAGACCTGTACAGATTTTATTGAAATAGTCTAAGAGCTGTACAGATTTTATTGAAATAGTATAAGAGCTGTACAGATTTGATTGAAATATAACTGTTTAGATCAGATTAAAGTAGGGCTGTACATGTGTTATTGAAATAGAAATGTACAGATGTGATGAGAATAGAGATGTACAGATTTGATTGAAATAGAGTTTTACAGATTTAACTGAAATTGGACTGTTCAGATTTGATTGCAATGGATTTAACAGATTTGATAGAAGTAGAGCTGTACAGATTTAAATAAAATAGACTTAAATAGATTTATTAGAAATTGAACTGTAAAGATGTATTCCAAAAGTGTATACATATATGGCATGTTGCAAACAATATCAACAATATGCATAAAGTGATGACGCCAGCTGTTTCATGATTTCATAATATCTTTATTATAACCTGAAAAAGGGCTGTACAGGATTGACTCGATTTCAATAAAACTGTAAATGTTTGATTGTTACAGAGCAGTACAGATTTGATTAAAAAGGGTTGGACAGCTTGAACACAAGAAACAGAACTAAAAAAGACTCATTAGAGACGCTCGAATAAAAAAGTTGAAAATGCCAAATAAAGTTAAAAGTTAAAGAGCATTGAGCACCAGAAATTCCTACAAGTTTTGCCAAAAACAGTTAAGATGTACTTTAACCTATAATGGTTTACTTTTTAAATTGTTATTTGAATGGAGAGTTGTCTCATTGGCACTCACACCACATCTTCTTATATCTAAGAAAAACTATTCCTGAAGTAGAACAACCTTAGTATTTCAGAGACATCACAAAAGTAGTTTGGTTAAAAAGACCATGTAAGATTTAGGTTGAAATAGTATCATAGAAGTTTGCTGGAAAGAAGTTATTGGTTTAAATAGCATTGTAAGGCTTTGGTTGTAATTTTACTGTTAAGTTTTTGGTGAAACAGGATAATCATTAAGTGAATAGTTGGCCATCTTTCAACTTTAAAGAAAGAAAGTTAATCATAACACTTTTTATAAGCGATTTAACCAAAACAAAATAACAGTTTATTACTTTCGGAACGTTATAATGATGTCATGTTTTATTTGTTATCAATTGAAAGCATAGGTTGTTAAGAATGCAACTCATTTTACTATTATTTTAGACTTAATTATGCATGATACTTTATAGATTATTTTTTTTCCTTTTTTTAAACATTATTTTTTTTATTTGTTATTAATAGTTAAAATATATACATATATTACATTTGTCTCATTGTAATTGGAGTAATTAAAAAACCCTCATGTTTCCATTCAGTGAGCCATGGATTATACAAATAAAACTTCAAAGTTGATTTAAATGATGAAAAAAAAAACGATTTTTTTTTTACTGCATAATGTAAAAATTGACGAAGACTTAAAAATATATTAAATCTTACATTTACAAAATTTTATATGAGATCTTTTTATACATTAAAGAAAAATTTATTTCTTTGGTAAAGTAAGCACATTTAGAATAAAAATAAGACGTGGGAAATTTGATTTAAAAAGAACGCTGGACAAATATCTATTTTGCAATTTTAACAAAATTGCTGATTGAAAAACTGTGAAGTCCTCTATGTGTACTGAGTATAGTTTAATCCAATAAAATAACATATACAAAAGGAGTCACTAATATTTGTCAGTGCTCTTCAACTTTGTACTTGTTTGACTTTATAAATATTTTGATATGAGCGTCACTGATGAGTCTTATTTAGACGAAACGCGCGTCTGGCGTTCTAAATTATAATACTGGTACCTTTGATAACTATTTACAAGAACAGTTTTTTATGCACTACATATTGTTCCTTATTTCTGTATTTCATAAAAAAGAAAGAAAAAAAACCATCTTCTGAGTAAACACGTTTCAAAAAACAATTCACAACTTAAGTTAAACCTTAATATTGCAAGTGTTTAAACTTCAAATATAACTAACTTCAAATATAACTCCATTTAATTATATTTGTTGCTTTTAAACGACAATGTACTAAACACATGTTTTATCTTTTGAAGACGCAAATATGACACTTGGATAAACGTCTCTTTTTTCACTTAAAAATAATATCGTTTTTTGGTCTTGTATTTCATCTTTGAAGTTTCTATTAAAATCAGTCCATATACCCGGATATAAAATAATGTAACGTCATTATATATGCAAATTGAAGTACACGCACACCTGTGAAGGATTTTAACCTCCTTAATACTTAAAACTGTGTGCAAAGTTAACGACTCGTAAGGTCATGAATTTAATTTTAAATGATTTTATTTGTGACAAAATGAATGAATTCTTTGTTTGACGATTTTGTTTTTATCATTTAGAATATGAGATTAAAGTTTTTATTGTAAACGTTTTGTTTTATCATCTTTCTAGAGAATTACTCACTCAAGTGCGGGTATGAAGTACAAGTAAAACGTATATTTACAAATTAAATGCAGCAAATTCACTCTTTGTTTAAGAAAATATGTTGAAAGGAAATTACATTTATAAATTATTTCGATGATTCAAACTTACATTGTTCTTTAGAAGACTTCCAGGGGGATGGGGTGGGGGGGGGGGGGGGGGGGTCACGAATTTGTTAATTATCAGTAATTCATGAATTTACAAAAATGAATCTTGAGGGGTGTAATTTGCATAATAAACAAAGGTAACACAAAACTGGTATGAATATTTGTGACGTCAAACCTAATTCTAGAATTTTCAAAAGTCCGTTCAAAACTTAGATTTGTAAAAAAAGTAATATAAAAGAATGGTTGTTATGCACTATCTAACAAGTGTTTCTTTCCACAACAAGCTCTAGGCAGATAGAAGTTTGGTTATATTGTAGCTCCACCGATTTACTGCTAAAATGTATTAGTCGAGGGATAACAAGTATAATATAATTATACGACACCCTTTTAAAGGGGCACTAAATTCCCAAATGATGTTCACCGATTAGACTCCAATTATCCTATTTCATTTATAATACTGTTTAACATTTATCCAAAATCAAAAAAGTCTAAAATGAACAATTTACAGGACATGGAATTGATAATACTTAATTTTGTTTCTAGTGTATTTCAGTCACCATCTAATTAACTTTCGAGTTGACATCCGAAAACCTCTGATGATCATATAAACGATATCACCATAAATAAATATATATATATCTATATAAATAGAAAGAGAAGTCGTGCAATTTCATTTTTTAAAGTCTGTTTAATTTCATATTATAAATTAAAAATATATGTTAATTATCGTTTTTACCTGTATAAGAATGCCTTTTTTGTGAATCGAATCAGTCAAGTAAATGATTGACATTTGTTTCACTTTAAATGTTGGCATTATGTTCCTTTAAATAACAGAACACACACAATCATGCGTTATCCATCTCTAGCTAAGGGGTGAAATTGAAGTTCACATGAATACGGATTCAATGTTTCTTAGCTTAATTTCACAAAATTGAACCATATTGGCGGCTAAAAGCAAATTGTCCTTTCACTTGTCCTTTCACTTAGTCAAATTTTTACTAATGATTTAACAAAAAAAAAATAAAAATCTTACGATAGATTTTTTTATATCTCGTAACTAGTGTCCCTTTTAATAAATGCATCAGCAGTATATCGCTGTTCAAAATTCATAAATCTATAAAGAGAAAACAAAACCGGATTACAAAATAAAACTGAACGAAACACATAAAACATTAGAGGAGAGCAACGACACAACAGAAGTGCTAAAATGCAACACACACAGAAACGAACTATAACAAATGCCATTTTTCTGACTTGGTACAGGACAATTAAACAACAAATAGTGGGTTGAACCTGGTTTTGCGGCTAACCAAACCTCGCGCTTTATTGACAATGATAAATATAACATTAAAATAACAACATTTAAAGATAGGACTACAGTACAAATAAATTCAAGAACATTCAGGACAATAAATACACAAATAAACATTACAATAAGACGTTTCGACATTCTGATAGTTATGAAAGGTACCAGGCTTATCATTTAAAACACAAGACGTGCATTTAATCTACACAAGACTCACCAATGACGCTCAGATCAAAACTTGACCATACTATTAAATCTATATTTTCGGTAAATTAAGTTACCGGTATCAATTCAAAAGATTTTAGATCTTTTTCTAATTGTTCAAACGTTATAAAACATTACAATATGGAAGTATTTTGAGTATAAGTAATGTGAGTTAAAAAGAAGATTTCAAAGAATACAACACACACCAAATAGCGTTCTCAAAAAGAAAGAAAGACATTGGATTAAACGTTCGTTGAAGTTATTCATTATGAGTGTTTTGAGAACTCAAACCGTTAAAACATTTCTTCAAAAGACTATCATGACTTGTAAGAATCAAATGTCCGTTAAAGACATCACTATAAACTATATTTTGTACATTTGTATAGCGATGTATATTCGTATATTCTAATCCGCTATTAAGTTTCATGTAGGCACCGATTACTTTTTGTTTTATAATTTTTTGCAAAACGATGCAAATAAATGAAGTTCTATATTCATACTGTATTTAATATTTGTCTTTACTTTTGTGAATGATACTTCAAATGCAATTTATTAAAAGTAATGCTAAAGATAATATCTTTATAATGTTATTATTCACACACACGAAATGGAAATTGTCCATAACCCAAACATTTAAATAATTTTTAAATCAATATACAAATGAAAAGTAGTGAAAATGTATTTAATTACTAATAATTCTTTTATTTAAGGGGAATAAGTTAAGACTTAGAATTTGAAAAAAATGTCCCTTCACTGAAATCTTATCATAAATATAATTTCAAAGATATGATACACTTAAGTGAGAGGTTTACCATTCTTCACTCCACCATTTTCGACATTAGAAAATGCCTGTACAAAGTCAGGAATATGACAGTTGTTATCCATTCGTTTGATGTGTTTGGACTTTTGATTTTGCCTTTTGATTTTTGATTTTCCTTTTTGAATTTTCCTCGGAGTTCAGTATTTTTGTGTTTTCACTTTTTACTAGCTGTAAAACAAGGTTTAATCCACAATGATCTACTTTAGAAAATGCCAGTTACAAGTAGGAATAGGACAGTTGCTATCCATTCGTTTGATTTTCGAGATTTTGATTATGCCATTTGATTAGGGACTCTGTTTTTGACGTTCCTCAGAGTTCGGTATTTTTGTAATTTCCTTTTTTATTTGATACTTAGTAGATTTTTTCTCATACTTTTTATTTTCATTAATTATGTTCAGACGTGTTGAATCCTGTTCAACACAGTACTGTTACTGTTTGCTGCAGTATTTGTTTCATTTTTCTATAAAATATTTCATATCAGATGCCAGCGTCGTGATTTGGTAACCAGGAACCGCGTTACATATATAACCACCAGTTGCATTTAGTCACAACAATTGAAAGCAAAAGCACATAAAAAACTAAAAAAAATGCGATTTACTTTTGAAAGATCACCTTGTCATTAATTTTATAGTCTATTTAAAATACACATTCCATTTTTTTTCCGTTTAGGGAAAATATGAATTGGGTATGATAATTAAATTACTAAAAACATTTCACATTTTGTTTTTCTGAAATCTAATGTATGACCCGTTAGCAAATCATGGTTAATTAATTTTTTACGTCTTAATATTCAAATAGGTTTAGAAATGTTAATTATTTATCCATTTGTAAATGTAATACTGTAATTTTACTAATAAAACACCAACCGTTTTGCAATAAACTGGTTTTTTTTTAAATGATCACTCGGGGTACCCTTACGCAAGTTAAAGTTTACGTCAGGTTATCGTGAGTATGTATATAGAAAGTACTAATAATACAAAATATATGGTGAGCAACCTTTTTCTGAAGTTTAAGAATGCTTTATATCTATAAACTCTGAAATTAATGTTATTTTTAAATATTGCAAGTTTCTCTTAGGGTTTGAGAAGTCGACTTTGTTATATGTTAAGCAAAACATATAAAACATCCATGTTGTACATTGTTTTAACAAACCAAATTAAAAAAAAGGAAATAGTTTCCTACATAAGATTAGTTAAGAAATCACATTTCATTTTCAACAATACAAAGAAATACAATGCAACTAAGTTTGAAATATTCAGCTAAAAAGTTGAAAACGCCATTATTACACTTAGATTTCAGCAAATCCTCAACCAAATTTAAAATAGTGATAACTTGATTTGAGAACTCAAATACTTAATTTTTAATTTTCAAAGGCCAACTTATATGGAGAAGGAATTGCTTATCCTTCCGGATCATTTGATATCACCCCAATTTTGTGGTGGGATGAGTCTTGTTCAGTTTATAGTTTTTTATGTTGTGTTGATCTTTAGCTTTTTTAAAAAAAAGTTTTTGCCATTCCGTAGTCACTAAAAATTACAAAAATCATTTTAATAGATATTGTTTGACAGTTAATACGTATTAGAGTTTTAATTCAGTTTAGTTTGGTCGTCCAAGTGCCTTACATGTTCCTTATCATGTTGAAAAGTAGTTTATATTTTATTGCAAAGCATTGGTTTTTTTTCCTTACATTTTTTATAAATGTTCCCCATCTAAATCAGAAATGCAGTAAAACGACAGAAGCATTGAAAACAATGATGAGACCAACGAAGGTAAAAGTCTTTGTCTCAATGATGATTTAACTCTATTGAATAGTTTCTCTTTTTCAAGAGCAACGTTGTCAGTTTGTTCCCGATCTGTGAGTTTGACTGTGCTTTTGGTATCTTTTGCCCCTCTTTTAAATTACGGTTCAGTGTGTGTGTAGGTTTGTTCGTGACACTTTGTATATATACTGGATACAAGTTTCATATTCTTTTGAGTATATTATCAATTTTGCTGGACGTATATTAGCTCATCATAAAGGAGTAGGTCAGGTAAGGACCGATATTGGCCTCTAATTTCAGGTTCATCTGACGAAAGATTTTGACCACGTTTTAAACACTTAAGTGTCTACTTCGTTTGAATCAATTAGTCTATGTGAAACATTTTCGCTGATTTAGTCATTAAAAACGATCCGATTCAGCCTCAAATATGAAAAATCTACCAAATATGCCGAAAAATATCACTTTTCCGATGGTTTTGTCAAAAATGAATGTGGCCGCATCCGTGTTCATCCTCAACCTTTATATATGTAGTCCCCGAGGGTATCACCAGCCCAGTAGTCAGCACTTCGGTGTTGACATGAATATCAATTATATGGTCATTTTTATAAATTTTCTGTTTACAAAACTTTGAATTTTTCGAAAAAATAAGGATTTTCTTACCACAGGAGTAGATTACTTTAGCCGTATTTGGCACAACGTTTCGGAATTTTGGGTCCTCAATGCTCTTCAACTTTGTATTTATTTGGCTTTTTAACTATTTTGATCTGAGCGTCACTGATGAGTCTTATGTAGACGAAACGCGCGTCTGGCGTATAAAATTATAATCCTGGTACTTTTGATAACTATTATGTATAATCATAAACTACAACTAACATTTCAATATTAAGGATGAACACGAATGCGGCCACTTTCGTTTTACACGAAAACCGTCTAAAATTTAACTAAAATGATAGAATTGTGAATATTTCGGTAATCTAGCATGACTTAATGATGTAATAACCCGATATATGTGCATTGTTGTGTCAAAAACAGCTCATATTTATGTAGCAGAAGCATTCTACTGTCCAATGAATAACTTAAAGTTTACATTTTAACAACTTTGTAAAACTGCTATATTTTTGGGCCAAAAAGGTGGTCTTACTGGACCTACTCCTTTCAGGATTTCAATTTTACACAAAAAGCGCGTTTCGGTCATCAAAGACTCATTATAAGGAGTTAAAGAGCATTGAGAATCCAAATTTTATATAGATTCACATATTCAATACAATATAGAATAAGTTAAATGTGACTGTATGTAAAAACAATTAAAATATTTCGACGGAATCATATGTTAACGGTCTCTTTTTTTATGTTATGTAAATATCTTTAATCGTATTGACCAACAAAAAAATCATATATCAGAAGTACATGTTTCAATATTTTTCTCAGGAAGACACTTAAATGAAGAAATCTGTGCATGAGAACTCAGTACCAAGTACATATATCTGATTATCTTATTCAAATTAAACTATATACTAATGACTTAATATGAAATTAAACACATTTCCACAGTATAAAATAGGAATAATTAATTACAAATATTCAAATATTCTTTTGTTAGAAAATTGACTTTTTGGCCTAGAATTGAATAAAGAAATATTTGAACCAATTTCAAGTGTGGGTAAATAAAGGTCCCTCTTAAGTAAGGTGTGTATGGATACACGTGGATGACTTTTAAGCACCAAAAAAGACAAAAACATTTTCCTCAACGTATAGATTATTTGGAATAAAAGTTAATGTGAACGATCATTACAGTTAACCTAAAAATTAAATAATTAAAATGAGATCATTTTTTCAGCGTATAAAAACCCATGTTAATAAAATGATTACTTTCAAAACATTTCAGGTTTTAGACACTAAAAAACTAAAACATATCAAAGATTCATAAAAAAAAGAAACTGTCAACGCAATAAAAAAACACCGAAAGTCAGGCCACAAAATACTGCATAGAAAACTAAAGACCAGACGATGCAAACCCCATAAAAAGGATAATTCTTTAAAAAGTCTCATTTAAGAAAAATAGCTGATGTCTTTCCATAAGCTCATTGGACATATAAATAGTGTCAGTCAAGATTAGTAGTATCTTGAGGACTTCAACCCTAAATTATCAAAATAACATAATAATCAGAAAGAGTTGATATTAGTTTCGAAACATGTTTTCCCGTGCTTGTATTCCCTGTCATGATTTTCTTGATAGAGTGTTGCTACTCACAAGGAAGCTATTAAACCAAGAGTGCCACTCGCCATCACAAGTTGGTTGACCGTTATGGAATAAAAAATGGAAAACAACACGTTTTATAATTTATTGCGTCCGAAGCGCTTTTCTGGATTTACCTTCATCAGGAACGCTCAAAGCCAAACATTTGAAATCCGAAGATGTATAAGTACCGAAAATCGTTGAAGAGCTATATGTCAAAAATACCTAAAATTAATAGCCAAATTCGTCAAAAGCCAACTTTGCCTGAGGGAATAACCGTTTAACAGATGACATCGAATAACTACAATCCCCTTACCTTTCATGAATGTGACCTACCCAATTATACTATTTACCGGATTTTTTATAACATGAGCAACACGACAGGTTCCACATGTGGAGCAGGATCTGCTTACCCTTCCGGAGCACCTGCAATCAAACCTAATTTTTGGTGGGGTTCGTTTTGCTTATTCTTTAGTGTTCTATGTTGTGTCATGTGTACTATTGTGTATCTGCTTTTTTTCCATTTTGAGCAATGGCGTTATCATTTTATAGTACCAAGAGTCTTATATAAGATAGCATGGATATAAAACCGGCGTTTCGCATTTGCGCCGATTTTTTCTTTCATATGCGCCGATTTTTTTTTTAGGTAAGTTACAGGTGAAAACATATAAAAAGATGTCGATGAGTGCCAATTAGACAACTCTCTATCCCAGTCTTGTTATTTTTCATTTATCATCTACCAGGGGGAGGTGAAAGAAGAGTTTCGAGCAGAATAAATCAATATAAAATCTATATATTTTTATACTTTAAAATTTTAGAAGTAAAAAAAAACAAAAAATAAAGCACTCTGTTAATGCTAAAGGAAAAAGAATCGAAAATCTATTTACAACATTCAAATCATAAATCTGTCCTTGTCGAATGTGCATAGGCAACGCATCTAATATATTCCTTTTTTTTTATATTTTCCCTGTTCTATATTTGACAAAAATTGTCGATAACGAGGTCCATCTTTTCTTTGTCTTACGTACTGGTACGGGCATTTCTAGAGTGAATTCGCATTTTAACATACGTAACGGCCTGGATTTTCATGATAACATCTATAAAAAAACCCATATAAGTTGGGGTGCAGCTGCTCAGAAATGAGGAAGATAGCGTTATATTGTGCATATATATGTACTTACTCTGGAGGCTAAGAATGTAAGACTTGTCATCAGAAGGAGCGTTAGACATATAATCAATCGTAAAGCAGTCATTGATTTCATTTGGGGGAAGGAATGGTTACCCGAAAAAACGGGACAGTCATTAACCAATGTTGCTTAATTTGTCTTTATACTCTGTGCTCAGCCCATGTACAAGTATTAACTTACCTGAAAATCCAATTAGGAGAAAAAATAAAATCGGCGTAAATGAAAAAATGAAAATTTTCATAATCGGCGCAAATGCCATACGCTCTATAAAACAAGTGACTAAACCGTCTGTAGTCGAATTGAGTTACTCATTCTAAATTATTACAAAACTACCATATTCTTTTTGACAAAGAGACGAAATTAGAAACGTTAGTTTCCAAAGGAATAAAATGGGTAACACTAATATTATCGCTAATGTCTTTAAAAATAAATTAGAGATAGTCTATAAACAATCGTACATTTTTACAGTTTTAGAAATTGACACTGATTTGCCTTCACGGTAAACGAAGTATGAAATCAGTCTAAATCTATTTACATGTACAATTTTATAAGAGAGTCGAAAGATACTAGACGGACATTTAAAATCATTGGTAGAAAAAAACGGACAACGCCATGGTTTAAACAGAAAGAGACCAGCAGACAGACAGAAGCAGACAAAACACACGATAAAAAAACATGAGACTGAGTAAAACGAACCCAACCAAAAATGATTTCTTCATATAAAGTCTTTTCTACCTGGATTTGTAATATAACATAAAATTGTTTTCTTTTATTTTATTGCTGGTATTATAAAATATATACGCATGTAATTTATAACTATTTCAATTTAAGCTCGAATTAATAGAACGCAAATCTGGAAATGAGTTTTGGAAACCAAAAATCCACAAAGATAATTTGATATTTAAACATGCTGAATGTAATGAAACTAACTACCACAAACATGCCTCGTTAACTGAATCATATCTGATCCGTACAAATAATAGGAAAGTAAAATGTATATTAAATAATTGTTACATAATTTATTTTAAAAAAAAGTCCTGAAAATCCATCAAAAGTTGTTTCATAAAGTAATAGTTTTAGTTTATGTCGTCGATATATTTCTGCTCTGACACCGAGAGTTCCTATGAGATAAAACTGCTCATTTATAACAGTTTGATTTATCTTTTTATACGCCGATATCACAAATTTGAATATAGAAAAACACATATATGAATATAAAAAAGAAGATGTGGTATGTTTGCCAATGAGACAACTCTCCATAAGAGACCAAATGCCTCAGAAATTGCAGGTCACCGTACGGCGGCCTTCAACAATGAGTAAAGCCCATACGGCATAGTCAGATATAAAAGGCCCCGAAATGACAATGTAAAACTTTTCAAACGAGAAAACTAATGGCCTAATTTATGTACAAAAATTTAACAAAAACAAATGTGTAAAACAAAAACAAACGACAACAACTGAATTACAGTCTCCTGACTTGGGTCATACAGAATGTGGAGACGTTAAATGTGTTAGCGGGATACGAACACCCCTGTAACAGTACAACATAAGAAGACGGTTTCTTTTTTTCTATTTTGCTACAAAATTTAAAACTAATTTAGTGAATTATCCTACCTGATTCTGCTGAAGATATCGTCAAAAAATAAATAAAACAGCTAAGAAAAACATTCTTCATTGTTTTCCGTCTTTTCCCCATCTTTTAAAACCTTGTTCACCTGGAAAGAAAATTTAACTAATTGTTACTTATATACTTATATAAACACCTGCGTCATCAACAGAAATTTAAACCTCGATAACGAATAGGAAGTCAAATATTGATCTGTTACACTTCATTGTTTACTCGTTAAAAAATATAAGTATGTATTACACCTTTTAACGGCAAAAAATAATAAAAAAAATATATCTTATTAACTGTGTTTGAAAAACATATAGTGAGTATTAGATGGAATAGTTTTAAGGGAAACAGGGGGTAGGTAGTTCTGAAATATATAAGTAAACGTTTCGTAACGAATTTTTCTGAAGCTTGTATACATCTACATAAACAAATTATTTATACAAATTATCTTTAAGGCGAGGATGCAAAAGCACCACAAACGTTAGTTTAGTTAAAACATATATTTATAGTGGATTGAGGAAACAAGCTTTGTAACTTATATTAACCCCTTTCTACTTTGCGAGTGCGAGTGCTGCCTTGTAGCGGCATTATCCTGCTCTTTTTCGAAATCTACAATGGTGTCTTTAACGTGGAAGCAATGTGGCTCCCTCTTAACACGGGTCAGCCATTTATCGTCCCCTTCCGTCGGACTTTCATCGTTTCCTCAAACTATGCTCGCAAATGGTGTCAAGGAAAAAACGTTGAAGAGTTAGAAACCAAAAGGACTTAAAAAAAAGCCAACTCAATATAAGGCCGACTTTACCTGATAGAGTTAAAACCTTTGTGTCTTTATAATTTCAAAATTTAAAAACGCTAGATCGTTTGTTATAACATGCCAGCACTGAATACTGAGCTATTAGATTACTTCTCTTATTCAAGATCTCAATGTGTGTGTTCTGAAAACTTATATACCAGGAAAAGGGGTTATTAAAACAATCTAAATGTTAGCATGATACAAGGCGTAAATAATGGATATTTATTTTAGCAATATACAACATATTCGTCTTTAAAATACCAAAGTGGACACTGTATCTATCTTAACCTTATACATATAAAGATGAATTAAATATTTATGCTTTTCCTGACTAGTATACTTTACGATAAAATGAAATATTTAGAAAAGCGACATCTGACACCACAGTATATGAATTTCTCAACTCAGTATGAATGAAGAAAGAATAAATAGTTTTGCATAAGGTGTTATATTATTTGTGCCGCTATATTTTTATTTTTGTGTTTAATTTTTTTATTTGTAAAATGCTAAAAAAATATATCAATTCCTTAACTTCTCAATAGCATATTGATTTTGAATATAGAAAAAAACCATCAAACAACATAAAAAGACGAAAGAACACTTCACCAGGTGAACAACTATCTTCATAAGAAAATGAAATATTTCAGGAAAACATTTTGTTCTCCTGTTAATCGAAAAGAAAAAAAAAAGCGAAACAACTCAATTTTGACTGCAAAAATAAAATAACAAAAGAATCGTACGCCATGGAAAATTCTAAACTGAATCTCCATAAATTTATCAAATGGCAAAATCAAAAGCTTAAACACAACAAAGGAATGGAAGACAATTGTTATATTAGGTATAGTCTTAAATACATTAAATAGCTAGCTGATGTAAAATTGGAAATCAAATTCGAAATAATTCCTCATTTTATTTTAAATAAACAATCTACACAAAAACAACATAAAACTCGTTAGTTATGTAGTTATGTACATTTACTAAAAAATAGAAAGATAAAAAGGGGGAAAAATAAAGTGAAAAACAGTCAAATTACATCATATTGCTAGACCCCGAAGATATTATCAGCCCATTTACTAACACTTCTTTAAAACTGCGTTTTACTGTGCATATTGCTGTGTATTCTACATTGTCCAAATCAGAGTCCCATGCCTTTGTTCGTCTTGCATGGTTTTTTTAATTTAAGTTCATTTTGAGATTAGTATGACGTCCGGTTTTACTGAACTAGTACACATTTATATTTAGGAGCCAGCTGAAGACGATCTCCATATGTTAGATCTTTTAACGGTGTTGAAGACCGTTTGGTGGCTATCGGTTTTTATTTGTACTTCGGTAGGGTTGCTGTTTCTTTGACATATTCCCGATTTTAATTCTCAACTTCACTAAATGTAATCTCAAAATCAAATTCGCAAAAACAGCTTGAACCATTTTATTCTTTGATGGAACAAGATAAACTTGGATCGTCTTAATGTTGTTTAAAGACTTGTTACCTTATGCGAATTCCCCAGTCCATTACCTGAAAGAATAACTATCTGACGAAGTACATTGTCATAATATGGGCAAAAGAAATCCACTTGAACCAAAACTGAATACTCTATCAGCATATATAATTTTTTGATCATGCATTCAGAAGTGCATTCTTAATCAAACACACAGATTTCTAACATAGTTCTAATTTGTTTTCTAAGCGCTTATTTTGTTCTTTGGTAGCCTGCTATGTTTCATATTCAAATATGCTGGCATCATAAATAACTAAATATACTAGATATTAAACATTAAATATCTAAATAGCTGTAATTTGAACATTTCGTAAATGCTTATTTTATATAAGTGTCTATTAATATCTTTCTTTCTTTTTTGAACGAAACATTTGTCATATTTTATTAAACATTTATTACGATTCAATAATGTACCCGTTTTTGATAATAGTACAGTATTTTGTTTATTAGAGCTAGGTTAACGCTTGATGCCTTCTATTTAAAACAAGTTTAATAATGATATCGTGAAATTATCTATCTCAATTGCTATTAAAATAATTTTGAAAAAGAAATTTCTTTATATCAAGACTTATGCAATGAAATAAAACATAATTTAAAATCCCGCCTTGTCATTCTCATGATATAGTTCTTGAAATAGAAAGTGTGCAATTTTGTGAAGTACTTATTTCATTCTAGAAGGATATATGTTAACCTCAGTTTTAGTTTGTAACCCGAATTTGTTTTCTCTCAATCGTTTATTATTTTCGAACAGCGGTTTACTACAGTTACCTTTATTTTAATACTATGAAACACTGAAAGATGTCAGAGGAACATTCAAACGCATTGATCGAAAATAAACTGACAACGCTATGGCTTAAATAGCAAAAGCAAACAGACACATAATACCACACACGACACAACATATAAAACTTAAGGCTAAGCACACAAATTTAAGCCGGTTGATGTACATGTTCTAATGCATGATGTTATCATACGACAAAATCGTCTTCAATGAGAAGTATAAAACAAAGCAGGGTTATACTTATTCAAGTAAGAATATGCATGGATATAGAACAAGTACCAAACGATTAACAACCAAGTACGAAACTTATTTAGCACACCACTCGAGGTTTCACAAACAAGACGTACCGCCTCCCGTATGCACTAAACAGTGCTTTGATAAATGCATAATTCTAATGAAACTTTTGGTCTTTAAATTTTCAGTTCATTCAAATATGCAGGTGTACTGGACCAAAAACTGCAACTCCTTAAAGCATCGAATACCGGAGACAGGCTCAGTTGTTCAATGTAGGCCCATAGTGTAACTGATGAAGTTTATTATTTCAACAAAAGATTTGTGAACGTGCAATTCCACCATTTGAGTTTCTACTATCAGCCTTTGTGATCTTTGATGAAAATATAGAAATACTTAGCATGTATAAGTTTTATTCTTTATCTTTGCCAGTTCAATACACAAAACGTCACACACCATTGCGTTGGTTATACGAAAATAACTTTAGATTGAAGTTGTATACAATTACATGCCCTTTTCCCTGTGTGCAAGCTTAGCATGGAACCTCAAGTTTTCAAAATATTCTATGGAAACACCAAATAAAAAATGAAAATGCTTTGAAACACCCAAGACATATGTTTCTGACTCCGAAATTTTTTACGTAATGAAATATTGCATAACATTCACACAGCCGACAAATTCGAGAGAATCTTTGTTTTCGAACTTTTTTTATAAACACGGAAGTGACGTACTATGATTTGATTGCATAACCCCTGAACGAAATATTACCATGCCTATTTGTAGATCAAGGAGCTGATTGACCAACATATATTTTGTTTTTAATGCGTTGGTTAGATAATGTAATTTGTCTGAAAATGCTGTTTGAAAAGTATCCAAAATGAGGGGCGATAGATACCAGAGGGAGAGTCAAACTCATAGATAAAAAATAAACTGACAACACCATGGCTAAAAATGAATAGACAAACAGACAAATAATAGTACAGCAGATCCTGCTGCACATGTGACACCCGTCGTATTGCTTATATTGATACAAGTCAAGTAAATAGTATAATTCTTTAGGTCACATTCGTGAAAAGAGAAGAGTATTGAAGTAACAACATAAGGAGCATATCCGATATCATCTGTAAAACGGTTATTTCATAACAGGCAACCAGCTCGTGATGGCGTCCGTAAAGTTTACGAATAGATGGTTTGAACTTCACCTTTCGGAACTCTAGGTGTAATGGCTTCCTTGTCAGTAGCAATCCTCTATCAAGCAAATCATGATAAGAAATACAAGTCCAGGAATATCGTATCAATTGGGAGATATATACTCCGGATGAAGGCGCTGCTGGAATGTTGCTACATAGAAAAGTTTACAATGGGCAACTTAAAGTTTTGTTTTCAATCGACCCTCATTGTCAATTTCTAGATGTAAGTCAAGATAGGAGGCAGACTTAGCTGTATCTATAATATCCTTTATCTTTAGTTCTAGTAACAATCCAAAAAATTGTCATTTCCTGACAATATGAAATTCAATATCACTATCAATAGCAATATGACAGTCTCTGATTGGTCGATTCAATTATTTTGTTTACAAAATGCATAGAAAGAATAAAAGTATATTTCTCTTTCGCTAAAACGTTGAACTTAAATCCTTGCCAAATCCGCTTTAAAAATAAAAAGTTTATCGTAAGAATATTTAGAAGTTTCAAAAATATTTAAAGGAACATCAAATAAAAAAGAATAGTGCTTTGAAACACGCAACATATGTTTTTGTTTCATTGCTCATTAATTGAAGTTAATTTTTTTTATCTTATATGTTTCACGGTCTGACATAACTATTATTATCGCTTATTTAGTAAAGTTCTGTAAAATTAACTCTTTCATTAGACGTTTGTGCAATTTCACTTCATTAAATACATTTATGGTCGAAGTTATGCATAAAATTAAGAAGGGAAATGGGGAATGTGTCAAACAGACAACAACCAGACCGTAGAGCAGACAACAGCCAAATAAACTCATCATAGATACCAGGACTAAATTTAGTATATACGCCAGACGCGCGTTTCGTCTACAAAAGATTCATCAGTGACGCTCGAATCCAAAAAAGTTAAAAAGGCCAAATAAAGTACGAAGTTGAAGAGCATTGAGAACCAAAATTCCTAAAGTTTTGCCAAATACAGCTAAGGTAATCTATGCCTGAGGTAGAAAAGACTTAAATTTCAAAATTCAAAAATTTGTAAACAATAAATTTATCAATATAACCATATCAATTACAATTCATGTCAGCACAAAAAGTGCAGACTACTGGGCTTTTAATACTCTCGGGGAAATAAATCTCCACAAGCAGCGCCAAAGGACACAAATGGGTCTTCGATGCAGCGAGAATGACCGTTGCGGGAGAGTTCTTCAGCTACTCCCTAAACAAATATGTATACTAGTACAGTAATAATGGACGTTATACTATACTCCGAATTATACACAAGAAACTAAAATTAAAAATCATGCAAAACTTAAAAAGGCTAGATACTTCTGACTTAGGACGGAGCAAAAATACGGCGCGGTTAATTTTTTCCTGAGATCTCAACCCTCACCCTACACCTCTAACCAATGCAGAATAAAACATACACACAACAATATGCACAGTTAAACTCAGTTTACTGATTTGTATAAAGTCAGAAAGCAAAGGCAATTAAATGAACTGAGTCTTTGTGAAAAAGTGAAAATGTTTACATATTTAATGATCGAACTATTTACATTGTTTTAATTTCAGTCTTTGATGTTTGAGATGTTTGGTGGATTTTGTTAGAGGGTTGCCTTTCTAGAGAGGCGATTTACCACATTACCGAGCTGAGGATATTGGGTATATTAATATTGCATAGTAATTTTCTGTCTCCTGTTATTGTTTGTGTCTATTTTTTGTCAATTCGATTGTATTGTATAATGAACGATGCCTCGTTGTGAACATTTCATGTCAACATCCTCCACCAATGCGCCAAAAAAAACAACCTGAACGTAAATGAGCTATTAATTTGAAACGCATCACACTGTATAAAATGCTAAAATAAATCAAGATTAAAAATTTGAAAAAATAAGGATTTGAACTACTTGACTAATATGGAGGAATAATATAAGAAAAACTTTTAATGGTTTAGATAAATTTTTATTTGATAACGAAAACCTTAAGAAAATTAGAAATTAGTGCACAAAATATATTTAAAATAATTACATATACTGGTTACCAAATTTCAGATTTTATTTTTATTTGTAATTTCTATGACAATACGACAAAAACGTATAGAAATAATGTATTGCAAGGAAACATTGACAGCGTTTGTTGATGTGGTTCATAAGTTTTCCTCGTTTCCCGTTTTTTATATAGATTTGACAGTTGGTTTCCTGTTAAAATGGTTTAACACCAGTCATTTTTGGTACCCTCATTAGCTGGATGTTAGCTGTGCGCCATTACTCCGTGCTGAAGACCGTACTTTGACCTATTATGGTTAACTTTTACGAATTGTGACTTGGACGGAGAGTTGTCTCATTGGCACTGATCACTCATCTTCTTCAGTAAACTTCTGACCTTTTTGTCTTTGAATATGTTTAAAATAACTTTTGTACATTTCATAGTGCGAGTCCTTGTAGGGGTTCGGAAGAGACGATTGCTTAAATGGTCTTGTGCAATGAAGCTTCCTAATCCAACATGAAATTCAGAGTGGAATCATGAATAAAGGGCAAAAAACTGTACTCCAAAAATATGGAAGTTTTTATAAAATCAGAAAAATATATTCCTACGGCTACGCTATAAAAAAACCAAATGGGAATTTATTGGTATTGAGCATATCGACCATAGAATGTGTACCATCTTGTCATAAATTAGTAGTATGTGTGTTGCATCTTCTCTTACGATTAAAACTAATCAGTGACTGATACGATTCACACTTGTTATGTAACAATGAATTAAGGCAAAACTTTATATTAATGTTTGCACATGCATAGTTTTAATATTCAACCGCACGTAAGGATATAATTGCATATTTGTGCTACGTTTGAATAAAATGTTTGATGATTATACCAACATTAACATTACATGGTTGTGGCATAGAAAATTATCAGTGTACGGATAACTGTCATTATTTCAAATTTGAGAATAATTAAAAGAAAAGAAAAACGAAAAAAGACCAGTTAAATTTAACTCCACATAACATTATTTGAAAACAGGACATAAAAGTTATGAAATTTTTTACAAGGTGCGCCTTAGTTTATATAATTGAAGTAAAATATATTAAACCAAAGTACTGATTTCAACACCACAGTTATGAATAATTGATTATTTGTTTCATATCAATGGTTACAATCTGGATTTTTCTGAAATATCTATCTATATATATATATAAGTAAAATAACTATTGCATATCGGATATTTTATATTACTTTCATAATTCGCCCTTAATAAAGTGATTGTGAACTGGTAGTACCAGGATATTACAGATTACTTTGACGTGTTTAATTCAATTCTAATGGACACATTGAGATGGTGATTTACACAAATTTAACATAAGGTTGACGATTGAGAATGTAAAAATTATGAAGGCGATGGAGTGTATTAGCCAATGAAAATGCTGCCAACTCAAAAACATCAGGATGAAAATGAGCAAGTGGTGGATGCGGACACGTGCAAAGAACACAAACACTATTTGAAAGCGAATTGTCTAATTCAATATCATAAAAGTGTTGAATAGATATAGTAAGATTTGGTGTGAGTGCCAATGAGACAACTCTCCATCCAAATAACAAATAACAAAATTATACTTTGCTGTAGTGATTTATTATTCTAATCAAGTGTAAACTGTAAAATATTGGTACATGCAGTTTCAATTCTGAACTTATTTATGACATTAGCAATTACTGATCATTTTTTTTTATGTCAAGTAAAGCGTTTGATATGTACTCCATTTTCTTTACTGTAAAACAATTTATATTATTATTACACATAAATATATATATAACAAATACTGTTTAAAATTCCTTATAAACCCAGTACTTTTGATGAGTTTGATTATATCTCAAACTACATATCTTCATATATTTGTATTTGTATTAACGATGATAAATTACATATTAAAATGATATGCTTCAGATGAAAATGATATGTGCTTGATCAAAAGTTAATTGCGTGTATTATGGAATTATCATAAATATATCGCTTCGCCAAGGTTTTCATTGTGATCTAATCGAAAACAAATAAAAGTAAAATGTAAAATCACAAAAATACTGAACACCGAGGAAAGTTTAAAACGGAAAGTCCTTAATAAAATGACCACATCAAACGAATGAACAACAACTAAAAGAAAAGGTACAACAGAACATTTAACTATTTGAACACATTTGAAATTTGGCACATCCTTTTACAACTATTATTATCATTATCTTTTCATAAATAATATTTCAATCCTAGTGAAAATATCATAAATATAGAGTCAATGATATATGTTTCTTCAATAGACCACTTTCAAGTTCATCCGTCCCCGGAAAAAAACTCGTCAATTATAAGCGCCTTTGTGACGTCATTTACCAGATAAAGGGGTTCGCCTGTATCCCTGCACTATAAACGCTCATCAAGCGTCTTAGTGATTGTCATTGTGCAGGATAAACTAGAAAGAAAGTTTGTCCAGTAGGTACTTAATCACAATTCCCTAATAGACCTTTTCAACATCTCTCGACACCGACTAATGACACCTACAGTTTACAGGTAAAATGGATGGGTCGTCTCAAAGACAAAATCCATCATGATTATCATTACGTAACATATTGGATTGGCGGTTTTATACTGTTTTGACTATATAGTTTAAGAATATATATCAACCAAATAAATAAATAAATTTTTGCGTTTTTGCTTTCTCTATTTCTCGATTTCCCAATTTCTTGATTTCTCGATTTCCCAATTTCTCGATTTCGCTTTCTCGATGTCTGGATTTCCCCGAAAACACGAAAAGGGGAAACGTCCGCATCCGTCCACCACACATGTCTCTGTCATATAATATGCTTATTTCGTATGTATTTGCACGACATTTCATGTTGAATTGATTAAACAAATATTACAATCATTCTGGATCTCTACCCATTTTCTCTTCACTTTTGTGATTATGTGAGTCTTTCGCCAAATACTTGCCGTTTTTTTTAGGCCGAAGGAAAATATCATGTTTTTGTGGGTTTTTTTTATCTTCTCCGCTTCAAGATATCTTGTTCGAGTTAAAGTTTTTCCTTGATGAATTTTGAAAAAAAATAAAAATTGACCCCTCGATTCAATGTAACAGCATTTAAGCAGTGATTGGTGAATCCAAAATGCAAGTGGAACACCAAATTGGTGAATTGAAATTATACAAAGTATTGAGTACATTATGGAGGCTTCCAAGGCCATAACTAACAGACATGTGCCGCCCTTGTCAACCGACATAATCAGTGTTTAATTAAATATCAACTACAATAAAACATGATTTGTTCTATTCGTTTTCCAAATTCAAAAGATAAACGTCTAAAAGATGAAATGTGACTTAAAGATAATCATTTTCTTTATAATAAATTAAAAAACATGTCATTTGGACTATGTAGGAAAGTTGTATCATTGTCAATGATTGAAAGCAATAAAATCAATAATGATCTCATATTTTTTTTAATTTTTGAGACGACCCTTCGCATTTTACCTGTCGTAGTCGTTCTCAACTGTAGGTGTCGAGAGATGTTGAAAAGGTCTAATGAGAGCGGCGCAGATTGTCAATTATGATAATCTAATTTGCCGAATAAATCGTGCAATATAGCTTTATTAGTTTTCAACCACTCGCTCAACATGTAAAGGGAAGTGACGACGCACCTCAACGCAAGAGTGACGTTCACTAAAACCATCGTTTTTGACGGAAATGCATCGAACTCGAAAGTTGTCTATTTGACAAGAATCTGCCGCAGTCGTATACTTGTCCGTGTGAAACACCATTCACATACAAATTTAGAAGCATTGAAGTAGTATTGGTATCAAATAGTCATCCCCTTCTATGTTTGTTGGCGTTTGTTTTTATTGCAGTTAAGTGTTTCTGATGTTAAGTTGTTTTCTTCCTATAGTTGTTGTGTTTACACGGTTTTGGTTAGTTACCCGGCTTTGTTTTCGCTTAATCGATTTACGACTATTTAACAGCGATATACTGCTGTTGTCTTTAATTATAAAAGCAGACAAAACCCCCAAACAATCTTTCTTTCTATATACAAAAACCGTCATATAGAATTTCTCCCAAGCAAACTTTTTTATAACAGAAAAAATTCCATATATACCTTAGATTATTCTTGAAAGAGGTAATTATAGAAAATCACAAATCCTCCTTTAGTATAACATAGAAAAATGAACGATGCGAATTTCCAATCTATGTATTGGATACCCGTGTTTTTGTTAGGTTTCTGTTGACAGTGTTAAGTACACAATGCGGTGTCGTAAATGTTGTTCTTTGTAGTTTTGTCATTTTGTTTTTTGATACAATGTCATTGTTATATCAAAATACAAATAAGACCGTCTAGTGTCGGTATTACCAAATTATTAATGTAAATAGATATAATAAGATATGGTGTGAGTGTCAATGACACAGCTCTCCATCCAAGTCACAATTGAGATGAAATCACTCGCTGAAACAAATGGGTCATAACTAATCTGAATGTGAATCAATAGAGTTTTTCAAGTTGTTTGTTCAATTTTAGCTCACCTGGCCCGAAGGGCCAAGTAAGCTTTTCTCATCACTTGGCGTCAGTCGTCCGTCGTCGTCCGTCGTCGTCGTCGTTAACTTTTACAAAAATCTTCTCCTCTGAAACTACTGAGCCAAATTAATCCAAACTTGGCCACAATCATCTTTGGGGTATCTAGTTTAAAAATGTGTGGCGTGACCCGCCAAACCAACCAAGATGGCCGCCATGGCTAAAAATAGAACATAGGGGTAAAATGCAGTTTTTGGCTTATAACTCAAAAAACCAAAGCATTTAGAGCAAATCTGACATGGGGGTAAAATTGTTTTTCAGGTCAAGATCTATCTGCCCTGCAATTTTCAGATGAATCGGACAACCAGTTGTTGGGTTGCTGCCCCTGAATTAGTAATTTTAAGGAAATTTTGCTGTTTTTGGTTATTATCTTGAATATTATTATAGATAGAGATTAACAGTAAACAGCAATAATGTTCAGTAAAGTAAGATTTACAAATAAGTCAAATGATCAAAATGGTCAGTTGACCCGTTAAGGAGTTATTGTCCTTTAAAAGTCAATGTTTTACCATTTTTCGTAAATTTTATATATCTTTTACTAAAATCTTCTCCTCTAAACTGCTGGGCCAAATTAATCCACACTTTGCCACAATCATCTCTGGGGTATTTAGTTTATAAGAAATGTGTGGCGTGACCCGCCAAACCAACCAAGATGGCCGCCATGGCTAAAAATAGAACATAGGGGTGAAATGCAGCTTTTGGCTTATAAATCAAAAACCAAAGCATTTAGGGCAAATTTGACATGGGGTTAAATTGTTTATTAGGTCAAGACCATCTGCCCTGAAATTTTCAGATGAATCAGAGAACCATTTGTTGGGTTGCTGTCCCTGAATTGGTCATTTTAAGGTATCTTTTTTTGTTTTTGGTTATTATCTTGAATATTATTATAGATAGCGATAAACTTTAAACAGCAATAATGTTAAGCAAAGTAAGATTTACAAATAAGTCAACATGACCAAAATGGTCAATTGACCCCCTAAGGAGTTATTGTCCGTTACAGTCAATTTTAAACAATTTTCATAAAATTTGTATTTTTTTTACTACCGGTAACATTTTCCACAGAAACTACTGGGCCAAGTTCATTATAGATTTTAATAATTGTAAGCAGTAAGAATGTTCAGTAAAGTAAGATGAACAAACATATCACATCACCAAAACACAATTTTGTCATGAATCTATTTGCTTCCTTTGTTTAATATTCACATAGACCAAACTGAGCGACACAGGCTCTTTAGAGCCTCTAGTTTTTTCTTCATATGGCTATATTTGAATTCTACCTCTCATGAATCTTACAAAACAAGTCGATCAGTGGACGTAAACATGTATTACTCACACATATTCATTTATGATTGACATTAGCATGCAGCCGTGTTCCTTACTGAATTATGTATTGTAATCAACCTCACAAAAAAAGACTTAACCTGTGCCATTGCTGGATACCTCCGAGTTGGAGGCGTTGTTGTACATTTGAGATAAAGAACGATAATAATTATGTTATTCCTAAGTTGTAATTGTCAAGTACTTGTTTTGATCTTGTTTTACAATAAAACAATAGACATGCAATACTGAATCGCTCCTGAACGTAATCCAGTCATTTCCTGTGATTATGTCGAGTCAACTGGGAAATAAGTAAAGGGGAAGACCCACGCATCTAGCTTTATACAAATGTACTGGTATTTGGTGTAGAAACTAATCGAGTTCAACCTATGCAGTGACGGTTAAAACTATGGATAACATCACCTGATCTAATACAGAGGATTCATTCTACTTGGAAAAATTCGTAGGCGCTTTTGTCACAGATCACATGTCTATTGTTTGCTTAAAAATCTGTTGAAATGGGAACCATTGTTTTGTGTAGAAAGATATAAGACAGATAGTAAGTTTGCCAACTTTGTTACCCGTCTTTAGTTAAACTAAGAAAATGACTTAAAATAGTTATCAAAGGTACCAGGATTATAATTTAATACGCCATACGCGCGTTTCGTCTACTTAAAACTCACCAGTGACGCTCATATCAAAATGTTTATAAAGCCAAACAAGTACAAAGGTAAAGAACATTGAGGAACCAAAATTCTAAAAAGTTGTACCAAATAAAGTTTGGCAAACAAGAAATTTATAAAAATGACCACCTTATTGATATTCGTGTTAACACCGAAGTGTTGACTACTAGGCTGGTGATACATTCAGGGACGAAACGTCCACCAGCAGTGGCATCGAACCAGTGGTGTAAATAGTTATCAAAGGTAACATGATTATAATTTAGTACGCCAGACCCGCGTTTCGTCTACATAAGACTCATCAGTGACGCTCATATCAAAATATTCATAAATCCAAATAAATTACAAAGTTGAAGAGCAGTGAGGATCCAAAATTCCAAATAATTGTGCCAAATATGGCCAAGGGTATCTATGCATTGGATGAGAAAATCCTTAGTTTTACGAAAAATTTCAAAAGTTTTGTAAACAGGAAATTTATGAAAATTACCACAGTCAGATATTTGCTTCAATTCAAATCATTAATTGGTCAATGAAGATTGCAAACACTGAGTACCAGCTGATTTCTATCTTTGGATATTAGAACTATTGGATTAAGATGGGTTACAGTAAAGATGTGTCCAAATTCAGGGCAGATGTAGTTTTACTGGAGTTAAGTAATACAAATGTGGTCAAAATCATGATTGCATAACATTTATAAAATACCATTATTGGTTTGGACAGTAAGATCAAGATATCCAGCAATAGAAATCATATTCTAACAATATGATTATTATGTTAATAATAAGATTGTACTCTCTTTCTCTTACAATAGAAATCTGGTTTAAACGTAAAACGTAGCCTTTTTTATATTTTCATTTTCCGGAGTCAACGTTATGAGAGTACGGGACAAACGAAAACGGCATGTCGAGCTTGGTAACATATATTTTATACATTTATCTTTCGAACATTTTACCTCGGGTTTTAAAATAAACGTGACTTTTTCGAATACATGTAATTCAAAGAAGTCAATTTTATAATCTTCGTTATTAAGTAATATGTAGACTTCAAAACTGTATAAGCATTCTTTGAGTTATAAAGATGTAACAGCATTAACAAGGTCGTATAAGTATACGTGAACCATCCGTTCGAATGAAGATATAAAAAAAACATAAAACAATTTAATCACCAAAAAAAATGCAAATATAGTAATGTGATCAGACACAATTTAAACGAGTTATTTGATTTATGATTTAATTTCTTTGATTAATGATTGTAGTTTGACATTAAAAAAAATACAAAGACCTGCATCTCTTTTTTATAACATAAAAAAGATATGTTTTAACAAGTATTTGACACTCCTGGTGAAGCAGAATAACTGAATCATGAGAGTACAACATAGATATTAAAAATATGATTTACTTGACCTGGAGTATTGGTAAATTTAATGAATAACAAATTGCTGTGTAATTTTTGCATATGACTGCAAAAAACGATAGATATTTTTTTAATCTTACATATGCACAGAATGAAATCTGACACTTCAAATGATAAATAAGTTGTTATTACATGTATTATGAGTTGAAAAAATAATAAAATATTATGATATAGATTTTATCAGTATATGAAAATAGACACTAAAATCATATTTTTTCAAGTCTTATTGTTTTCTGAGATACTTTAACGATACATACCATTATCGTTATATTTCATAGTGTTCCCATTCTTTCAAAGAAATATGTAATCCCGACTTTTCAAATTAATTATTCTACTTTGGAAAGCTAACACACCAAGGTTACAATTTTAAATATCAAAATTATAGTTACTGAAGTTTTCCAAATAGGCAATCAATAGTGTCCTCTTTATTAACAGTATGTAATTAATAAAAAAAAAATTAGTTACGGTACCACGATACAACGCCCCTTACACCACTAAAGACTGCCTGCAAGTGAAGGTTTTCATGGAATCATCTGCCTATAACCTCACAAAAAAACTTTATTTTTCTTTAAAAGTCTGATAAATTCATGGACTGGATGAAAATATCACTGCGGTTAATTTTATTCATCATTATGTTGATGCGCTTTTGCCGTTTTTCAGTGCTTCGACTAAGCATGTATCTATCTAAGACTGTCTTTTTGTTGATGATGTTTTCGTGATTATGTATATGATTTCAATGTGTAGTGTCTCATCCCGTTTGATAAATGTTGGTGTAAAAGATCTGTAGAGCTTGAGCTGTCCAGTTGTAACAACTTTGACTTTAAATATTTTGTTTTATTGTTTTGGTATGTGTGTGCAATTGCATTAATTGCATTTGAAACAAAACAATTGATAGGCAATAAGAACATTGACACAAACTTACATACGCTATGACCTAATACCTGCACATGTATTGGAAATTATTAAGCTTTATTGTTACTCATTTGTGACAGCCGTGACCCTCCCAAAATTATTTCTTAACTGTTAAAAATAGCTGAATAATCTTATGGAACCCAATGATATGCTTTTAAGAATATAAGTGTCGACTATAAATACTATTAGGAATATTCCTTGGCAGTTTTGATATCGTCTGAGCCGACATAACAATTATGTTATACAAGAGCCCTCATTTAAAAACAATTACTTAAGTATATTGTTCTTTTAAGTTCATTTGGAATATGCGCTCATTTCCCCTGTCATTGTAAAAAACAAAACAACTCATCAAAGATACCAGTCTTATATTGTGGTCGGAACAAGAGCGTTTCGACTACAAAACACTCATCAGTGACGCTCGATGTTAAATTCAAAAGGCCTTATGAATGAGAAAGTTCAGGAGCATTGAGTTATGTAATTATTAAATATCAAAATCATTAAAACAAATATATGTAAAGGTATAATTTTCAATGAAGGTACTTTAATCAATAAACCTCACTCCTTAATATTAAACCAATAGAAAGGGTCGATATAATCAATGAATCAAACTTCAGTACAGTAAAAGATAAATCAGAGGAATTGGTGGCCCATCACTATTCAAATAGCGTAAATACATTTAGAAGATATGTTTTATATGGGTATAACACGAGTAGACGTGCAATCGTGTACGATTCACCTGAAAATTTGAACCGCGTTATGGTCAATCTAGATTTGTTAATTTCTGTTGATGTTTGGTCGCTGCGAGTAAAATATAATTATATCTAACAATTTAACACAGATTCTTGAAAATCTCTTACTCATATCAATTAAAAACATTTCGAAAAATGTTTAACAATGTCAAAAAGTGTCTATAAACAACACGTTGATTACGTTTACCTGACCGAGCTGTTGGTAAGATAGAAAACCAAAAACATGACACAGAAAGCATGCATTTTATTCTTTCATATTAAAAAAATCTAGGAGCATGCATGTTGATATATTATAACATATTCTCCTAGTCTAAATATGATGCAAATTGAACAAAATTGTTTTTCTAACCCTAAAAAGTATACAACTCTATCCTTCAAAATGTGCATATAGAAGAAAAAAAGTTTTATCAATCACGTATTTAAGCTGTGAATGTCGCCAGAAAACTGTGATTGCATGAATATTAAAAAAATAAAGATTTATAATTGATTGCTTTGCGTCCAAGAGAGGCAAATATCAAATGCATATCTTCAACTCGGACAACAATATATTAATAACAACTAAACTCACCAATTAAAATAATTTATCTAAATCCACCAGTTAGCAACATGAAACCAAAAAAAATCCCAGTCTTATATAAGCAATAGATATGATCAAATGTATCTTTATACAGTTTTACAATCCGTTTAGGATCAATACCCGAAGTAGATTTACTGATGAGAACCTACTGTGCATGGTTTACTTTACACCCTAGGACAAATCTCCTTATAAGATACTTTGAATCAAATCAATTAATGATGATAGGCATCACTATATAAGAAATTATAGTTATTCATCTGGATCAAGATGATGATTATACACATATTTATTTTATAACAGTGAATATCTTAAATTCATGACCCCAGTTTGACTGGAACAGTTGGTATATTTTGAATGTTATAACTGCATGAGTATTCAAATTGAGTATTCATAAAGAGGGCAAGTTTGTGCTCGTGCTTAAAAGTCATCAACTTAAATTTTTCGACTTACTTATTACACATTTGTTGAGTGCAAATCTAGTCTTTTCAAGGTGCCACTTTCCAGCCTTTGATTTGAACAAAGACCACAACTGGGATATATGAATAATAATTGATAAGAAATTGTAAACAATTTAAACTATACATTTGGGTTGTGGTTCATTAAAAATATTAAAGCCACAGGAATATCTTAGTTGTTAAAAGAAGATAAAGTAAAACTTGTCGAGGGCTATACTGTCATCTGTAACGGCTTACATCTTTGTCATTTCGTCTGTAATAGAAAGCTGTCTCATCACCATTTTTCCACATCTCCTTATTGTTATGTTATCGGAAGTCAATAACCTCTTCAGTGATTGACCTATTACATCCCAGTTCTGTTTTTAACTCCACAGCATTACTTATCTAAGCTTATTTCCATTTGTGGATATCAACTATTTATTTTTAAATCAAAGGCTGTTTCTATATTTTTGTACATCCTGGCTTTCGCATATTTTGGATTGGTCATTCCGGATGAAAGTAAATATTGAAATGCGCATTTGAAAAATCAATGAATGCAAAAGTAATTTTTAATCAGCCTGTTGGACATATAAATGTAAGACTAACAAAGAAAGTAGAACATCAATTCGCTAATTTACATGAAGTTTTAAACAAGGCTAAAATGTTCCTTTTGTCTGGGACTATTATACTAGTATAATATAAAATTCCCAGCTTTTGTTTAACTGCATTGCAAAAGAGGGGCGAAAGATACCAGAGAGACATTCGATCGAGTTTGTTCTGGGAAAGATGTTATCTAATTTAATCCAACTTAGCTTTAAATCCTCTTTCTAGAGGAACCATTTTGTCATTTTTAGACCAGGTGTTATCTATATATAGTGGTGTAACTCCATCTACCATTGGACATCTGACCATATTTACAACCTGAGATCGAGTGTTCTCTTTTTACAATGACGTTACGCCCTCAACAATTCGATATCTAATGTGTACATATTTACTGTGAAGTCCTAACCCCACACAATGTGCATACAATCATTTATTTTATAGTTTAGTTCAGTTGATTGCAGATATGTCTCTGATTTCCCAACCACGCTATTAAATGTACTTAGGATTTTCTTATCCCAGGCATAGATTACCTTAGCCTTATTTGGCACAACTTTTTTTGGAATTTTGGATCATCAATGCTCTTCAACTTTATACTTGTTTGGCTTTTCAACTTTTCTAATTTAAATTAAAAGCCTGGTACCTTTGATAACTAATTAAGCTAACGGGATCGCTTTTTTTATTGCCACCTCGCACATATTTATAACTGATTACATACCATCTTTGTAACGGGCTACATGCAGTTGGTATAGCAGACGTCGAGTTAAGCGTTATATTTGTACATGATGTAGTTAGTTCACTGACTGGAGAGTTTCTTTGTTTTCACTACCTGTGTTAAGTTCGGGATATGTTGTAGCTTTGCGTTCTTTGATAGTTCCTCAAATTTGATTCCCAATGTGTTTAGCGTTGAAGTTATTTCATGAAGTATGGCTTACCCATTTTTCTACGACTTTCGTATTTTAAAATAAAGTATTCTATATTTTCTTCTTTCTTTGTACATAAGAGACGTTTTGGGGTCAGCTTCAACTTTATACATTCAAATCCTGTTGCTCTCAGGGATATAAGAGCTTGTTGGAAGCTTTAATATCGTAGCTACAATATCATTCCTTTTCCCCGAATGTTACCTACCGAATTAGACTTCTTGACGTGTTTTTGTTGTTGTTGAGCAACACGACGGGTGCTTCAAGTGGGGCACGATCTGTTTACTCTTCTGGAGCACATGAGATAACCCCTCAATTTTTAGTGGGGCTCGTGTTGCTCAGTTTTTAGTTAAGTTATGTTTTGTGTCCTATCATTTGTCTGGTTGCCTTTTCCTTTTGTCCATGTTTTTTTGGTTGATTTTCGACTAATGACTTTAAATGTAGCTCTGGTATCTTTCGCCTCCCTTCTACTGATTTGATTGTCAATCTAACTGTATCAGTATTAGAGTGGTAGATGATTTTATTGTCAATCTAACTGTATCAGTATTAGAGTGGTAGATGATTTTATTGTCAATCTAACTGTATCGGTATTAGAGTGGTAGATGATTTTATTGTCAATCTAACTGTATCAGTATTAGAGTGGTAGATGATTTTATTGTCAATCTAACTGTATCAGTATTAGAGTGGTAGATGATTTTATTGTCAATCTAACTGTATCAGTATTAGAGTGGTAGATGATTTTATTGTCAATCTAACTGTATCAGTATTAGAGTGGTAGATGATTTTATTGTCAATCTAACTGTATCGGTATTAGAGTGGTAGATGTTTTATTGTCAATCTAACTGTATAATTATTAGAGTGGTAGATGATTTTATTGTCAATCTAACTGTATAATTATTAGAGTGGTAGATGATTTTATTGTCAATCTAACTGTATCGGTATTAGAGTGGTAGATGATTTTATTGTCAATCTAACTGTATCAGTATTAGAGTGGTAGATGATTTTATTGTCAATCTACCTGTATCAAGTGGTAGATGATTTTATTGTTAATCTAACTGTATCAGTACTAGAGTGGTAGATGATTTTATTGTCAATCTAACTGTATCAGTATTAGAGTGGTAGATGATTTTATTGTCAATCTAACTGTATCAGTATTAGAGTGGTAGATAATTTTATTGTCAATCTATCTGTATCAGTATTAGAGTGGTAGATGATTTTATTGTCAATCTACCTGTATCAGTATTAGAGTGGTAGATGATTTTATTGTCAATCTAACTGTATCAGTATTAGAGTGGTAGATGATTTTATTGTCAATCTACGTACTGTATCAGTATTAGAGTGGTAGATGATTTTATTGTCAATCTAATTGTATCAGTATTAGAGTGGTAGATGATTTTATTGTCAATCTAACTGTATCAGTATTAGAGTGGTAGATGATTTTATTGTCAATCTAACTGTATCAGTATTAGAGTGGTAGATGATTGTATTGTCAATCTAACTGTATCAGTATTAGAGTGGTAGAAGATTGTCTCTTATTCTTCGTCAATTTATCCCTTCCTGTACTCATTGTATAAAATAAAATTAATCAACGTGTGGTTTGTTTGATCTCAGTTCTTCATTGGTTAAAATCCCATTATGACGTCGAATTTTCTTGCTTTCCTCTGAATTTCCTATTGTGACGGCATGAAAAAAGGCGACCATGCCTGATGACGTCACACAGAAAGAACACATCTTTTTGCAGATCATTCGAAAAGAAGAAATACGTTTGCCTGCATATTGTTTCAAAATCATTAGAGAAACAGATTCTATCACCAAATCTCGTGTAATACGATATTTATCCACTCTACAGTTATATTTTAAATATTTAAAATTTAACTGTCTCGAGTGGATAAATATCGTATCACACTCGATACAGTTGAAGAATCTATATTTATTGTCAATCTAACTGTATCAGTATTAGAGTGGTAGATGATTTTAAAGAGATGATGTATAATAATTGTTCTGAAATTTTCAGTTAAGAAATTATATAATGCCCGTTACTGACCTATTGACCTATTTTAGTGAATGCATATATTCTGTCTTCCTGATATTTGAGGTCCATATTTGTACTGTTGATGACGTTGATTAATGATATCTACTATGAAGTGTAACAACCAATATTCAAGTGGATGGAATTACTTCAAAGCAACAGGTTGTTTCTGAACATGATTTTTTCTTTTATTTCATTGACATTAAGTCTACCAATAAGTATGTTTTTCCAATTGATGTGCGTTTGCATGCACTATTTCCAATTGGCCATAGATTCAAGTTTTATATTGTTGACCAAACCTAGAGAAAGTCGCCTGTGATAACATGTACACAAGATGAAATTCAACATACTTGTAAGAATTTGCAAATACTACTGTTTTGTTCTAAAAGTTTACCAAAAAGGAAATATATTTAAATCATAAAAACGCAGAAAGATTTTTAAAATACTTTTATTATCAATAGCAATATAATGAAGCATTTATCACAGATGAATATACACAAGGCTCCAATAGATAATTATATAAACATCATATCCTCTTTAGGTACTAAAACTGTGAATACAAAACAAAGTAGCATACTTGTATAACAATGTGATCACATTAATACAAATGGATGGATTCATAAGTAAATACATGGACACTCTGTTTCATTGCACAGGGCACAGCTTTAAACGACCGCAGAGGTCGAACCCTAAACAGTTGGGGCAAGTATGGACACAACATTCAAGCTTGATTCAGCTCTGAATTTGGATTGTGATCAAATTTTTTATATAATGAGTTTCTGACACAAAACAAATGGCAAGATCTATTGTGCAATATTCTGCAATTTTAGATTTCTTCTTCAAACTTTTCAAAAAATTGGAAAAAAATTTGAAAACCACCACTACCCCCTTTTTTTGGCAGTTAGTCCAAAACCTGACATTTCTTTATACATGTACATAATTTACAAGTAGTGTAAGGGAGGTAAATCCGAGCATATCAAACATTGTATATTAAATGTTTTTGAGTTACCTCCCTTACAATGCTTTTAAATTGTCTTAATTGTCCATTGACCAGAAAAACCTAATGTTCCCCCTTTTTTGCCCTCAATTCAAAAGCATTTTGAGCTATAACCCCGAACGTTAATACTAACCATCCCTTCATGGTATGGAAACTTGTGGTATAATTTCAGAGAGATTCATACACTTAACACAAGTTATTGTTTAAAAACTACAAAAATGCTTATTTTGGGCCCCCTTTTTGGCCCCTTATTCCTAAACTATTGGTACCATATTCCCCAAAATAAATCCCAACCTTTCTTTAGTTGTATTGAACCTTCTGGTAAAAATTTAAAGAGATCCATCCATTAACTCAGCAAATGGGTATGAGTAATAAGTTTACCCTAAACATATCAGCCATACCACTACTGATATTTTAAGTCCCTAAAGCAAACTATATTTGGTTGTTTATATCAAAATATATATTATTCCCAAAATCTTAGGAGTTAACCAACTTTAGATAATAAACTTATGATCAGCATAACTCAATTAAGATCTAAAATACTTTGTTAATCAAAAAATCCTTTAACTTTACTGAAGTGTATTACATGTGCAATGTAAATATGTTATAACTTTAGTCACATATTATATTTAGTAGTGCTGTTCACGGGTGAATGTAACAGAGCGGGTAAATTACCCCCTCCCTAAAAGTTTTAAAGCCAACGTCATGTTATGATACAATAACAAAATAAAAAGAAGGTAAAATAAGTAATCCCAACAATACATGAACAACTGTTCAATAAAACAAGCACTTTATTTCAGACAAAACAAATTAGCACTTGAAAAAATGAATATTAATTTGTTGGTACCTATTACTACTATGTAATAATATGGATTTCATTTTATAAAAATAATATTATCATTAAAATAGAGACAGGAAATCGGGAATGTGTCTAAGAAAAAACAACCCTGCCGCAGATCAGAAAACAGCCCAAGGCCACTAATGGGTCTTCAGCACAGAGAGAAAAATTCTGCATGCTGAAGCAGGTGATTGTCAGGTAAAATTGCCTTGTGGCAATAAATTATAATTATAATCTTATGTTCACAAAAATCAAATCAAGTTTTAAATTACTAATTTTCAAAAATATATATATATCTCCATTTTCGTGGGTTTCATGGGTTAATATCAACGACAAATTATAATGTTGAATAAAGTACACATTTTCTACAGGCTAGCTTGTTGGCAGATTTTAGAATAGTCATAAAATCAAAGAACCATGCATGATATTGTGTAACATGATCATGGTTAGGATCTAAAGAATATTATCTACAATAATGCACTGTTATTTACAAAAACAGGAAGTGACTAAAGGTATCCTATTGCATTTTATGCAATCTTTGCAAAAACACTAAGAAAGGTTACATGTAGATACTATACGAACTCACAACCACTAGTAATGTGAAATCAAATAATTGAAAAGAAAAACCCATCTCAATATAATATAATATAAAAGGATCATACTGCTAAATAGTGAATCTGGTGTCAAATGGTGCTTGCAGTTTTTTTTCACTGGTTCTATTGCATAATAAAATATGAGTATTATCATATTGCTACTCTTGACTAGTCTTGAAGACTATTCCACTAATTTGGATATGTATATGGATGACCATGACTAGTCTTGAAGACTATTACACTTATTTGGATATGAAAGGATAGAAAAGGACTTTTATATTTTGACATGGGTTGTGGATCAATAGACAACTTTCGAGTTCGTTGCATTTCAGTCAAAAACTTTGGTTTTGGTTTTAGTGAATGTCATTTGTGTGTTTAGGGGTGTCATCACTTCCGTTCCAATTTTGAGCGAGTGATTGTAAAACTATGATGTTATATTGCACAAATTATTCGGCAAATTGAATTCTCATAATTGACAATTAGCACTGCTGTCATTAGGGAATTGTGATTAAGTACCTACAGAACAAACATTATTTCTAGTTTATCCTGCACAATGACGATCACTAAGACGCTTGATGAATGTTAAGAGTGCAGGGATACTGACGATCCCCTCTATTTAGTAATGACGTCATAAAGGCGTGCATAATTGATGAGTTTTTTCCGCTGACGAACAATTTTAAAAGTAGTCTATTATCATTGTATGCAAAATATAACACAAACTTAGTTTGTTGGTTGTAATAGAGTTGTGGAAGTCCCTGGACTCCCTTCCTAGACTTGCATAACCAATTTTATAGAATACCCCTTAAAATAAAGGTAGCACTATCTTACCTTAATTAAAATAAGTTAATCTGTATGACTGGTGATAGAAATCTAACAGTTTCAGTATATAGAAGCACCCAAAATCACTGATACAGTGTGATCAAAAATGAAAATGTTTTCCCCATATCAGCTATTTGTGTTATAAAATGTTTTATTACTAGTTTTCATGTTCTGTTAATTGAGAAATTATTGTGAGCATTTATTATTGCTATTTTTGAAGAATGCAAAAAAATGTGACATTAATTATTGGGAATCGGGAAAATCTGCATTAATATTATGTATTAGATGTGGATAACAATATGTACAAGAACAACAACAAATACAAAAATGCAATTTCTTCTCCTTGCTATATTCAACCATTCCCACCATTAAAAACTAATGAATACCTAGAAATATTTTCTGAATTTACAGTTCATGACCTGTCATCATATTAAGCTCTGAAAACATGTTAAAAAATTTGGATTTCATGTAGAAAATTTCATGATCATATTTCATTCCAGAAACTTGATAACTGATATACATAATTCGAGCTTTTATTTCACAGCCTTAATAATAGCAAATACTATGATAGAATATAATAAAAGAGCAAATACTATGATAGAATATAATAAAATAGCAAATACTATGATAGAATATAATAAAAGAGCAAATACTATGATAGAATATAATAAAATAGCAAAAACTATGATAAAATATAATAAAATAGCAAATACTATGATAAAATATAATAAAATAGCAAATACTATGATAGAATATAATAAAGAAGCCACACTATTTTTCAGCATACATTCTTCAAACTTTACAAACATTCATAACAATTGTCTCAAGCTTTACATACAATTCAATACTTTGTAAATCTATCTTCAATAATACTAATATAATGTAAATAGAGGAGCACTCGTAAATGATATTTACCAGAATAAAATCTTCAACTGCCATTTTGTTTTGTAGTAATTATGCCCATTCTGAACTAACAAACACAACTTCCTACCCCCTTAAAATGTTAAGAAAGATAACAAAACAATTTAGTAATAAAAAAAACTCCAGAAAAAATAAGAATTTCCTTAACCTAAATTGTATACATTATTTTCTCTAAAAATTCTTGACCATCTCAATGCATTAATTTGACATATTTCATTCGTTTTTCTAATAAACCTTAATAAATTTTATCGACTAAAAATATCAATTGTAAATTATTCGACTTTTTACGTGAGGTAAAATAACTGTAAATTCAAGCCCTAATGATTTTTTTTTGTAAGTAAAGTATGTCAAACCATCATACTTGATTGTCTATGGTGTGATAGTTAAATCATGCCCTCTTGAACATTATTTACAAATACATTCAGTTTATATACATTTATGTACATTGAACAAAAAGAAAGATAACTCTAGCTAACAAATAGAAGCAAGCTATATTTTACCTTGACAAATGATTGTTGCAAAGCAGCTAACAGAATTAAAAACAAAAATAAATTATGATTTATTTATAATATAGATTTAACAACCCAATATCACTCAACTAAAACATAAAACAATCAATAATAATAAACATTTTCCCCTGCCCTACCTAAAACAACCCATTTTCAAGAAATCAATTCACCCCCCTCTAACACAATCCAAAACTTTATTTGATATGTTTACCTAAAAGGTCTATTTTCTATGTTGATTTTCCTTTAATTTTGAAGTGAGCAAATATTTGCAAGTGGTAATTTTATTTACAATTAAAAAATAGCTTATACATTCAAGTACAGCTCAACAATAAAACATAAACAAATTTCAAAAATCTTCACTTCTTATTATAGTAGAATTTATGAATATTCAAAATATAAAAAAAAAGAAAAAAAAAAGAAATTGAGGAAAAAAAACCCAGTGTTTCCTTTGCTAAAATCTTATTCAACAATTTTAAATCAAATATTTCTAATTCAGAAATAATTGCCTGTATATAAGAGTTCAAATTGTGAAGAATAAATTAAATACAAGAATAATTATTGAGTGTTTTAAGTATATTTATATGATCAGATATCATAATGCGAGTTCTTAATATTGTGATACTCTTTCAGTTGCATAATTCACATTAATAAAAATACTTTAACATCAACAGTATGCTAGCTTGTCAAGTATTTTTTTCTACCGTTTTCCACCAATTTCTCAAAACTATTTATAAATCCACGATCTCTAATGCCTCGAGATTTGCCCTCCAAATATCTATTATACATCAAAGGGATTATGGGACCTAATTCTGGAACACGACAGTCACCATCTATAAGAACTGGTATTAACCTGCAGTTCCTGTCTTTAAATGTTATGGTCTCAACCAATGCAATCTCATTCAAAAATCTTGGTAGGTCATCCCTTGCAAATTTGTTTGTCAATAACACAAATAGGAATCTACAGGTTTCAAACAGAAGTGATGCTGATTCAAACATACTTCTGCCTACATTCAACTGCTCAAATATCTTCAAATTTAGTTTTAATTCTGGGAATTCTGCTTCCATATTATTCATGAAATCTAAGGCTATTAGTCTATCATCTTCTGCATGAAGAATTACAACATCTGTGATGTCTGTGGAAATAAAATATAGAGAGATAAAATAATTGTAATACAAAGGTCAAATAACAAAATTTAAAAAGTCTCGCTATTAATAGAAATAATGATTAATTTATACCTAATTAATTACTGTGGATTCATTATTATTTGTTGAATACCAATTTTCGTGGAGTTCATGGGAACAGTTGAACCATGAAATTAGATGTTCAACGAATGACAATTTTTCTTATGGCTTATATTCAGATTTCAGCAAAACCACGAAATCAAATATCCACGAACATGTAACTTTTCCTCAATCCAAGAAAAATAAATGAATCCACAGTAACATGTATTTATATTGCAATGTTCTGTATACTTTGGTACTCCTTTTATCTTCAAAATCTTGTTTGCATATATTGTTTAATCTTGGACAATTCATTGTTTATGAGGTAATGCATTCTAGGTAACATTTTTTAAAAGGCGTACACCAAAACTTTGTGATTGATTAAAAATGGCAAATACAATCATGACAATGGAAATTCATCTAGTTATTTTCATTTTGGTGTACAGGCAATGGGAAATCCCCCACAATAGCAATAAATAGTGACAGTTGGCAGGTATGTAATCTTATGTTGTACTGTTTCACTATTGTCCCAAGATATGGGAAGGGTTGACATTTTTAAACATTTTAAACCCTGCAAAATTTGTATTTGTCTGTCCCATGTCAGGAGCCTGTTTTTCATTTGGTTGTTGTGTTTCATGTCTGTCATACATGTTAATACATGTTAACTTAGCAAAATTTTCAAAGTCTATAGACCATGACTGAGGGGGCAGAGTCAAAAAATCTCCATGAAAATGAGATATTCCAATGCCTATACAACTGCATACCAAATATCATTGACCTATCACTAGTGGTTCCCCATAAATTGACCTAATCACAAACTAATACATGTAAACTATGAAAAGTTTCAAAGTCAATAGACCTTGACTAAGGGGGTGGGGACAAATAATCTCCATAGTAATGAGATGTGCCAATGCTAATACAACTGCATACCAAATATCCTTGACCTTCCACTAGTGGTTCAACATGAACTAGACCTAATCACAAACTAATACATTGTTGACGCCGTCGCTGGAAACAGCATACCTATGTCTCGCTTTTTGACTCCGTCAAGGCGAGACAAAAATCAGACTGTTACTTGTCTTATTTAAATGTTTCCTATTTTTCATGACAAGGTCTTTAATACCCAACTATACAGTATTTGTTTTTCATATTGCGGAAGGTCATACTGTTGCCTGTAAATGCTTACATCTACTTCATTTGAATGTTGGTAACTGTTGTCTCATTGGCAATCATACCACATCTTTTCCCATTTATATAGGTAGGCTGGGCTTCAATATTTCAGGTACGTAAATAAACAGGTAATTTTTTTTTTTTAAATGCCATGATTGACTGTGATATGTGTTGTATCAGGACAAGTAGTTAATGAAGATATATGGTAGGAAACAAAGAATTGTTATACAATAATTGAATTTTGATGAGGTTGATTAAATAATCTATCAACTCATGATATTAGCTTAGACCAACAGGTAGGTTTGATAAATCATTGGATCAACTGATATCAAAGTCAACAATTTGTTTTTATATGACCTAAAAAAAAACACTGAAAAAAAGAGGTAAAGAAAAATTAAAAATGTTCATCACATCATAAACCTAAACAATTATAGTGGACTACAATTGTTCATCACATCATAAACCTACACAATTCTAGTTGACTATAAAATTGAGAATGGAAATGGGGAATGTGTTTAAGAGACAACAACCCGAACATAGAGCAGACAACAGCAGAAGGTCACCAACAGGTCTTCAATGTAGCGAGAAACTCCCAAACCCGGAGGCGTCCTTCAGCTGGCCCCTAAACAAATATATACTAGTTCAGTGATAATGAACGCCATACTAATTTCCAAATTGTATGCAAGACTAAAATTCAAATAATACAAGCTAAGACTGACAAAGGCCAGAGGCTCTTGACTTGGGACAGGCGCAAAAATGCGCGGGTATATCTATATTTAAGAACATGTTATCTGTTTCAAATTGTATATCAAAATCTAATGATTTGGCCTGCTGTGAATATAATATTTTACATTTATAGTCATATAATTTGTATTCTTAGCTTATTACCATTCAATATATTTTCATTACCTTTTTCATCATCTAGATCTGATATAGTTTCCACCTGTTCTGTAATAGATATGTCAGCACCGTTACTTGGTTGAGCATCTAGTTGAGGTACAGATTGCATACGAGTAACTGGCATACACTCCGGGTTAGGATCAGATCTACAATGGAGAACCTCTGGATCCTCAGGGGTAACAATATTATTATCATCCAAATTATGTGAAAGATTGTCACTATTACTTGTCATTGTACAATACTCTGATGTACTTTCAGTCCTTTCGTTAGTCAAAACACTTTCTGTAACAGTTTGGTCATTATCTGATTGACCTTGTTCTGTGTCAAGGTTGTTGTCATTAGTCCTTGTGATAGGATTTTGATCATTAAAATTGTTTTGAGTGGTATTTTCAATATTGAGATCACTTATACATGTAGTAGTACCAGCTGGAGGCAAGGAAGTTCTCGTTGATATTGTAGGCAACTGAGGACTAGGTTCTGGTCGATTCATAGATGAGATACAAGGTTGAATTGGTTGTGAAATCATTTGATTTTCAGGCTGACTTCGGTGTGAAGCTAGATTTTCCACTTCAACTAATTGAGACTGAATTATGTCATGAACTGGTTGAGAATTTTGAATCGGAGTAGATTGTTCAAGATTATGTTCTAATGGAACCTGACTAGATGACTGAAAAGTATCACTAGACAACAGAGTCTCCTCTTCCCGTATATGTAAAGCTGAAAAATCTGAATACCTCATAGAATTCACTGGTGAAAATGGCTCCCCATTTATGGAATCTGGTATTGTGGCATGGAATTCATTTCCTATTTCTCTCATTATGCTTACTGAAACAGTATTTAAAAATATTTTGTAATATATGTATAGGAATCACATTTTTGCAAAAACACATGAATTCAGAGATACAGAACCTTGGGTGTAATTATATTTGACGTATTAGCATTAGTAATACTGTGGATTCATTATAATTATTCTTTGGACACCAATATTCATGTATTTCCTGGGTAAAGAAGAACCACAAAATTAAATGTTCAACGTATAAAAAATTTGCTATGGGCTTGTATGTAGACTTGAAATTAAATATCCATGAAAATTGGTACCCACCAAAATAAATGAATCCACGGTAACCTGGGGGAAATAAGTTTTTGAAGTGTTGATTCAAATGATGCAAACTCACTCCAAATCATTTCATCAATTATTCTTTTTAGAAGGTTTTATTCATATTTTAGGAAGCTACTAGTACATTTATGTAGTACTGTAATTAGTGTTTTTTGTCTTATACTAGATACTCCTAAACTCATTCAGTCCAAGTTTAGCTGAAATTGATTCATCAGTTTCAAAGAAGAAGATCTTTTAAAGTTATCAAACTAGATTAACAAGTTGTGTAAAATTGTCCATAAAGGGACATCACTCTTTAAGTGGTCAATTGACAATTTTGGTCATATAAACTTATTCTTAGATCTAACTTTGCTGACTATTTCTGCTGTTCACAGCTTATCTTAGTAATAATATTCAAGATAATAACCAAAAACTGCAAAATTTCCTTAAAATTACCAATTTAGTGGCAGCAACCCAACAATTCATCTAAAATTTCAGGGCTGATAGAAATTCAACAAATGAACACTTTTAACCCATTGTAAATTTGCACTAAATGCTTTAGTTTTTGAGATATGGGCCAAAAATTTCATTTTACCCCTGTGTTCTATTTTTAGCCATGGCTGTCATGTTTTTTGACAATACAGAAAATAAAACTCAAATTTTATTCTTGATACCCTAAGGATCATTCGGCTTAAGTTTGGATGGAATTGGTTCAGTAGTGTCAGAGAAGATGATGTTTGAAACAGTTTACACTGAAAGGATGACAAAGGATGCCAAGTGATGGCAAAGCTCACATTTCCTTTGAAAGTTGGGATAAAAATCATAAGAGAAACAGATTTTGGTATAGGCTGTGCTCATAGTTGAAGGCTGTACAGTGACCTATTGTTGTTTATATCTGTGTCATTTGGTCTCTTGTGGAGAGGTGTCTCATTGTATTGAGCACACTCAGTAAAGCCATACTTATATTTAAGATTTAAAGCTATACTTATATTTAAGATTTTCATCAGCAAATTTTAAATCAAAATTTGATATATTAAATTACCTAACATTCTGCCTGGTCCAAGTGGAGCTACATCCATTTCTGGAGAAAGAAAAAAATTAGATCATATCATTATTGATAATGAAACTAAGTGGCAGTAAAGTTATTAAATGATCTGATCATTTCTATATAGGGTATAAAATTTAAGCAATGAAAAATACAATGCCTGAAATATAAATTGAAGTAATTACCTTTGTTAGCCATGACCATCTTTTCAATAAGTGTTTTTTTTCTCCTTCAAATTAAACAACAATGACAAATCAAGCCATGCAACAAACTGCCTTGAAGAAAAAGCAATATGACCAATTAATGAACAATGAACTGTACATGTAGCCAGCAATTTCTTTAGTCATGCTTTTTTTTTAATTAAAAAAATTATGTACTTTCATATTATATTTTCAATTTCTATACACCCATGTAATGTATTGTCCTATTTTTATTCAGAACCATGAGAGGAAAAAAGTTTGAGTTTCACTTCCTGAATTATATTACCTGTGAAATCAACATCCAAAAACATACAGGTAAGTCAGATGATATGTAAAAATCTTATTTTCATCATGTAAAATGTTTTGTTACTGCTTTAAAACAATTCATGAATTACATTTCATTAGCATTACCTTTTAGTTTCAAATTATGATGCATAGTCAATACTCTTTATGTTTTATTCATTTTGTCAATTTATTCTTATTTTTTCACAAAATTTAAAAAAATGTGTTTTATAAGGAAGAACAGTTTACCAATTTATCAGTATAGATTATAAATGCATCCTTTAATGACAAATAGCTACAACACCCTATTACATGTATCAATAGGAAATCAATTTTTTTTAATTGTGTGAATTTTTTTTCCCTGTTTACACAACAAATTAATCACTTTTTCATAAATCAATCTTGCATTGTTTGAATAAGTTGTTTTTTATGAATGAGTTTCACCGGTTGACCCTATTTCTGAAACGATTGTATGTAAATGATGACATCATTTTAATGAACAATTGGTTTTTATTGTGATACATGTATAATGACACAAGCATTTTGATAAAGGAAATAAATGTATGGGGAAAATGCAAAAATTTGAAATTTGTCACTTTATAAAATGCAGCAGAAAAATAGCAGTATGCAAATGGACACACTGAAATGTCGCATCTTTTGATTGTATCTACCATACTATGTTGACAGTCTACTCGCTTGAGCAAGGTTAACATTTCATAATTTTTCTATATATGTGCACTTAAATGCAAGGGTCTCTGAGGTCATCTACTCCATTCCTTGATATTGGTTACTTTTTTTTTTCATTTCTTTTTTTTTTTGGCTGAGAAGTTAAACATAAATACTGATACAGTGGAGTCCCCTGTGTCCTCGCGGCTGGTGATACCACACATTAGCTGATTTCGTTATATCAAGGAGGTTATATTAGAAGGAGAGAGGACGAAAGACGATAATGCCGCATAAAATGTTACCGACTTTTCTGTAAGTGGGTGCTAATTAGCTGAGATCGACTCTGTCACAGAGGGATATTTTGTCCTAATAACATACCCGAAAAAGAACGGAAACACCTGAGGTATCATAAACTGACCTAATATACAATTATTGAAATGTTAATCAGATTTTTTGTGATATTTCTTATTAAGTAATTAAAAATTAAAATTTTATGTTAAAATTAAACTTATTACCAAAAGAAATAAAACGAATAACCGTCTCATTGCCGTCAATGTTAATATCAACAGTCATAACAGAAAGTCACTTTTACTTGGTTCCCGATAAATTTCTCTGAGTTTCAATGGCAAATATTCCTTCCCGTCATTACCGGTCATCACAACTAAATAAAAATCGCTCACTAACTTTCTTTTAAACCCTCATAACTTTGTCATTTCTTAATCTTTTTTCACCGTAGACAGACAGTTGATTTTGAAATTGCGCGTCAAAACTTTTTCTAAATTATAAACACCTATGCACTGCACTGTAACTCAAAATACACCTGAACTTTAATGACCCAGTCACTGATAACAATCTTGGGACATATGCGATTTAAACAAGGAATTATTTGAATCTGGAATAATTTTGAATTCTGGAAAATTGATTTGAAATTTATGAGGAAAACTAACCCAACTAAAAAGGGTTAGCCATGCACGCATGGCTAAGGTTAATTTTACTTTCCCTTTCATTTCAGTATGAACTAACTAACCCCCCTTAGCCAAGGGTGCATGGCTAACCCTATTTAGTTGGGTTAGTTTTCATCATAAATTTCTCAACAATTTTCCAGAATTCAAAATTATTCTAGATTCAAATAATTCCTTGTGTTTATCTAATAGTCCAAACTACTTGCTGTAACAGCATGGTACATCAGAGGGCCATGTCAAGTGGGCGATAAATATGTCAGTTTCTTTATAATTTTATCATTTTTCTCTGATTGAACTGCTATCCTGGGGATGCTAATTTTGTATCAAGCAGAGTGTTCACTCTTCTTCTAATATAACCTCCTTGGTTATATCAACAACGTAACATAATTAAAATTGTTCTTGTTTTATATTGTTTTAGCATTCTGAAGGAATAAAAAAGAAATAAATTTATAAGTTCCAGATTGAAATGATAACTGCAATCCCGTGATTTACAATATTTGGCCAATGTCCATTAAAAAAAATACAGCATCAGATAAATTTTGTTTTACTTAAGTCAAATTTTTATCAGATTGAAATAATTTTTGCTCTGCATCCTTGGTAGTGTGCTTGGTTTGAATTTAGCTACCCTTCGTAGCAGATCATCTTTCTTTCTCTTCAAAATAAGCTATTTTTAAAAGGCATGCGCAAAATCAACGGACATTAGAGGAACTCTCAGAACAGGGGTTTCCCCAATTTTGGACACACATTACACAAAATCTTAAGGGTGAAACCCTACGAACTGATAATTTTATGAAATAAAAGTTTGTTATGAATGTATTCACTCAATATTATCCAATGATTGGTTTTATCAGTTGAATGAAGTGAAGTCAAAAGTCTTAGGTGTGCAGTAACACCAGACTGCACTGTACTAATAAAAAATATCACAAATCTTTTCTTGATTTGTCTCATTTGCTTAAGCGATTCAGAAAAAAGCACTTAGAAGGGCAGACAAACACTTATACCACACATGCATTTATTAAGATCACATAGCCTCTTCAGAACTTTCTATGGTTGCATAATTTCTATTTTGAAAAATAAAATCTAGGTAGAAAACTTGAAATATCACTGCAGTACATTTTTTTTCAATAAGATATAAAAAATTCTCGAAAAAAATTGTTTTTTCAAGTTATAATCTGTATATATTTATACATGTTATATATTTGCATTGTTTACTTATCTATTCAGAATCTTAAATATCTATAGAAAGTGTCCATTGGAAAGAGATGATGATTCTGCTTCTATATAATGTTATACATGTTATAAAGGGACATAACTCAAGAATGGTAAAAGTGATGTCACTCGAGTTCGTACTTGATCTTTCTTTGATTGTAATATTCATTGAGTGCTGGTACATCATAACATTTAGTTGAGGTACACTAAAGTTAAAGAACAGAAAACCAATTACGGGAAGTAGATACATATCTACATACAGATGGACAAGGGTACCACATAATGCCCCCTCCACTACAGCAGAGGCTTAATAAAAAAAGTCTACTAAATTCTAATTGAATTATTTCATTAAGCCAATTTGTCATACTACTGTGGATTCATTAATATTCGTTGGATTCCAATTTTCGTGGGTTTCGTGGTTACAGGTGAACCACGAATTCAAATGTCCAACGAATATCATATTTTCAATAGGTTTTATATACAGAGATTGGCAAAACCATGAAAACAAATATACACGAATATGCCAGTTTTCAGCAATCCACGAAAATTGATACCCACGAAAATAAATGAATCCTCAGTAACTGACAACCACCTCAGGGTGCAGGATTTCCTCAGTGCGTTGAAGATCCATTGGTCGCCTTCAGCTATTTTCTGCTTTTTGGTCAGGTTTTTGTCATTTTGACATACAATGTATTTTGCAATTTTATTCTAACTTAGCTACTAATTGGCTTTTTTTCATGAATCTTAAAATTAAGTATCTTTTAAATACATCACCCAAGAACCTACCTATTGAAGTCTGAGAATTTAAAGATGAAGTGGAATCTCTAGATCTGTGATGTGTATATTGACTTCCATCAGCTAATTAAAAAAAATATTATAAAATGTTATAGATGATAGCATAATAAAAAATACAAACATACAGTACATTATCTTAAAATATGACAGTTCCACACTGGTTTAGTAAATTGATTATATTCAAATTTTGAATTATGAAATTGATCGGTATTTTTTTATGCTAGGGCCTACTATTATATTTCCCATTTCCAGGAAACTGCATAAAAATAACTTGATGTAAGGAAGTGATCTTTAGACTTTGCAATATCTATAAATAGAATCTATGACCCATAAAGAAGTTATTGTAACATATCTTTTAGGCTATCTTAAATTTTACTGCAGTTTTGAAGATAATAATTTGTTTATTAAAAATTATCACATCAATAGGGAAAATGTTTGACATAATTATGTTGACCCTAAAATGCTTAAGAATTGTTCAGCTTTTCTCCAAGATAGTTAATTCAATTGTTAGGCCCATTAAATTAATAACATACCCTCATCTTACAATCACTCATAAGACTTTTGTCATAACCATCAATCATAAGCAAAATAAATCCTGCCTCATACTAAAATTTTTCAAGTTTTTAAATTTTTTAATCAGACATAGATTTGCAAAACAAAGGGGAAATAACTTGAATTTTTTAACATTAAAATTCTAGGGTTTTTCCTTGACATTTGCCACTTAAAAAACAAATTTCAAGGATATTTCCAGGTCTGGAAATACTCTATCAAATTCTAGTCTTTTTCTACCTTTCAAGTTACATGACTGGAACAAGTTGCTGATTCTCCTGAATTTTGTAAGTCTCCAAGTTAAGATTTTGCTCACTAATACAATTTACATTACTTTAAAACAGCGAGGGGTCTCTTGATTCTCTCATCTCTTTACCTCCCCCTTTCCCAATGTTTGCCTTTCTTCTAATACTGTCTCCCTTGCTCCTGGACAATTATGTGATAAATGCTTAAAAAATATTTCCAGCATATTCCTATTTCTACTCCACTGGCCAGTTCCCTCCAATCTTCTCCCTTACTTCCACATCTGTCTTCTGCTTCTTCCCCTCCCTCATTCTCATATTTTTAATCTTTGTTCAGTCCCTCAAATACTCAAACTTATACTACTACAGTTACTTCCTTAAACTTTATATCGTCATATATGGGACGATTGTAAAACAAAATTAAAGGAACGTTAAGCAAATAAAAATTGCTCAATTATTAAAGAATTAATAAAAATAATGTATTTGAACAAAAAATATCAAGGTCCAAATAAAAATCCATAAAAAAAAAGAAGTCAGAGGCAAAAAAGAAACTGCAAAGAGAAAAAAAAGCAAAACTCTGAAAAGTAATAAAGTGCTTCCCTGAATGCTGCCTAATATGACCACAGAGGTTGTGCACCTGAATATTTGGGGCAAATTTGGTCACAATACTCAAGGTTGATACTGTCTGAATTTGGATTGTTATCTAATTTTTGACAAATATAAAAACAAGTTTCTGACAGAAAGTAAATGAGGTTAAAGATCTTAAAAAACTATTGCACAATACTGTTTAATGGAAGATTTCTTCTTAAAACTTTTTAAAAAAAATTGAAATTTGAAAAAAATATGAACCCATTGTAACATAAATTGGATTTTTTTCCTTTGATGTTTTTATAAAACAATTTGCTTAAAAAGTGTGGTGAGGGAAAACCATGGTATATTATATGCAAATTGATGTTGTACCATACTTTGCTAATTAAATATGCAACTCAACTAGAATCCTAAGCAAAAAAGGCGGAGCTTCAGCCATGGTATAACATTTTCATGTTCATATTATTCCATGGCTGAAGCTCCACCTTCTTTTTGAAAGGTATCCGCCTCTAAAATATTTAGGAAACTGTAAAACGTACTAAAAGGTCAAGATCTTCATTTGTTTTCATTGTATAACAAAAAGCAATAATTTATGTGTACCACATCTCAAAAAAACTTTTTCAAACTATATCGGTTGTCACGAATTTCTTTAATTTTGGAAACAATTACTAAATGATTCTTCTTTCAGTTTTGAAAAAAAAATGTAAAACTACCATTTCCCTTGCGAAAATTCAATTAAATTTCGATTTAAAAAGGGGGTACCTATAGACAAAGGAATAAATATTGGCTACAAATATCTGTGAAAAAAACCAGGATTTTTTTTTTGCTATCAATTAGGGGGACGTAAACTAACTACGCTCCCTGGATCCGCTACTGTTTAAATACAGTGTTTTAAGAATTAAAATTGTGTTCTTATAAATAATCTGATCATCGAACTAATAAAATGACGGAAGAAAAGCAGTTTGTATTATAAATTTATAAATATGCATTTTTCAATGAGATGAAAATTCCGAAAAATATGATTAATTTGTATGATACCTTGAAAACAAACAAAAAAAAATTCTTACCGTCATTAGAATAATTAATTTTAATCCTTGTGGCTGGAATCCCGACTTTTTTGTTTACTTCAATCTGATGACATTATGAAATTACCTGAGCATACAATCATACACTGGGCCCAAAACTTCCTTACTTTCTACAAATTCAGGGGTTCTATTACATGAAATACACAGAAGATCATAGACAAGGCGCAAAAGTGACTTGCGCGAGCTTCCATTTCATTAGATAAAACTTAATGTCATCAATTTCCAATATTAGTTGAAGGTCTTGAAGCTGTCAATCATTTTATTTATATTACAAATTTTATATACCATGGGTCTTACTCATTAGCATATCTAAACAAACTCATCCTTCGGATTAGTTTGTTTAAATATGTTAACTCGTAAAAACCATGGTATATATAGTACTTAAAAATATCCCCCCAATCTCCCCCCCCCCCCCCTTTGAGTAATCACCCCCAAACTCAATCCCAGCTCCCCCTTGTAGTATAAAACCTTGTACTGTGAAAGTACTTTAATTCGTGGGTATCAATTTTCGTGGTTTGAGCAATATTTACATGTTCGTGGCTGTTTAAATTCGTGGATTTTAGTTTTCTAAAAAAATATAGAATTTAAAAATTAAAGCCTTCAGAAACGAAGGTAACAAATAGTCTGGATTGAAGGAAATTGCAAAGTAAACATTGACCTGTGTAAATCGTAGTGATAACACTAATTAATCCATGATAAAGTGATCAACAGATTAAAGACCATCAGAGGTGTTAATTAGGTAATAAACATGCCACCTAAAGAAACAGTTACATAAACAAATACTATAAACGTATCTCGAATTAACCCGAATAATTCCGCTGATCTACGAAGGCTACATTAACGCCTGAACGTCTTCCTCGATCAAGACTGTCAACCGGAAAATTCACACCGCTTTGCAATATGGGAATTTTGATTTAAATTGGCAGCTAAAGAAGGAGGAGTTCCGGATGTTAATTGATGTTAAATGATGTTAATTGATGTTAATTAATTATTATTATTGGATCTGTGTTAATTGAACACACTTGTTTGGTAAGACAATTACAAGACAGTTGCGCTGACTCATTATCCTAATCGCCGCCGATTGGCTCTCTATCACAGAGAGCAGGCGACGCGGCCAATGATCATAAGGAGTTCAAGCCCTCGTGTGGGAGAAAATCGGACACGGAAAGGGCTTGAATTATTCGAGTTAATCTCGAATTGTCAAATAGTTTTTATCAAAATCAAGCCTAGCATGACATTATTATTTCCCATATGTACGAGAACTATAAGGATATAAAATGAGCACTTTATCCTACTAGCGTATCAATACCGGAAATCTTACTTTCATGGATCAAAAATATTTTATATGAGAATAAGAAGATCAAAAGTTGTACAGTTTAGGTTATTAAAGATTAAATAGGTATAATCCTGCATGTGGTTGTAGTTTTGTGACTGCTATTGTCTTGTCTTATCTTGTATGAATATCTTGCCTTTAAAAGGCTTAAGTATTCTCAGATTTAGCATTCTACAATATATTCTCTACTGTAAATCATATCAGTAGTCAAACCTACTGATGGGGATAAAGTTATTAACCGGAAATCAAATGTGTCTTTCGGACGACGATGCAGACGTAAACCACATCATAGCATTATTCGAATCCCAAAAAATTTTGCAGTTGTATAAAAACCAAAGCAACACAGACCCCACCACCAACCAGATGCTCCTGAAGGGTTGGCAGATCAATACTAAAATCAATGTAGGGTATCAAATCGAATTGGTTTGATGGCTTCATATTTGTTGTAAATGTATTATGGCTTAAATAAGTAAGGAGACCATGACGTTCAATTTGCAAATCATGTCTTGCTGATCATTTTTGTTATTCAAAGATTCTCTTTACGTTCTTTATCTATCATAATTTTGAAGATAATAGACATAAATAAATTTATCAATTCAGGGCAATAACTCAAATGAGAAGTCATTTAAAAATTAGAATGTGAATGGACAGTAGCATGAGTAGGTAGAACACAACATCATTATCATTTTTACTCATTAGAATATGAATGGACAGTAGCATGAGTAGGTAGATCTCAACATCATGATCATTTTTACTCATTAGAATATGAATGGACAGTAGCATGAGTAGGTAGATCTCAACATCATGATCATTTTTACTCATTAGAATATGAATGGACAGTAGCATGAGTAGGTAGATCTCAACATCATGATCATTTTTACTCATTAGAATATGAATGGACAGTAAGTAGCATGAGTAGGTAGATCTCAACATCATGATCATTTTTACTCATTAGAATATGAATGGACAGTAGCATGAGTAGGTAGATCTCAACATCATGATCATTTTTACTCATTAGAATATGAATGGACAGTAGCATGAGTAGGTAGATCTCAACATCATGATCATTTTTACTCATTAGAATATGAATGGACAGTAAGTAGCATGAGTAGGTAGATCTCAACATCATGATCATTTTTACTCATTAGAATATGAATGGACAGTAGCATGAGTAGGTAGATCTCAACATCATGATCATTTTTACTCATTAGAATATGAATGGACAGTAGCATGAGTAGGTAGAACACAACATCATGATCATTTTTACTCATTAGAATATGAATGGACAGTAGCATGAGTAGGTAGATCTCAACATCATGATCATTTTTACTCATTAGAATATGAATGGACAGTAAGTAGCATGAGTAGGTAGATCTCAACATCATGATCATTTTTACTCATTAGAATATGAATGGACAGTAAGTAGCATGAGTAGGTAGATCTCAACATCATGATCATTTTTACTCATTAGAATATGAATGGACAGTAGCATGAGTAGGTAGATCTCACCATCATGATCATTTTTACTCATTAGAATATGAATGGACAGTAGCATGAGTAGGTAGATCTCAACATCATGATCATTTTTACTCATTAGAATATGAATGGACAGTAAGTAGCATGAGTAGGTAGATCTCAACATCATGATCATTTTTACTCATTAGAATATGAATGGACAGTAAGTAGCATGAGTAGGTAGATCTCAACATCATGATCATTTTTACTCATTAGAATATGAATGGACAGTAGCATGAGTAGGTAGATCTCAACATCATGATCATTTTTACTCATTAGAATATGAATGGACAGTAGCATGAGTAGGTAGAACACAACATCATGATCATTTTTACTCATTAGAATATGAATGGACAGTAGCATGAGTAGGTAGATCTCAACATCATGATCATTTTTACTCATTAGAATATGAATGGACAGTAAGTAGCATGAGTAGGTAGATCTCAACATCATGATCATTTTTACTCATTAGAATATGAATGGACAGTAAGTAGCATGAGTAGGTAGATCTCAACATCATGATCATTTTTACTCATTAGAATATGAATGGACAGTAGCATGAGAAGGTAGATCTCAACATCATGATCATTTTTACTCATTAGAATATGAATGGACAGTAGCATGAGTAGGTAGATCTCAACATCATGATCATTTTTACTCATTAGAATATGAATGGACAGTAAGTAGCATGAGTAGGTAGATCTCAACATCATGATCATTTATACTCATTAGAATATGAATGGACAGTAGCATGAGTAGGTAGATCTCAACATCATGATCATTTTTTCTCATTAGGATTTTGGATGTGTTTAGCACTTTTCAAGATAAAAAACAAAAACTTGCATTTCACTCCTGTGCTCTATTTTTAACCATGTCTGTCATGTAAGTTGCATGAGTTGGTAGGCAGGGTCATCAGACTTATTTTTAAAAACCTCAATGATAATTATGGTCAAGTTTGGTTCAAATTGATTCTGTAGTTTCAGAGGAGAGGACTTTGTAAAGTTTTATAGCAGACAATAGACGCCAAGTGATGAGAAATTCAGAACAGCTCACACAATTGATCCTTTGGGTAATGTGATCTTATAATGATAATTTCATTAGTAAAAAAGAATCAAAATTGTTTTGTCTATTAACAGACTTTATTCTCTTTATTACAGGTAGCACTTATTTCATCGGAAAAATCAACCTTGCAGAAAAAAAATTGAATGCCAAAAAGACTATTATTACATACATACAAACCAGGTCTATTTTGATCAACATTAGTAAATAAAGCCACCTCCCTTGATAAACTATATTAATCTACAGATCCATCAGACTTCTAAATATTTTTGAAATATTTTACAGTGATCAGCAGCATCTTATATGTAAACATAACTTTCTATTTCATGAAAATAATATAAGACAGTATATCATGTATACATGTATATCACCCCACCTTTTTAATTGCTCATGTATGTTAATAAATTTGTAAGTTTTGTTTCTGATATTTTTTTTTCTTGAACGGCAATACTCAAGCAACAGCAGGGGTTAACAATCAGTAAACCAGATAGTTGGGGCAAGTATGGACACAACATTTATGCTTGATACAGCTCTGACTTTGGATTGTAATTAAATAGTCGACACAACATAGGTTTCTGACACAGAATGAATGTGGTCTAAGAACTTAAACTTAAAAACTTAAAAATTTAAATTGTACATTTACCTACATGTACATGTTGTATTCTGGTCCAATATCCAAAATCTAAATACATGGTTAGATTCAGTATATCATAGAACCCCAAGAATTCAATTTTTGATGATATCAAATAATGTTCAATTTTAGACCCTTTAGACCTAAATGTGGACCAATTTGATAACCAGGCCCAAATATTATAATTCTAAATACATGGTTAGATTCAGAATATCATAGAACCCCAAGAATTCAATTTTTGATGATATCAAAGTTAAATTTTGGACCCTGATTTGGACCAACTTGAAAACTATATGCCCATAATCAAAAATCTAAGTAAAAATGTACATGTTTAGATTCAGCATATTTAAGAACCTGAAGAATTCAATTTTTGATGATATCAAATAATGTTCAAATTTAGACCCTTTAGACCTAAATGTGGACCAATTTGATAACCAGGCCCAAATATTATAAATCTAAATACATGGTTAGATTCAGCCAGCATATTGAAGAACCCCATATATTCAATTTTTATTGAAATCAAAGTTAAATTTTGGACCCTGATTTGGACCAACTTGAAAACTATATGCCCATAATCCAAAAATCTAAGTAAAAATGTACATGTTTAGATTCAGCATATCTAAGAACCTGAAGAATTCAATTTTTGTTAAAATCAAACTGAGTTTAATTTTAGACCCTTTGAACCTTAATGTAGACCAATTTGAAAACTGGACCAAAAATTAAGAATCTAAATACACGGTTGGATTTGGCATATTTAAGAACCTGAATAATTCATTTTTTGATTAAATCAAACAAAGTTTAATTTTGGACCCTTTTGGCCCCTAATTCCTAAACTGTTGGGCCTAAACTCCCAATCTATACCAACCTTCCTTTTGTAGTCATAAACCTTGTGTTAAAATTTCATAGATTTCTATTTACTTATACTAAAGTTATTGTGCAAAAACCAAGAAAAATGCTTATTTGGGACCTTTTTTTGGCCCCTAATTCCTAAACTGTTGGGACCAAAACTCACAAAATCAATCCCAACCTTCCTTTTATGGTTATAAACCTTGTGTTAAATTTTATAAATTTCTATTTTCTTATACTAAAGTTATTGTGCGAAAACCAAGAAAAGGCTTATTTTGACCCTTTTTTGCCCCTAATTCCTAAACTATTGGGACCAAACCCCAACCTCCCTTTTATGGTTGTAAACTATGTGTTTAAATTTTATAAATTTCTATTTTCTAATACTAAAGTTATAGTGCGAAAACCAAATGTATTCGGACGACGAGGACGCCAACGTCATACCAATATATGACCAAAAAATTTCAATTTTTGCGGTCGTATAAAAATAGCTGATTGTTCCACTGCTTCAGATTTGGAATATTTCTATTCTCCAGAACGCGAAATCTTTTTTCCCCTGGTGGTCCTTGAGGAAAATTTGCTGGTCCTCACTATTAAATCTATTGAAAAATACTAAAATTGGGTCAGTCCTATGCAAATTTTGGTGGTGAAATCCTGAGGACTGACACTTTTCGCGAACTCTGTATTCTCAACCATTGCCATAATAAATATTGTACTTACTAGGTGTTGTTGTTGTTGGAGAGTAATCATACACGTTTAAAATCTCAGATATACTTCTCTCTAGACCATCATGACCATGTGCTTCTAAAATACAAAACAGTTTAATAACATAATCATATTTTCAGTTGAATTACAACATGTACATTGACTTATTAAGTGTGGTTAAATTAACCTTCAACATGCATTGACATGATACATATGAACTGCATTTAATTCAGGAATATCTTAAGCAGATACCATGTTTGCCTTTAACATGTTTAACCCTTTCTTGTGAACTCATAAAAGCCTTTTCATTTTCTCATTTTTTTTAAGCTTTGTGTGATTTTTACAGATGCACAATGATAAAAATTGGAATTACCTTTCTTCTCAAATAATTCACATTTATACACAGATAAATTGCTGGTCCACAATAATGTGTTGTAGAAAAAACATACCTTTTAGTAATTGTTTTATGTTATTAAAGAGAGAATAACTATCATGACTATAATTGCATAATATTAATATTAATATATTATATATAATACACCTAAAAAGATGTAGCAGAGTATGATAATAAGACAGCAATCCAATGACAAAACCTACTTTCTAGAACAAACAAATTGACAAGTTGCTATACAGTTTGTTAAACAAAGTTTAAATACAATTTTTTATGATGAAAACCATTGACAAGTGGCTACACAGCTTGTTAAACATTGCTGAAGAAAATTATCATGAAATATGGACATTACCATTGTCTATAGTTAAATCTGGTTGGTTCTGGTTGGCATTTATTTCCTCCTGCACATCTTTGATTTCAGTTATATCTGATTTCTGTACATCAAATTCATAGGCCTTCCCCATATCTTTGTCATTATTTGGCATCACAGACTCTTTTACTGTAAAATATAAATATATAAATATATATACAAAAAAAGTATCTTTTCAAGCGGTGTACAGAATTATATATTAAAAATTAAATACACAAAAAGAGTTTTAAAAGCAGCATTGTCTAGCGCTTTCCTCCATCTTGGGACTTTTCAAGACTATGAACTTCGTTATGAATGTGTTCTCCATAACGACGTTCATAGTCTTGAAAAGTCCCAAGATGGATGAAAGGGCTAGACAATGCTGCTTTTAAAACTCTTTTTGTGTATTTAATTTTTAAATATATATATATATACTAACCAGATGCTCCGCAGGGCGTAGCTTTATACGACCGCAGAGGTTGAACCCTGAACAGTTGGGGCAAGTATGGACACAACATTCAAGCTGGATTCCGCTCTAAATTTGGATTGTGATTAAATAGTTGACACAGCATAGGTTTCTGACACAGAATGAATGTATTCAAATGAACTTAAATTTTTTGTTTTCTCTTAGAGCAATTCACTATGCTGTTGAATATTAATCCTCTCAAAAAAATGTTTGAAGAAATTTTTTTTTTATTTATGAAATTTCAAATGAGAAAAATTGAACCCAATTTTTTAATCACATCCCCCTTTCCCTTATTCCAAAACTAATTTCAATTAAAATATTCTAATGGAGTTTGCAACAATTACTACTCATTTAAATACATCATATAATATTAAGATGTAAAAAAACTGCTTGTTATCACTGAATGGTCAAGATAATTTAAATTTATCAGTTGGTAGTAAAAAGTGAATATACATTGTATATTGTATATAACAAAGATTTAAGTTGATTCTGGACAAAGAAAGATAACTCCAATTAAAAAAATTTCTTGCAGATATTTCTTGCTTACTTTACTGGACAAAGAAAGATAACTCTTAATTAAAAAAAAAATTGCTATTTCACAATATTGTGAAATTAGATATTTCTTGCCATTGCAAAATACTGTGCAATTGAAAAGACTTGCTATTGCACAATACTTAATATAATAATTTTAGATCCTGATTTGGACCAACTTGAAAACTGGGCCCATAATCAAAAATCTAAGTACATGTTTAGATTCAGCATATCAAAGAGGCCCAAGAATTTGATTTTTGTTAAAATCAAACTTAGTTTAATTTTGGACCCTTTGCACTTTAATTTAGACCAATTTTAAAACTGGACCAAAAATTAAGAATCTACATACACAGTTAGATTTGGCATATCAAAGAACCCCAATTATTCAATTTTTGATGAAATCAAACAATGTTTAATTTTGGACCTCGATTTGGGCCAACTTGAAAACTGGACCAATAATCAAAAATCTAAGTACATTTTTAGATTCAGCATATCAAAGAACCCCAAGGTTTCAATTTTTGTTAAAATCAAACTAAGTTTAATTTTGGACCCTTTGGACCTTAATGTAGACCAATTTGAAAACGGGACCAAAAATTAAGAATCTACGTACACAGTTAGATTCGGCATATTAAAGAACCCCAATTATTCAATTTTGATGAAATCAAAACAAAGTTTAATTTTGGACCCTTTGGGCCCCTTTTTCCTTAACTGTTGGGACCAAAACTCCCAAAATCAATACCAACCTTCCTTTTATAGTCATAAACCTTGTGTTTAAATTTCATAGATTTCTATTTACTTATACTAACGCTATGGTGCGAAAACCAAGAAAAATGCTTATTTGGGTCCCTTTTTGGCCCCTAATTCCTAAACTGTTGGGACCGAAACTCCCAAAATCAATAAAAACCTTCCTTTTGTGGTCATAAACATTGTGTTTAAATTTCATTGATTTCTATTTACTTTAACTAAAGTTATTGTGCGAAAACCAAGAATAATGCTTATTTGGACCCTTTTTTGGCCCCTAATTCCTAAACTGTTGAAACCAAAACTCCCAAAATCAATCCCAACCTTTCTTTTGTGGTCATTAACCTTGTATCAAAATTTCATAGATTTCTATTAACTTAAACTAAAGTTATAGTGCGAAAACCAAGAAAATGCTTATTTGGGCCCTTTTTGGCCCCTAATTCCTAAAATATTAGGACCAAAACTCCCAAAATCAATACCAGCCTTCCTTTTATGGTCATAAACCTTGTGTTAAAATTTCATAGATTTCTATTCACTTTTACTAAAGTTAGAGTGCGAAAACTAAAAGTATTCGGACGACGACGACGACGACGACGACGACGACGCCAACGTGATAGCAATATACGACGAAATTTTTTTCAAAATTTGCGGTCGTATAAAAATTGAATTCTGTGTCCACACAAGTAGAAATATAAATAAAATCAAATTTCAAAATGCTCTTAAAGTCCTTAACCCCTTCCTGTTCCCATCGGTACTCTGGTACCGATGGGCTATATTTTTGGGTAACTTACTTGCGCAAAGTATTGAATCTTTGACATTTGTTGACGTACAGAAGTGGTTGATGGCTCAAATCAATCCCCTATATCACAGCTGTGTGATTAGTGGTGCCTAAAACTTCTTCCGAGTACGGTTTGGTATCAAATCGTCCCTAACGGACAACGTTTTCTCCTGTAAAAACCGTGTTTTTTTTTTTTTATTTGAACTTAATATTTCCGTTGAGTATGGGAAAATAAACTGGTGATTTTAGGGGCATTATGACTTTTTTTATTAACTTCGCCGTGTATTTTTGAGGGAAACTATTCAAAGTATGATTAAAACTTGTACTTAAGTGAAAAAAGTGATTGAAAGTGTACCAACGCAATCATTTACTTGAAATGCACTCTCAATTTGTGGTCATTTCTTTCCAAATTAATTGAAAAAAAGACAAAAAAGACAAAAAGTCATGAATTTTTTTTTTTTCGAAGTTGAAATAGATGTAACAGAACATTGTTTCTGATGTGCCTGGTTATGGAAATGTCGAAAACACTTTTGTTCAAATAAAGAAACCGGTAAAAGTCTAGAAAAAAATGGCAGACTAAAGTATGATATCATCATATTTGCTCAAAATAATGGGTTTTACAACAATTATATGTTGTATCGAGACTTAATTTCTAAACGAAAACAGTAAACAGGCTGATTATTTGATTACTTTTACTTCGTTGCTTTATGAAAGAGTTAAGTATTAAAATTTCGATATATTAAACTGGAACTCCCGTGGTCCAGTGGGAAGCTGCACTAGCCCATAGCAGGAAGATTGCATGTTCGAACCTCAAAGCCAGAGGTGAAAAAATAAATTCCTATTATTAAATGAAACTTAACTTAACTTTACTTTCAATTTCAAAAAGAGGGTCATGAATACATACAAAAGCTAAAAAGAGGGTCATGAATACATACAAAAGCTAACTTAAAAACAATGTTTGTATATTTTTAAAGAATGTGTGTCCTAATTGCACCCCCCCCCCCTTAAACTAAAACCTCATAGGCCCAAAATACCAAAGTAATTATTGGTAATTCATTGAATCTTTACTTTCAAAGTCAAAATTCTATGTGCTGCTTGGAAAAACATAATTTAAGCTAAAATTTGTGTCAAGTATAAGATTTTGACGAAAAAACGGCTGAAAACCGTTATTTTGCATGTTGCGGGCATCCCCGTTTGGGGGGTATATAGCACGTATTTCCTCCAACTATACCATAATGGTTACTTTCCTGTGTCTATCAGACTTAGGACATTGCTTTGACACTTAAACTTTATCCTATTAGCCCTTATAAAAGTCTCCACACGACCTTTTTCGTAAGACTTTTGTATTTTTTTACTTTTTTTTAGCAAGTCACGTGACTTTTGGACAGATAACACGTGACTTCAAAAGACAAAATTTCTGATATATAATATTTTTTGAAATATTTTATCATTTATCTCTCAAATGGACCTAAAACGACCTTTAAGTAAGCCTCAGTGCGAATGCTATATGCGATTGAACTTTGATAGTGTCTTTCCATAAGTTTACGTCCAATTTGGCGGAACGTGAAAGGGTTAAGCATTCTTAACCCCTTCCTGTTCCCATCGGTACTGTGGTACCGATGGGCTATATTTTTGGGTAACTAACTTGCGCAAAGTATTGAATCTTTGACATTTGTTGACGTACAGAAGTGGTTGATGGCTCAAATCAATCCCCTATATCACAGCTGTGTGATTAGTGGTGCCTAAAACTTCTTCCGAGTACGGTTTGGTATCAAATCGTCCCTAACGGACAACGTTTTCTCCTGTAAAAACCGTGTTTTTTTTTTTTTATTTGAACTTAATATTTCCGTTGAGTATGGGAAAATAAACTGGTGATTTTAGGGGCATTATGACTTTTTTTATTAACTTCGCCGTGTATTTTTGAGGGAAACTATTCAAAGTATGATTAAAACTTGTACTTAAGTGAAAAAAGTGATTGAAAGTGTACCAACGCAATCATTTACTTGAAATGCACTCTCAATTTGTGGTCATTTCTTTCCAAATTAATTGAAAAAAAGACAAAAAGTCATGAATTTTTTTTTTTCCGAAGATGAAATAAATGTAACAGAACATTGTTTCTGATGTGCCTGGTTATGGAAATGTCGAAAACACTTTTGTTCAAATAAAGAAACCGGTAAAAGTCTAGAAAAAAATGGCAGACTAAAGTACGATATCATCCTATATTTGCTCAAAATAATGGGTTTTACAACAATTATATGTTGTATCGAGACTTAATTTCTAAACGAAAACAGTAAACAGGCTGATTATTTGATTACTTTTACTTCGTTGCTTTATGAAAGAGTTAAGTATTAAAATTTCGATATATTAAACTGGAACTCCCGTGGTCCAGTGGGAAGCTGCACTAGCCCATAGCAGGAAGATTGCATGTTCGAACCTCAAAGCCGGAGGTGAAAAAATAAATTCCTATTATTAAATGAAACTTAACTTAACTTTACTTTCAATTTCAAAAAGAGGGTCATGAATACATACAAAAGCTAAAAAGAGGGTCATGAATACATACAAAAGCTAACTTAAAAACAATGTTTGTATATTTTTAAAGAATGTGTGTCCTAATTGCACCCCCCCCCCTTAAACTAAAACCTCATAGGCCCAAAATACCAAAGTAATTATTGGTAATTCATTGAATCTTTACTTTCAAAGTCAAAATTCTATGTGCTGCTTGGAAAAACATAATTTAAGCTAAAATTTGTGTCAAGTATAAGATTTTGACGAAAAAACGGCTGAAAACCGTTATTTTGCATGTTGCGTGCATCCACGTTTGGGGGGTATATAGCACGTATTTCCTCCAACTATACCATAATGGTAACTTTCCTGTGTCTATCAGACTTAGGACATTGCTTTGACACTTAAACTTTATCCTATTAGCCCTTATAAAAGTCTCCACACGACCTTTTTCGGAAGACTTTTGTATTTTTTTACTTTTTTTTCGCAAGTCACGTGACTTTTGGACAGATAACACGTGACTTCAAAAGACAAAATTTCTGATATATAATATTTTTTGAAATATTTTATCATTTATCTCTCAAATGGACCTAAAACGACCTTTATGTAAGCCTCAGTGCGAATGCTATATGCGATTGAACTTTGATAGTGTCTTTCCATAAGTTTACGTCCAATTTGGCGGAACGTGAAAGGGTTAAGCATTCTTAACCCCTTCCTGTTCCCATCGGTACTGTGGTACCGATGGGCTATATTTTTGGGTAACTAACTTGCGCAAAGTATTGAATCTTTGACATTTGTTGACGTACAGAAGTGGTTGATGGCTCAAATCAATCCCCTATATCACAGCTGTGTGATTAGTGGTGCCTAAAACTTCTTCCGAGTACGGTTTGGTATCAAATCGTCCCTAACGGACAACGTTTTCTCCTGTAAAAACCGTGTTTTTTTTTTTTTATTTGAACTTAATATTTCCGTTGAGTATGGGAAAATAAACTGGTGATTTTAGGGGCATTATGACTTTTTTTATTAACTTCGCCGTGTATTTTTGAGGGAAACTATTCAAAGTATGATTAAAACTTGTACTTAAGTGAAAAAAGTGATTGAAAGTGTACCAACGCAATCATTTACTTGAAATGCACTCTCAATTTGTGGTCATTTCTTTCCAAATTAATTGAAAAAAAGACAAAAAAGACAAAAAGTCATGAATTTTTTTTTTTTCGAAGTTGAAATAGATGTAACAGGTCAGGACCACTACCTTATATGGAAATGCATAAATTAGCATACTTATGTTCTCGCACATGTAATTGTTTATTTACATGTGACGCAATTTATTTTTACCTAGGTTTTTGACCAATCCACTAAATGAGTCACAATGCATGATGGACTACTACGTGTTTACAATCAACCAAAAACACGTGTTATTTACTGAAATACAACACATTTTTTCGTGCAATGCGGGATTCACAATTTCGCTTAGTTTTTCATTTTGTGTATCCTTATTTATAGTTCATGATATAAAGTATTACTTCCATGCTCAGATTAACGAAGAGTTGTTTCTATGCGAAGAAAAAAGGGTTTGAATTACCCGATATATAGCCATTAACATGTTTGATGAAGGCACAGATATTTCATGTATTTGTCCACCAGACAACAACGAAACAACAGCGAGAAAACACAATTACCCATATGACAACTTACTAGTGTAAATAAAGTAAGCCGTCGATAACAGCCGGTGCTAATATTCATGGGTACAGCAATTTTTGTAAAAATAATTAAAGGCTAATGTGTGATCCTTGAATTTTGTGTTCGTAAAAAAGGCGAAGAGGTATTTACATACATCGCAGTGTTAACAAAATCTATAAATATTTATTTTTTTCACATTTCAGTATATGGGACTTCCAAACTGTTCCCTTTGTTTTGAAGGAAGTAAAGGTCAGCAACTGTAGTTTCAGTTTGTTCGTTTTTTAACGGGCTCGGACATTTGCCAAACTGAATAAAATCATTACAGCTGATTTCTTATACCTGCAAAGTAAAACTGTGGTTGGCTTGCTTGCTTTGATTGTATAGTTGTTTATACAAGCTTTGAAAATAAGATCGACATCTTTAAACAATATACATGTTTAGACATAGTTTAACTTGTATATTTTATATTTTGTACAATATACAAACAAAGCAAGCAAGCTAACCAAAGTTTTGCCCTACATGCATTAGGAAATAAGCTGTAATGATGTTATCCATGTGTATGTGCGACAAGGTGGAAAATTTGATATGTTTTGTGAAAATTGCAGCGTTGGCTCAATAATAAAATAAAAGAAGATGTGGTATGATTTCCAATGAAACAGCTTTCCACAGGAGACCAACATGACACAGAAACTAACATTTATAGATCACCGTACGGCCTTCAACAATGAGCAAAGCCCATACCGCATAGTCAGCTATAAAAGGCCCCGATATAACAATGTAAATCAATTCAAACGAGAAAACTAACGGCCTTAATTATATATAAAAAAATGAAGAAAAACAAATATGTAACACATAAACAAACGACAACCACTGAAATACAGGCTCATATACAATTTATTTTTTTATGGGATAGTTTTTTTCTCCTTTTATATATTTAATTGGGCCGTTTTGGGTTGTTTGTTTTGTAAATTGTTTTATACAAGTAATTTTTGGGTCATTTATGGCTTACTTTTCAGCATTGAACCTATGACTGCTTACTTTACTAGATTATTTTTTTGTTGGAAAGATGTCTCATTTGGCACTCATACCTCATCTTCTTATTTCTATATACAAAGCACGTTTTAGAAGGAAAAAAAATAGGTAATATGGCACCCACTATGATCCAGAGACTTTTAATATTGGAGATATTTTGTGATAAAACTAGCAACAAACGGATGTTATCGATTGTTGAAACTATAAAAAAAAAATGTATTGAGCTATATACCGTACCCGCTCAGTGGCGTATCCAGGGGGCGGGGGTTCCGGGTTATGGACCCCACTTTTTTTTGAAGGATCAGTGCATTTGAATGGGGACATGTAGTTGGAACCCTCTCCCCTTTTGTCAAGGGTTAGGACCCGCCTTTTTGAAACGGCTGGATCCGCCCCTGCCGATTTCATAACACCTATTTTTAGCATAATGAATATTATGATGTTCTTATTTTTAGTTCAAGTCTTGATAAAAAAAAATACACATTCAGTACAAAAAGAAGTGTTTCAATAAAAGTTTACGTGTTTTTCTAAACAGAAATAATTTTCGAATGACATAATATCGGTTTTAAAGATCTCAAATGATTTTCTTACTGGACAGTGGTCACTTCACTAGATATTTCACTGTTTCATGTCTTGAAATTAATGTAGGTTCAATTCATAACAATGCACAAAACCGGTTCCACTACTTTTGCAAGGCGAAAAAGAAAGTCGAATCGTGAAGCCAGTAAGCAATATTTTTTTAATCTGAGCATGCAAATTGAGGATTACGTTATATATTTTACATTAAATATATTTGCAGAATAAACACATTGGTAATGAGAGTCCCCGACAATATATTAGTTGACTGTTTTCCCACTAATTCCACGTGTTTTAAGTAGTAGTTTACTCGTAGTAGCCCACAATGCATTGTAGTTCATTGAGTCAATTGGTCAGTTTTTCAAGGCCATATTGGCCTTGTGTTTTGGAAATTACTATGCAAATATATTCTGACGTCAGAAAATCTAGAGTTCTCGACCTGTGTAACAGAACATTGTTTCTGATGTGCCTGGTTATGGAAATGTCGAAAACACTTTTGTTCAAATAAAGAAACCGGTAAAAGTCTAGAAAAAAATGGCAGACTAAAGTATGATATCATCCTATATTTGCTCAAAATAATGGGTTTTACAACAATTATATGTTGTATCGAGACTTAATTTCTAAACGAAAACAGTAAACAGGCTGATTATTTGATTACTTTTACTTCGTTGCTTTATGAAAGAGTTAAGTATTAAAATTTCGATATATTAAACTGGAACTCCCGTGGTCCAGTGGGAAGCTGCACTAGCCCATAGCAGGAAGATTGCATGTTCGAACCTCAAAGCCAGAGGTGAAAAAATAAATTCCTATTATTAAATGAAACTTAACTTAACTTTACTTTCAATTTCAAAAAGAGGGTCATGAATACATACAAAAGCTAAAAAGAGGGTCATGAATACATACAAAAGCTAACTTAAAAACAATGTTTGTATATTTTTAAAGAATGTGTGTCCTAATTGCACCCCCCCCCCTTAAACTAAAACCTCATAGGCCCAAAATACCAAAGTAATTATTGGTAATTCATTGAATCTTTACTTTCAAAGTCAAAATTCTATGTGCTGCTTGGAAAAACATAATTTAAGCTAAAATTTGTGTCAAGTATAAGATTTTGACGAAAAAACGGCTGAAAACCGTTATTTTGCATGTTGCGGGCATCCACGTTTGGTGGTTATATAGCACGTATTTCCTCCAACTATACCATAATGGTAACTTTCCTGTGTCTATCAGACTTAGGACATTGCTTTGACACTTAAACTTTATCCTATTAGCCCTTATAAAAGTCTCCACACGACCTTTTTCGGAAGACTTTTGTATTTTTTTACTTTTTTTTCGCAAGTCACGTGACTTTTGGACAGATAACACGTGACTTCAAAAGACAAAATTTCTGATATATAATATTTTTTGAAATATTTTATCATTTATCTCTCAAATGGACCTAAAACGACCTTTATGTAAGCCTCAGTGCGAATGCTATATGCGATTGAACTTTGATAGTGTCTTTCCATAAGTTTACGTCCAATTTGGCGGAACGTGAAAGGGTTAAGCATTCTTAACCCCTTCCTGTTCCCATCGGTACTGTGGTACCGATGGGCTATATTTTTGGGTAACTAACTTGCGCAAAGTATTGAATCTTTGACATTTGTTGACGTACAGAAGTGGTTGATGGCTCAAATCAATCCCCTATATCACAGCTGTGTGATTAGTGGTGCCTAAAACTTCTTCCGAGTACGGTTTGGTATCAAATCGTCCCTAACGGACAACGTTTTCTCCTGTAAAAACCGTGGTTTTTTTTTTTTATTTGAACTTAATATTTCCGTTGAGTATGGGAAAATAAACTGGTGATTTTAGGGGCATTATGACTTTTTTTATTAACTTCGCCGTGTATTTTTGAGGGAAACTATTCAAGGTATGATTAAAACTTGTACTTAAGTGAAAAAAGTGATTGAAAGTGTACCAACGCAATCATTTACTTGAAATGCACTCTCAATTTGTGGTCATTTCTTTCCAAATTAATTGAAAAAAAGACAAAAAAGACAAAAAGTCATGAATTTTTTTTTTTTCGAAGTTGAAATAGATGTAACAGAACATTGTTTCTGATGTGCCTGGTTATGGAAATGTCGAAAACACTTTTGTTCAAATAAAGAAACCGGTAAAAGTCTAGAAAAAAATGGCAGACTAAAGTATGATATCATCCTATATTTGCTCAAAATAATGGGTTTTACAACAATTATATGTTGTATCGAGACTTAATTTCTAAACGAAAACAGTAAACAGGCTGATTATTTGATTACTTTTACTTCGTTGCTTTATGAAAGAGTTAAGTATTAAAATTTCGATATATTAAACTGGAACTCCCGTGGTCCAGTGGGAAGCTGCACTAGCCCATAGCAGGAAGATTGCATGTTCGAACCTCAAAGCCGGAGGTGAAAAAATAAATTCCTATATTAAATGAAACTTAACTTAACTTTACTTTCAATTTCAAAAAGAGGGTCATGAATACATACAAAAGCTAAAAAGAGGGTCATGAATACATACAAAAGCTAACTTAAAAACAATGTTTGTATATTTTTAAAGAATGTGTGTCCTAATTGCACCCCCCCCCCCCCCCCCCTTAAACTAAAACCTCATAGGCCCAAAATACCAAAGTAATTATTGGTAATTCATTGAATCTTTACTTTCAAAGTCAAAATTCTATGTGCTGCTTGGAAAAACATAATTTAAGCTAAAATTTGTGTCAAGTATAAGATTTTGACGAAAAAACGGCTGAAAACCGTTATTTTGCATGTTGCGGGCATCCACGTTTGGGGGGTATATAGCACGTATTTCCTCCAACTATACCATAATGGTAACTTTCCTGTGTCTATCAGACTTAGGACATTGCTTTGACACTTAAACTTTATCCTATTAGCCCTTATAAAAGTCTCCACACGACCTTTTTCGGAAGACTTTTGTATTTTTTTACTTTTTTTTCGCAAGTCACGTGACTTTTGGACAGATAACACGTGACTTCAAAAGACAAAATTTCTGATATATAATATTTTTTGAAATATTTTATCATTTATCTCTCAAATGGACCTAAAACGACCTTTATGTAAGCCTCAGTGCGAATGCTATATGCGATTGAACTTTGATAGTGTCTTTCCATAAGTTTACGTCCAATTTGGCGGAACGTGAAAGGGTTAAGCATTCTTAACCCCTTCCTGTTCCCATCGGTACTGTGGTACCGATGGGCTATATTTTTGGGTAACTAACTTGCGCAAAGTATTGAATCTTTGACATTTGTTGACGTACAGAAGTGGTTGATGGCTCAAATCAATCCCCTATATCACAGCTGTGTGATTAGTGGTGCCTAAAACTTCTTCCGAGTACGGTGTGGTATCAAATCGTCCCTAACGGACAATGTTTTCTCCTGTAAAAACCGTGTTTTTTTTTTTTTATTTGAACTTAATATTTCCGTTGAGTATGGGAAAATAAACTGGTGATTTTAGGGGCATTATGACTTTTTTTATTAACTTCGCCGTGTATTTTTGAGGGAAACTATTCAAAGTATGATTAAAACTTGTACTTAAGTGAAAAAAGTGATTGAAAGTGTACCAACGCAATCATTTACTTGAAATGCACTCTCAATTTGTGGTCATTTCTTTCCAAATTAATTGAAAAAAAGACAAAAAAGACAAAAAGTCATGAATTTTTTTTTTTTCGAAGTTGAAATAGATGTAACAGAACATTGTTTCTGATGTGCCTGGTTATGGAAATGTCGAAAACACTTTTGTTCAAATAAAGAAACCGGTAAAAGTCTAGAAAAAAATGGCAGACTAAAGTATGATATCATCCTATATTTGCTCAAAATAATGGGTTTTACAACAATTATATGTTGTATCGAGACTTAATTTCTAAACGAAAACAGTAAACAGGCTGATTATTTGATTACTTTTACTTCGTTGCTTTATGAAAGAGTTAAGTATTAAAATTTCGATATATTAAACTGGAACTCCCGTGGTCCAGTGGGAAGCTGCACTAGCCCATAGCAGGAAGATTGCATGTTCGAACCTCAAAGCCGGAGGTGAAAAAATAAATTCCTATATTAAATGAAACTTAACTTAACTTTACTTTCAATTTCAAAAAGAGGGTCATGAATACATACAAAAGCTAAAAAGAGGGTCATGAATACATACAAAAGCTAACTTAAAAACAATGTTTGTATATTTTTAAAGAATGTGTGTCCTAATTGCACCCCCCCCCCCCCTTAAACTAAAACCTCATAGGCCCAAAATACCAAAGTAATTATTGGTAATTCATTGAATCTTTACTTTCAAAGTCAAAATTCTATGTGCTACTTGGAAAAACATAATTTAAGCTAAAATTTGTGTCAAGTATAAGATTTTGACGAAAAAACGGCTGAAAACCGTTATTTTGCATGTTGCGGGCATCCACGTTTGGGGGGTATATAGCACGTATTTCCTCCAACTATACCATAATGGTAACTTTCCTGTGTCTATCAGACTTAGGACATTGCTTTGACACTTAAACTTTATCCTATTAGCCCTTATAAAAGTCTCCACACGACCTTTTTCGGAAGACTTTTGTATTTTTTTACTTTTTTTTCGCAAGTCACATGACTTTTGGACAGATAACACGTGACTTCAAAAGACAAAATTTCTGATATATAATATTTTTTGAAATATTTTATCATTTATCTCTCAAATGGACCTAAAACGACCTTTATGTAAGCCTCAGTGCGAATGCTATATGCGATTGAACTTTGATAGTGTCTTTCCATAAGTTTACGTCCAATTTGGCGGAACGTGAAAGGGTTAAGGGTTACAGACTTATTATCTTGACGTTATGTTACCATTAGTTACATTCATCCATGATTATCACAAAGATGTGAAACCGGTTGGAGAAAAATGAAGAGAATTAAAGGACTTTAAGAGCATTTTGAAATTTAATTTTATTTATATACACATGAATGAAATGGTTGGCTACTGGATCTTCTGTTTTCTTTGATCGTATTTTTGAAAAGTTCAATAGCATTGGTTGATATAGTTCACATTTTGTACAATTAATTGCATATACTACGCCTACGGTTTTACAATTTATTTGTCCCTAAATTGTATATTCTTTGCCAGTGTTGTCACAAAATACCTTGGTTTCATTTATATGTGAGCATAATGCACAATGTTGACTACATGGTCCACATCCATTAGTTTGTTTATAAAATAGTAAATTATGCTTTTTGTGCACTAAGATGTCTTTTATGTTGTTATCACGTTTAAATGCTACGATAGGCGGATCTGGGAATCTTTTCTTGAGTCTGTTGGATTGATGGGGAATTTTAAGATTTTTTCTGAGAATTGAGTGTACATTTGGAAGCGCTTTGGAAAAAGTAATTACTTATAATAAGGTACCCTGTTGTTTTCTTTCTTCTGTTTGTACTGTAAAAGATCTGATCTTCTCGGTTTAAATTGGCGCAGCTTTATACGATCTCAGTGGTTGAACAGTTGGGGCAAGTATGGACACAACATTCAAGCTTGAAACAGCTCTGAATTTGGATTGGGATTAAGTAGTCGACACATCATAGGTTTCTGACACAGAATGAATGTGGTCTAATGAGCTTAAAAATTAATATATTTGCTACTGAGCAATACCCTATGCTGTTGAATATTAATCCCCTCAAAAACAAATATTCGTACAAAAATTTGTTTTAATTTCTGAAATCTGAAATGAGAAAAATTTATACCTCTACCCCCACCCCCTCCCACATTTCGTTCACCTCTCCTGTTTTCTTATTAAAACAATAATCTCATCAAATTCTTATGAAGTTGGCAACAATAACTACTCATTTAAATACATCATATTAAAATAATTAAAATATAAAATGACATACAGTCATAGTTAAAATTAATATTAATAAACGGTAACTTCTAAAAATAAATTTACAGCTACACATCTCAAGACAATCATCATTTCTAAATACATAATTTTTAAGCAGTGTAAGGGAGGTAATCAAGTAATCAAACATATATATAACAGTATTCTTAAATTTTAATGGGATTACCTCCCCTTCACTGCTTTTAAATTATCTAAATTGTCCTTTAATCAGAAAAATAATTTCTTTTCCCCCTTTTTTGTCCCTAGATGCTTGATGATTTGAACCATACATCCCCCATAACAATCCCTTTGTAGTATGGAAACTTGTGGCATAGTTTTAGAGAGATTTATAGACTTAAACACAAGTTATTGACTGAAAACTAAAAAAATACTTATTTTGGCTCTTTTTTTGGCCCCAAATTCCTACACAGTTAGGACCATAACCCCCAAAATCAATCCAACCCTCCTACCTGTGGATTTAAACATTGTGGTACAATTTCAGAGCAATTGAAATGCTTATACACAAGTTGATATCCAGAAAGTAGAAAAATGCTTGTTTTTGGCCCCTTCCCTAATTCAAAAACGGTAGATACCATCATCCCCAAAATGAATCCCAACCTTCTTTTTGATATATTGAACCTCTTTGTAAAATTTCATAGAGATTGATTCACTTAAACTAAAGTTATTGTCTGAACACCAAGTGTGTCTTCAGACAACGACGCAGACGACAACATCGTACCATTATAAGAACGCAAAAACTTTTTGCTGTCGTATATAATAAGGGTGAAATTCATCTTCATTACTGTTTTAACACTTACCATTTAAACATGCATATTTCTGGGGAGATGGATCAGCTGAACAACAATCAAATTTTCTATTGTCTAAAAGCTGCCTTGAATTAAATGAGTTTGTCAAATGGTTATCCTGTAATGATACATGGTGTGAACTGACATGATTGTCCCCTAAATCATTTGTTTTCTTGAGAACAATCTGTGGTGAGATTACATCTCCATGGTCTGCAGGTTCGTTGCTCTGAGAGGCATCACTATTTATACAGTTATCTCCTCTTGATGTGCCACAACTGGTTCCTTGTTCAGGTTCTGATCCAGGGTTAACAGAATGGTGATCACTCAAAGGACCTTCAGATCTATTACATGTTCTCTGTTCTATTATTTCTGTACTTTCAAAGAAATCTGCTGATCCAGAGGCATCATTTTCAGTTCCTATAAATAAATACATAAATGATTCAATTGACCAAAAAAAAAGATTTATGGTTTAACAGTTTTATATTTGAATATCCTGCTTATTAGTCAGACACAATTATTCTTATGTAAGTTTTTTTTCCTATTTACTGTTTTAAGAAAATTTTGGAGTTATATCCCTTAAATATATATTTAACTATATATACAGTAAAAAAAAATCTTATTTTATTAATTTCTTGAATTTCACTGAACTACAATGCTCTAATGATGATCTGATTGAGTGTTTCATTGTCTAACAATAAAATCTCCTTTGTCGGATATCTACAAAATATGACTCCTTGATTTTATTTTTTTTACTTGATTCGCATAGGATTTTCAGTAAAATGTTGAAAATATGCTTTAAAATATTAATGCAATGTGAAAAACAAATATTTCATCAAATAAATTGAACTCAGATATTCTTATGAGTATCCTTTTCATATTGGATACAATTTTTTCAAAGTCTGATACAGACATTTTGTAGTTAAATTGTTTCAACTGAGGTACTACACAGGCTTCAAAAGGTGTCATTATGGAGTAAAGTAGATGGCATCAAAACACGTCATCTACAGAGGAAAAGGTTAAAGGATTGCTTGTAAATTTTTATATACTTTTAATTGACTGCATTGATTTTATCTATTAACAGGCTATCATTTGAACTTGGAATTATTTTTAATTATGGAATTTGCTTGATTTCGTGTTATTGAATTTTTTAATAAATTCCATGTTTATTCTGTACTGAAATGTTCTGTGCTGCGCACAACACTTTCTATTACTAAGAAAATAGTATATTTTCAATAGAATGTACTGTGCCGTGACAACACTATCTAACCAAAATACATTGTATGGAAAGTGTTATTAAACGCTCAAAAGATTATAATAAGAAATAAACATGGAAAAATTTTAAACACAAGAAATTATGCAAATTCCATTATTAAAAATAATTCCAAGTTTAAATAATAGCCTGTTCAGTATTATTATATTATATACAACTCGTCTAAACATCAACCCAACAATGTTTGATCAGTAAATTTGCTTTCGCAAATGTTATATTATATTATATTTATATATACATGTATTATTTATTTTTTGTATATTTTAAGGGTTCATGCTTTTCTATATTTTAATTCTATCATTTCTTTCTTATTCTTTTATTAATTCTTATATGCTTGTCTGATTCGTATCAGTAAGTGCTTTGTAATTTTTGTGTTATATATTTTTTGTATTTTATTTATTTAAGGAATGCCTGTAATATTTTTTCTGTCTATTATGAAATAACATCAAAAATGAGGTGCACACTAAATAACCTGCATAGTGAATTATTTCAAAGCGTGCACCACATTTTTTATGTTATTTTAAATAGACAGGAAAAGATCATAGTCATTTCTAATAATTTAATTCTAAATTCGATTTTAAACTGGAGAAAACCATGAAAAAACGTTGGTGATGTCAAGGTCATATGACAAAATTATGTCTATGAGCTGATAAACAGTTTCAGCCAATCAGAAGATGAATTACATCCAAAATTAAATTATTTTTAAATGTAAAGTGCTACTTAAGGAATAACAGTACTGTAGTTGAAGAGTTGCCACCGTCAATTGTAGATTTGACGGTCGCAAATGCAGTTACTCTGACGACGTGTAGCGGAGACAGTAAAACGGAGATTTGCGACCGTCAAATCAAAATTGACGGTGGCAACTCTTCAACTACAGTACTGTTATTCCGATTCTAATGCATTTCAAAAAGAAACAATACGAAAAAACTTGGAAAAATGTCTAAATTTGACAAATAAAAAAAAATCCGCCAAACTTCATGAATGATTTTGGCACAAAGACGTCATGGCTAAACGTGACGTCATACAAATGAAAACTTACAAACTGGAGGTTATTACTTTACCTGTACGCTTCAAATTCGGATAAAATTACATTAAAACGGTGATTTCGAGGTAGGTGTTGTTTTATTTTAGATTATATAGTAGTAATCGAACATTTGTTGATTCATCAATTCAAAATGGCGGGTCTCTCCTTAGTAAAGCCTGGTCAACTGTGGATTTGACGGCAACTTTTAGCCAATGAAAAACATTGTTACATTCAAATTGCATTAGAATGAAGAGTAGTTGTTGTAATTATATATTCTAATGCAATTATTTTGTAACAATTGTTCTGATTGGATGTCAGCAAGCATAAAATTCTCTATCTCCTTGTCTGTAACTAAGGAAGCCGACATTTTGAATTTCGGAATGTATTGAAATGTTATTTCTACATTAATAAACAAAAAAACTCACTTTTTGCGCCTAAAAATCTTCTTTTTATCAAATTTTATTACATTCTGAAGCGGCACAGAAGCCTGAAAACGCCCGGTGTTTATGTTTGTCGCCGGAAGCATACCTATCTCTGCTCCGCGTCGCCAGGTAAACTAAATTTGCAACAGTAAAACTACCGATGGACGTCCTTAAAGCTTCAAATACAATACAGTTATCTCTTAAATGCGTTCTATAAATATTGTTTTATATGAATTAATTATAATTAAATGGGTTGTTATAAAATTAATTTGTATAAGTAAACTGTTGGAGAATATTTAAGTTAAATTATTCAAACCTACCATCATCAGATAATTAAAATCTTACAAATTTACTTATTCAAGTAAATATTACCTTTGAATAAGTATAAACATGACATTCCAGTATAAGTATTATCACTGACTGCTAGTCAATTATAAATGTAAAACTAACTTGACCTTCAACTTCAATTGATCTATGTGTATACATTATTCTGACAATCATGTTTTCAAATCTCAACAATATAGTTATTTAGATTTTAATTTGTATGTTTTTAAACTAGATATCAAATTTCAACTTTATAGACAACACTATTGTCCTTTTCAAATAATTTTTACCTGTTTATATTTACAAAGCACTAAAAATATTTTAAAATTGTAAACTTAAGATAAAGACTTAGCTTAACTTCTGGGGTACAAATTGTAAAGGAGTAGGTCCAGTAAGTGCCGATGAGTTTATATGAAAAATTTTAACCGATTCAGTCGACATCATAAAAACGCTCCGATTCAAGCTTCAATATGAAAAATTCTATCAAACATGCCAAAAAACGTCACTGTACAGATGTTTTTTGTCAAAAATGAAAGTGGCGGCATCCGTGTTCATCCTCAACCTTTATTTATATTATGTACTTTCATCAAAAATAACTTACAATTCAATATTATGAATGAACACAAATGCTGCCACTTTCATTTAAGACGGAAACCTTCTAAAATTGAACTAAAATGCTATAAAATTGTGAAGATTTCAGTAATTTAGCATGACTTTATGACGCTAGTATATATATGGGCATTGTTTTGTCAACAACAGCCAATATTTATGTAGCAGTAGCATTCTTCTTTCCAAAAAATAGCTAAAAGATTACATATTCACTATTTTGTAAAACTGCTTAATTTTGGGGCCAAAAAGGGGTCTTACTGAACCTTCTCCTTTAAGATGTCAGTGATATTGTTGGCTTTTTTCAAAACTACCTCTACCCATTTTTATTGGGAAAATATGTGTCTTTTTCATCAAATTGGAAAATTTAAAATTAACCATGAATTTGACTGAAACTTCAAGTTACAGAGCCATTTTCAAGAGTCAAACCCTGCTTTAAAATAAGATCTAGACCTCATTTTGTCAGTGATGATACATAAATAGACCATCAAATCTGCAATTTTAGTCATTTTAGGCAAGAAAAATGTTTAAATGAGTGTTTTTCAGTGTGAATTCATGCAAAATTTCTACTGAGACGGCTCTATTTTGGGAAAAAATTGTCTTTTAGGGAATAATTTTTTAAGTCATTTTTTCAAATTTATTGGGATTCTTCTACAGGGGGAAAATCCTTTATTCTCAACTAATTCAAGGCAAACAATATCACTGTGATAATAAATGTTTTGATAGTTAATATTTTTATTTTGCTGGGTTATTTTTAGAACAGAATTGCTTTGTTGTTTCTCATATTTAAAATCTTACCTAAATAGACACTTAAAACAGGGATATCCTGAACATTTCATGATTTGGTACATGTACCTGTATTAGAAAACCTGCCAGCAACCAAAAATTAAGTTACAAGAAATTAACCCTACCTGAAATACATGAAATATATATTGCAATTTGTTCCAAACATACCAATACCAATATGTCCACTGTGGATTTGGAATATCCAAGTTTCAATTCATTGTTCTTTTTTAACCTTCACCTTTCTAATTTAAAGGAAATACCAAAAAATTTAAAATATCGCAGGTGTTTCATTTTATTTATTTTTGGATTCTATTTTTAGTAATTTTGTAATTTCAATGAATACGATTATGTACTTTAATACCCAGGTAGATTATAAATAACTTATATGAGATTTTTATTGGCATAATGACCAAAAAACTTAAATAAATTGGGTTACTACATTAAACTAGAGGCTCTAAAGAGCCGGTGTCGCTCACCTTGGTCTATGTGCATATTAAACAAAGGACACAAATGGATTCATGACAAAATTGTATTTTGGTGATGGTGATGTGTTTGAAGTTCTTACTTTACTGAACGATTTTGCTTCTTACAATTACATGTATATCTATCATGAACTTTGCCCATTAGTAACAGAGAACTATATTTGGTAAAAATTTACATAAATTTAACAAATTAATGAAAATTGTTAAAATTTGACTATAAAGGGCAATAACTCCTTAAGGGGTCAATTGACCATTTAGGTCATGTTGACTTATTTGTACATCTTACTTTGCTGAACATTATTGCTGTTTACAGTTTATCGCTATCTATACATGTAATAGTATTCAAGATAACCAAAAACGGCAAAATTTCTTTAAAAATTACCAATTGGAGGGTAGCAACCCAACAACCAGTCATGCCAGTTGTCCAATTCATCTGAAAAATTCAGGGCAGATAGATATTGACTTGATTAACAATTTAACTTCTTGTCAGATTTGCTCTAGATGCTTTGGTTTCATAGTTATAAGCAAAAAACTGCATTTTACCCCTGTGTTCTATTTTTAGCCGTGGCGGCCATCTTGGTTGAATGGCCAGGTCATCGGACACATTTTTCAAACTAGATACCCCAAAGATGATTGTGTCCTAGTAGTTTCAGTGGAGATTTTGTAAAAGATTACTTAGATTTATGAAAAATGGTTAAAGATTGACTATAAAGGGCAATAACTCCTAAAGGGGTCAATTGACCATTTTGGTCATGTTGACTTATTTGTAGATCTTACTTTGCTGAACATTATTGCTGTTTACAGTTTCTCTTTATCTATAATAATATTCAAGATAATAACCAAAAACAGCAAAATTTCCTCAAAATTACCAATTCAGGGGCAGCAACCCAACAACCGATTGACCGATTCATCTGAAAATTTCAGGGCAGATAGTTCTTGACCTGATAAACATTTTTATCCCATATCAGATTTCCTCAAAATGCTTTGGTTTTTGAGTTATAAGCCAAAAACTGCATTTTACCCCTATGTTCTATTTTTAGCGGTGGCGGCCATCTTGGTTGGTTGACCAGGTTACGCCACACATTTTTTAAACTAGATACCCCAAAGATGATTGTGGCCAAGTTTGGATTAATTTGGCCAAGTAGTTTCAGAGGAGAAGATTTTTGTAAAAGATTACTTTAATTAACGAAAAATGGTTAAAAATTGACTATAAAGGGCAATAACTCCTAAAGGGGTCAATTGACCATTTTGGTCATGTTGACTTATTTGTAGATCTTACTTTGCTGAACATTATTGCTGTTTACAGTTTATCTCTAACTATAATAATATTCAAGATAATAACCAAAAACAGCAAAATTTCTTCAAAATTACCAATTCAGGGGCAGCAACCCAACAACCGATTGACTGATTCATCTGAAAATTTCAGGGCAGATAGATCTTGACCTGATAAACATTTTTACCCCATGTCAGATTTGCTCTAAATGCTTTGGTTTTTGAGTTATAAGCCAAAAACTGCATTTTACCCTATGTTCTATTTTTAGCTGTGGCGGCCATCTTGGTTGGTTGACCGGGTCACGCCACACATTTTTTAAACTAGATACCCCAATGATGATTGTGGCCAAGTTTGGTTTGATTTGGCCCAGTAGTTTCAGAGGAGAAGATTTTTGTAAAAGTTAACGACGACGGACGACAAGTGATGAGAAAAGCTCACTTGGCCCTTCGGGCCAGGTGAGCTAAAAAGATATTAGCACTGAGGACAGTACCCTGAACTATTTACTGTTATTAAATGATTGTGCAAATTCCATATGGATACATGTATAGTGTATATATTACTTACTTGATGTTTGTCACAAACTTACAATTTAAAGTTTAAATAGCATTAAACATTTGAAATGTATTGATAATGTACTTTACACAGTAATTCATTTGATTAAATGACATGACTGAAACTTGTATGATAATCATTTATCACCTAAACAATAGGTTTTTTATTTTTTATACTTCTATCACCATGATCACCTGCATTATTCAATTTAAACTTTTTGTTAAAAAAAAAATTGTTTTGATAATAAATAAAATGCATACTATTTCATCTAACTTGTCATGTTTATAGAAGTGGGTTTTTGTTTTCGAATTATGGGAGGTAACTCATGACACCAAATATTCTGACTTTCACAAGTCACAAAATTCTGACTTGTTTATATCAGAGCTCTGACTGTCAATGAAACATTCATACACATAAGCCCAAATAATATTCACACAAAATAAAATCAAATGTCATTTTGAAAAAGATGGTAAGGGAACTTTTCTCAAGTTAAATCAGTCTGAAAAAGTATCTTTTCAGGATATATGTTACAATTTGACAGTGCAAAAAATAACATTTCGAATTTGAAAGCAACATCATTACCTCTGTTAAAACCTTATCTTTAGTATAATTTTCATAGGCTTCAGCAGTTGGTTACCAAAAAATACAAGTTCAATAGATAGGTTTTATTTGACACAATTAAAGCAAGAGCCTATTCTCTTTTTTTACCATGTTGAAGGCATCTATCTAGATTTGTTTTCCCTTGGAACATGTGGAATGATGAGTTTGTACATTTTTTCTAAACATTGTAGATATTGCCTTCTTACCTCCTGATTCAACCAATGAATAACGTCTGGTTATTTGTTTATATACATAGTAACAACCAAAGGTGGCAGCACCAACACCAATGGCTCCAGCTAAAACCTCTTTCTGGATAGGCATGCTGCATACATGTATAACTCAACCCATTGTAAAGAATTAATCTGAAGAAGAAGAAAAACAGAATTTAAATTGTATACATGTATTTTTTTTTTAATGATATGGTAATAATTTTAATGGACATTGTACATGTATATAATCTGACCTAGTTTTAGATGGACAAACATCAGGACAGAACACATATCAGCTTTATCGTGTATTTCCTGGTACTAAAAGTAAAAACATACATGTCAAACATTTTTTTTACTTCAGTATCATCATTGATCATAGGATAAAATAGAAAATAGAAATGGAGAATATGTCAAAGAGACAACAACCCAACCATGGAAAAGACAACAGCAGAAGGTCACCAACAGAAATTCTCGTACCCACAGGCGTCCTTCTGCTGGCCCCATAACAAAATATACTAGTTCAGAGTCTTTTTCATCTGTCAATATCAGGGGTTAAAGTCATAAAACTTTGCTCAGTGCTTGGAGCGCAAAAATCATGCTCGAAACACAAAATCCAGCATTTTGATTGGTTGATATTTGAGTCTGAGTACAAAATCATGCTCAAAAGTTTTATGACCGCAAGACCTAAATGGAATAATTAGGACACTGGGTAGGCATATTGAATTATACATATTGTCGCTGGGCTTCTAAACATTTCTAAAATGCATCTTCCCTAGCCAAGGGTTACGATCCACTCCCGCTCTCTTCACCCTTGGCTGATTAAGATAAAATTTCAAAGACACAAGGTAAGGATTTTTATTGGTTGCAGTCAAAACTCGCTGCATCCAATCAAAAAGCGCCTATAACATGATCACATGTAAATGTAGAAAGTGTTTGTAAACAATTACCACGTGTTTATAGTGCAACAAGTCATAACATCCATAAACATACAACTATATTTAGCAATGTTTAGTGACAACTTGAATGTTTATAATCAACCATTGAGAAGTTCCTGTGTATGTTTCATGTTCAAATGCATGAATGTTGACATATATTTTCATTTCCAGCTTTTAAGTATTGTTATGCATTTACTTTTCTACATTGGTTAGAGGTATAGGGGGAGGGTTGAGATCTCACAAACATGTTTAACCCCGCCGCATTTTTGCGCCTGTCCCAAGACAGGAGCATCTGGCCTTTGTAAGTCTTGTATTATTTTAATTTTAGTTTTTTGTGTACAATTTGGAAATTAGTATGGCGTTCATTATCACTGAACTAGTATACATATGTATATATATTTGTTTAGGGGCCAGCTGAAGGACGCCTCCGGGTGTCTCTTTGACACATTCCCCATTTCCATTCTCAATTTTATTACCTAGTGTGTAGAATCAATACGCTTCCGTGTTTTTACCTCCAAATTGGAGAGTTCAATTGCTACCATTGGTCAAGAATAATGTATTCGGAATGGGCGTGATTTTTATCCTCCTATAGATGGCACAACATCAATTGTTATTACAAGTGTTGGCTCAATCCGCCATGGGTGAAGAGAGTGAGAGTCGATCGTAACCCTTGGCTAGCGAAGATGCTAAAATGTTGTAGATGACTTTGTTGGCTAAAAATACTTTTTGACATCAATGGTCTGGGTGGGAGGAAATCTTTGGTTTTACAAAATAGCATATAATTAGACCAATCAAAATGTGTGAAATAAGACATATTACAAAATTGCCAATGTCCGTTGTTTGTGAAGTTTGCTTCCAAAATGTTGTATGAAAACTTGAAAATCGTTGTGAATGGCTTTGGGAAAAAAATAATTGTACATTTCTTTATTTCTGTGAAAATATTTTAAGTTCTTGGATAATCCAGAAATGTCAAAGGACTATTTACAAAATGTTCAAGTTCACATACGACATTTTGGAAGCATGCATTTTGCCAAAATTTTCAAAGCCTGTTTGTGAGATTTTAGAAGCCCATCAACAATATCTAAAATGGATTCCATTCTAGGGCTGCTGTACGTAGGTCATGAATGTTGGAATACAATGTATGTAGCTAGGGGTCCAATGACTCCAATTTCATGAATAAGATTTTGATAACATTTGGTGGGATCAACAAATCAAAATTTAATTGAATGTTCATGATGTTACTGACATACATGACATAGTGACTCAAAGAATCCTTTCTGAATTATTCATCTGTATGTTTAACACACAGGGTATCCAGATCTGAATTCAGCAGAGGGATCAAAATCTCATAGAGCAATAAATAACAAATATGTACTACATTGTACTAGTTAGTATGCAAAATCTGGATGAGATTCCTACCAAGCATAAAAAAAATCCTGCATGGGAACTCAAATTATTTCAAAGAAAGCACTACTCATAGACTTAAATCCAACTTGATTCTAATTTTAATTGTCTGATTGAAAATATTAGACTCATTCCCGTATACAATGTACATGATGTATACAGCAATGAAAATGACTAGTAGACATGATGTAAAGTACTTTGTTCATCATTCTTAGCTTCTAGATTGAATGTTGTGGGTTGCTAATCTTTTAGTCAAACAAAAAAGTTACTGAAAGACTTGATGTAACAGTGTTCTGAATTGTCAAGAATTGGGGTACTACATAAATGTATTTTAAAATTATTTAATTAATATTCCAGGTGAGCAAACTACACAATAACACAAAATGTGGAAATTTTTTGATGGAGTTAAAACGCCAGGCAAACAAAAATGATTAATAAAGCGTCATTCAAATAACAATTTTTTCAAACTGACAAAAGGAAACGCATATATAAAATATCCTGAGGAAAAGGTCTCGAATGGTTTAAGTTTAATTGTAAAGTCAATCGTAATTTAATGCATTGTAAAACATGTGAACAATTTGCAGTGACAGACAAGAAATGTATTTTTGTAACGGGATCTTAAAATTTTAAATAAGATTTTGTACTTGCTCCTGAACAAACAGAACAGCACAAAAATCTGGTTACACACCATTAGTCCGACAGCCCATTGGTCCGACAACCCAATAGTCTGACAACCCATTGCTCCGACAGCCCAATAGTCTGACAACCCATTAGTTCGACAACCCAATAGTCTGACAACCCATCAGTTCGACAACCCAATAGTCTGACAACCCATTGCTCCGACAGCCCAATAGTCTGACAACCCATTAGTTCGACAACCCAATAGTCTGACAACCCATTAGTTCGACAACCCAATAGTCTGACAACCCATTGCTCCGACAGCCCAATACTCAGACAACCCATCAGTTCGACAACCCAATAGTCTGACAACCCATAAGTCCGACACTAATCAAGTCAAGTATCAGGGAATCAGGGTAAAATAAAATCTGTCTGTCTATTATTACGTTAAGATATGTAATTATAACATATTTTAGGAAATAACCCCGTATATATATATAACATAAGGCTAAGGTAGTTAGAATACTTTATATATATTTCGGAATATGTATATAGAACATTACAGAAAAGAATATTTCATTTTCCAAATTAAAGAATCTTTAAAGAACATATAAATCAAGAACGATTGATGGTACGAGCTACTGATGATACATGAACCCCTGCTCAAACATTTCGGTAGACAGGAAGTTTTTGAGTATAACTGACTTATATAAACCTTGAAACCAAATTTCAGAAATCATTGTATTGAAGTTACTGAGAAAAATGTGACAAACATTTACAACTTGGCTGTTGTGTAATGAATAATGAATTTGAAATCGCATCACACGATATAGCCAACTTCAATAAACCTTTCAGAATTCCTTGCGACGAAAATATTTATGGGACTAACGAATTAACTGACGGATGGACGGTTGGACATGTTGGATGGACGGACAGACAGAGGTAAACAGTATACCCCACCTTTGTTCGTAGTGGTGGTATAATGATTGGGTCAACATTAAGACATTACAGAACTAATATGATATAATTATCTTTATAGCACTTTAAGCCTCAGTCAAAATCGGAGCCAAGACAAAATAGAAAAAAACAACTGACACATTGATATCAAATAACAGTCAGTATCAAGACATGTACATGTACTACATAACTCAAAAGAACTAACAATGTAAACATCATTTTCCCCCAATAATAGTAAAGTTATCTTGTGTTAACATCAAAAATTTATCATATTTTCTTACTATTTAAAGTTCTTACATGTGCTAGAAATATGGTTAAAGAGTTCCTCCCTCAAATTATTATGAAGTGAGCTTTCGATTGAAAAATGACACTCATCCTCAACTTTATCAGCTGTGCAAAACGATTTTTTTTTAGCATCTAGCATTTTCAATTCTTAATGTAATGGAAGAGCACTGATTTTGAATTAACATATGAATTACTTTTCTTAAAATCAGTGATATCTAAAAAAAAGAATTCTTTCGAAAACAATCTTTAAATGAAAAATAAGTGACAAGTTTCCAACAAAACACATAATGTACTAAATTTTTAAAATTTGACAAAGACACAAGCATGACAGAATGTCACACATTGTCTTAGATTTTTTAACAGTTTTTTCTTGGCTTTATACTGCACTCGTTCTATTTGAGCAGTGTAAATGCGTTAACGGTATATTTCTATGACATATACAGTCACTGAGCCAATATCACTTTTCCTTATGAATATATAGATAGAAGTTGCCGAAATATTCATATCTGTCATATTTGTTTTTCATAATAACTTTTGTTGTAATCACCATTCCTGCATCTCCACCAACGGTTGAACCATAATAAAAAAGATATTTTATTTACATTTTAAAATAAGCTCAGGATATAAAATCAGTATCCCTACAAATATATTGAGTTTCTTTCTATGTCTGATCGATTGTGTATACTGTATCCGAATTCCGTGGATTCACATTGATATCCTTATTTTTAAGGATCTGGGTATGTATTTCTGTCTCTTTCTTTTTCTCATTTTGACTGACGCTACATTAGTCCATTATTTCTGCGACAAAATTAATTGAAACAAAACTCAGATGAGTGATACAAGGAGAGAAATTGTTGCAACCAAAGAGGGCGGATGGTGTTATCCAACTCTGATATATTTATTTATGTAGTTAACCATGTTAATAGTGGGGAAACCTCACTCTCCTGATATGCCTGAAGGGGGAACCGAAGATCTAGTGAAAGAAAGTAGATCAAGACACATATATGGACCATAATTTGGTATTCCGCCTTTGGTTTCTTCTTGTATCCTTTTTCATAAGTTCTAAAACTTTAACTTTTATTCTGTGGCTTGTGTTGGTGTTAAAATAGTTTAAATGGAACAATTGAGTTTTTCAAGAAAAAAATAATACTTTTTGATTCACCGTTTATGTGACAGGAAACCAAACAGGAAACCAACCTTTTATTTTCTTTATTTTGCACAATATATTTCAGAAGACATTAATGAACACCATTACCATGATTTCTAGAGTTACTTGCTTTATGTTAATATTTAAAATCTATTTTCAATGTTAAGTTAAAGTTTTTTTTAAAACGTGACAGGAAACCATAATAATTAACCGAAAGCATTTTTTTAGTTTTATTTTATTGCAAAATCTGCTTAAAATAATCTGAACAGTATACTTTTTCTTAAAATCCATCTTAAATGTAACAGTATTATAAAACTCCTAAATATGTGCTTGTTTTGAAAACAATTAGTGCAATTTATTCAGAAATTTTCATATTTTCTTCATTCATGTCATTGATACAGGATACCATAATCGTTGTATCTTGATGTTTTAGCTAAAAAAAATGTATTTATATTTGGTTTTGTAATTCCAGTTATAAACAATTTATTCCAAATCATTGGCAATGTAAAATTCTTTAAATCCAGTTTTAAAAGAAAAAAACTTTTAACTTGAATTGGAATTAAAATCTTTGAATTAGGCACCATGTGATATTTGTGACATGTACACCATCTACATGGTTCCCACATTTTAAACTAGTTTAGTGGGCTAAAATCAATATAAAGTACTTCCTTTCAAGTCATGCATGGTAAAAGTTTACTTCTCCTTTGACAAGTTTATTGCGTTTCTGAAAAGTGTTTGCAGAACATGAATAAAAAAAATACTGTTGTACATTCCAAGTGTACGGTAAATTAACATGTATTTTTTTATTAAATTATCTTTATTCAACTAAAATATCCAGTAATATTTACTGCTGAGGCAAAATCAATCCAATGAGCATGGGCACAATGATAAGAGACGTAATTTTGATTGAATTTTCCAAGGACCCTTTACATCGTTATCCGGAAACGAAGTGTGTTATACGTCTGTCAAATCTGGAATCAATTTGTCAAGTCATTGGGCATTTATTTTCACACAAGATCGTATGTAACATTATGCACATAGGAAAAATGATAGACCTCCGGCACAATCTCTTTGAATTCTTTTTAAACAAGACGAAACAAGTCTACAGATTATGTTTGCCAACATCCCGTTGGAATCAAAAACAATGTTTAGACCTAGTTTTTCATATATCCGGCCGTAAGGGCGTGATCACATGTTAGTCACATATGTCACATATGACCGGAAATGATTAGAACTTAACAAAAAAATAATTTTTATAAAAAAAAAAAAGGAAATAACTGGACTTCTGTTTCGTGTGAAATGTAACACATACATGACATAACGATAACGCCATTTTCTAACTTAATTATTACGAAGAACAAAACTAGAATGTAAATCCTCTCTGATTTACCTGTTTGATCATCTCGCGAGAGTTCATAATTGCATATTAAATTGTTATAAAGAATTCTATTACAACAAAGCAGATTACATCATCTAAAATTTGCGCTACGAAATCGAAAACCAAAGTAACGCTAGTGTTCTTACACCTGCTACAGAAGTACTTATGGTTCTCAGCATTTTCTTCTGACTATTCTTATTGGTCGAAGTTCTTTATTATTTGAAAGCAAAAGTTACGAATTTGCCAGTGATGAGTATTTATAAATCAGTCAGCGTTATGCATTTAGAAAGCCAAAAGTGACGCGAGAAACGACACAAAAATACGGTCGTATAATCTTTGAAATTTGTTAATTTCAATTTTTTTTCTAGGGAAGAGTAGCATACACTTGTATGCAGTCTGCACCAAAAACTTTTTCAACTACTAGTCCGAAGACCAATATTCTGACATTTTTCTTATTGGTCCAAACAAAGTTTTGCAAAACTTACTAGTCTGAAAGAAATTTTACTAGTCTGGGGCATCGGACTAGTGACTAACCGTGCAGACTGTGTATGTTGATAAAAATAAAGGCATCTTTAGATGTAGTTACAACTTTTCCTACAGTAATACACATTTTTATCACTTTTCTATCGTTATAGGAAACGAGCCCAATAGCAAATTATGGTTCATATGCAAAAAATAGCGAACTAGACCAGCACAGACTGATAGCAGACACACAAACAACGAAATATAAAGATAGATAAAGTACATAGACACGTAAAACGAAAGTGAGACGAGGGTAAGGACTGAGCAGTTGCTATAAGCATGTGTATCAACTCTAATTTACTGAGACAAATATCCCACATGGAAAGAAAAATTGTAATCAAAACGGTCAACCACACATATCATAAATAACGGAGTTGGTCTTTTTAGAGAAAATTTACACACGTGTACTATTGTTTTTCTGTTTGTCTTTTTTATTTTTAGCCATGGCGTTTTAGAGTTTGTTTTAGATTTACAAGTTTGACTGTCCCTTTGGTATCTTTTGTCCCTCTTTTAACATGCTTAAGAAAAACGCATTGTCGGAATAATGGGCTGTCGGAGTAATGGGCTTCGGAATAGTGGGCTGTCAGAGTATTGGGCTGTCGGAATAGTGGGCTGTCGAAGCATTGGGCTGTCAGAATAAATTATAATTGTTGTCGGACTAATGGGATGTCACCAAAAGTCTACTGGAATAAAGAAGAGAAAAATATTATAATAGCCTTTCAAGACGTCATAATTATTTGGACTAGTCATGTGAAAGATTGAAAGATCACTAGTTTCAATGTATAATCAAACACCACTATCTATATGAGGATTCAGTAAGTTTAACTTACTTGTTCAAGTTAGAGCTGACACTGTCATGACTGTAAATGATTGACTATCTTGAGTGGGGCAATGTACATTCATCATTATATCATGTAATCTCAATTCCTATACATTTTAACTCAACAGTTTAGACCAAGTGTTGTCAATATTTCTATGATAGAATACTTCCCCCCTGACATGTATTTTCTAAAGAAAAATCTATAAATACATACAATCACATAAAAATTCCATAGGGATACCCACGTTTCCTCTTTATTTTTCTTCCATTTAAGTATATTAAAGTGTTCATGTATGGTGTGGAGGGTTACACTAATGTCCTGACAATGTCCTGACAATGACCTGACAATGTCCTGACAGAAATGTAAATGCTTAATACTTTTTTATTATTGGAAGGATTTACTTGAAATTTGGAATCAAGCAAGATGAGAACTTATATTTAATAAATAAAATAAAAAAAAAATAAAAAAATATTTTTAAGAGTTAGAAAACTTGACCTGACCAACTTGACTTTGAAACTACTAATGTCCTGACCGATATGAAATGGCTAAAAAAAAATTTATTATTGACAGGATAGAATTCAAATTCGATACCAAGGAAGATTAATACATTTGATACACAAATATAAGAAAAAATAAGAAAAAAAATATTTTCAAGAGTTAGAAAACTTGACCTGACCAACTACGTACTCCCGTGACTAATGTCCTGACCGATGTAAAATGCTAATAACTTTTTTGTTCTTTGAAGGTTCGATTTCAAATTTGATGTCAAGGAAGATTCTAACATTGGATACATAGATATAAGAAAAAATATTAAAAAAACTAATGTGAAGTGTTAGAAAACTTGACCTGACCAACGTCGACTCTGCACTGACTAATGTCCTGATCAATGTAGAAAATGTTAATTGCTTTTTTGTTATTGAAAGAATTGACTTAATTATAGATCCTAACCGAGGGAAATTATAATATTCATAATAAAAGTTTATGAAAATTTTTATTTTTTTAAATGTAAGAAAACTTGATCTTTATATACATCATGATGAATGTCGGTTCAATAACTTTTTTGTTATTGAAAAGGATATAATTCAGTTTAATATCACTGAGAAAAGTGATATGTGATTAGAGATGCTGTAGATATAAGTAAATGCACCTTTTCTACATTTAATATGAAAGGATTATAAAGATGTACAGAATGCAATTAAGTCCAAAGACAGTGACACGAATAATTAAAATTTATTCACACATACATTGATTAAAATTAACACAAATTGGAGTGTTTACTTAACTATATTTTTCTTATTTATTTCACTCATTTTTTGTTGTTTAGTTAATGAGGGATTAAACATGTCAAATAACATAAACATGATAAATAAGGACAGGAAATGGGCTTCTTTTGATATCGATATATTGTTTTTACAAGCATTCAAAGTAAAGTTATGTTAGAATCACACAGAAATATAATTTTATTATGTCACTGTCTTTTGCCTTTCGTATACACATATATTACGAATAATAAAAAGTGCATACAAGTTCTTTCTTTACTATGTTTAAATAAAAAAAATATCAATATATTTTAAAGAATTAAGTATATTCTGTCTTTAGATAGAGAAAAAAAAAACAGTTTTATAATATTTGTCTTTTCTTCATCAGTCAGAACATTGCAAGACAAGGTAAATATTGGTGAGGTCAAGTTTAAAATATTTTTTTACATGCTTATAGTAAGTGTTGTAATCTTCCCTGATACCTAACTTGGTAATATCCCAATAAATAACAAAAATGTTATTGATATCTTTATAACGGTCGGGACATTTCTCATGACAAATATCAAGTTGGTCATGTCAAGTTTTCTAACATTTCAAAAAAATAAAAAAATAATTTTTTTCAGCGTTTTATTTTCTCTCTCATAAATTCCTATATTTATTGCTATCATCTTCCTTGGAAAGGAACTTGAGTCATTTTTTTTTAATAATAAAAAGTTTTCTGCATCGATCAGGACATTAGTCAGAGCAGAGTAAACGTTGGTCAGGTCAACTTTTTTAACTCTTTAAATTATCTTTTTTAATATTTTTCTTGCATCAATAAATTAAGTATTATAATCTACCTTGACAATAAATTTGAAATCCATACATTAAAGAATAAAAAAAGTTTTAGGCATTTTCTACATTGGTCAGGACATTATAGTCATGGGAAAGACGTAGTTGGTCAGGTCAAGTTTTCTAACACTTAAAAATAGTTTTTTAAATATTTTTTCTTATATCTATGTATTCAATGTTAGAATCTTCCTTGACATTAAATTTGAAGTCGAACCTTCAAATAACAAAAAAGTTATTAGCATTTTACATCGGTCAGGACATTAGTCACGGGAGTACGTAGTTGGTCAGGTCAAGTTTTCTAACTCTTGAAAATATTTTTTTTCTTATTTTTTCTTATATTTGTGTATCAAATGTATTAATCTTCCTTGGTATCGAATTTGAAGTCTATCCTGTCAATAATAAAACATTTTTTAGCCATTTCATATCGGTCAGGACATTAGTAGTTTCAAAGTCAAGTTGGTCAGGTCAAGTTTTCTAACTCTTAAAAATATTTTTTTTTTTTTTTTTTATTTTATTTATTAAATATAAATTCTCATCTTGCTTGATTCCAAATTTCAAGTAAATCCTTCCAATAATAAAAGAGTATTAAGCATTTACATTTCTGTCAGGACATTGTCAGGTCATTGTCAGGACATTGTCAGGACATTAGTGTAACCCTGGTGTGGATTCAAAATCATAACAAGTATTAATCTAATCTTAGACCATTTTTTAAAATATTATCAAAGCATTCAATAAAAGTTGTTGTATCCTTTTCATTTTCAATACTATTGATATTGAATTGTTCATATGTGTTTTTTTATTTTACAGTTTTAATTGTTATTTTCACCCGAGAAAAATCAACACTTTACTGGATAAACAGAAAGTTAAATTCGCATCCAACTTCTTCAAAAGGTACAAAATTCATTTAAAAAACACTGTTATTGTAATGTCAAGTAGAAAAATAGAAACTACTATTCGATTTTAGGAGTACAGAATACTAGTTTAACAGTATTACATGTTATTTTCAACGAGATACGTGTTGTTTTGAAAATGAAAGTACGTATATGTCTGACAATTTTTTTCTCTGCAACATTGATATAAATTTCAGTATAACCTGTTACTCTTTTGTCATCAAGCAGCATATACATTATCTGCAGAAGTAAGGGACCCATAGTGAAGCATATTTGGCTGAACCTCAAAATTTCAACTGAAAAATCAATAGACCACTTTCGAGTTCATTGGTCATGTTGGTCACTGGAAAAAACTCGTCAATTATACACGCCTTTATGACGTCATTTACCAGATAGAGGGGGTCGCCTGTATTCCTGCACTATTTACGTTCATCAAGCGTCTTAGCGATCGTCATTGTGCAGGATAAACTAGAAATGATACATGTGATAGTTGTTCTGTATAGTACTTAAATGACAATTCCCTAATGACAGCAATACACCTTATCACTATTTGTTCGCCATTACTGGATATCACACAGGTTCCCATAAAAATTTTGACATCACAAAACAAAATATCTAACGCCACAATGGAAAATTGATTGTTGTAATGTGTCAAAATATCAAGCGGCTGGGTCAGCCGGCCGAGTAGGCAATTAGCGATAAGGTGTATATATATGCTGGTTGTCAATTTTGAGAATTCAATTTGCCGAATAAATCATACAATATAGAACTATAGTTTTCGAACCACTCACTCATCATTGGAATGGAAGTGATGACGTCCCTAAATGACTAAATCACTAAAACCAGAGTTTTTGACGGAAATGCATCGAACTCGAAAGTTGTCTATTAATAGACCACTGAGGGGGAATAAGGACCTTTATCAAGACTCTAGGATCAGGTATTTTTAAGCAGGAAATTCTTTTTTAGCTCACCTGGCCCAAAGGGCCAAGTGAGCTTTTCTGTCGTCCGTCGTCCAGCGTTAGCTTTTACAAAAATCTTCTCCTCTGAAACTACTGGGCCAAATTGAAGCAAACTTGGCCACAATCATCATTGGGGTATCTAGTTTAAAAAATGTGTGGCGTGACCCGGTCAACCAACCAAGATGGCCGCCATGGCTAAAAATAGAACATGGAGGTAAAATGCAGTTTTTGGCTTATAACTCAAAAACCAAAGCATTTAGAGGAAATCTGAATGTGATAGAAATGTTTATCAGGTCAAGATCTATCTGCCCTGAAATTTTCAGATGAATCGGTCAACCCGTTGTTGGGTTGCTGCCCCTGAATTGGTAATTTTGAGAAAATTTTGCTGTTTTTGGTTATTATCTTGAATATTTATTATAGATAAAGAGAAACTGTAAACAGCTATGATGTTCAGCAAAGTTAGATTAACAAATAAGTCAACATGATCGAAATGGTCAGTTGATTCGTTTAGGAGTTATCGCCCTTTATAGTCAATTTTTAACCATTTTTCGTAAATTAAAGTAATCTTTTACAAAAATCTTCTCCTCTGAAACCACTGGGCCAAATTAATCCAAACTTGGCCACAATCATCTTTGGGGTATCTTGTTAAAAAAGTGTGTGGCGTGATCCGGTCAACCAACCAAGATGGCCGCCACGGCTACAAATAGAACATGGGGGTAAAATGCAGTTTTTGGCTTATAACTCAAAAACCAAGGCAATTAGAGCAAATCTGACATGGGGGTATAATTATTTATCAGGTCAAGATCTATCTGCCCTGAAATTTTCAGACGAATCGCACAACCCGTTGTTGGGTTGCTGCCCCTAAATTTGTAATTTTGAGGAAATTTTGCTGTTTTTGGTTATTATCTTGAATATTATTATAGATAGGGATAAACTGTAAACAGCAATTATGTTCAGCAAAGTAAGATTGACAAATAAGTCAACATGACCGAAATGGTCAGTTGACCCCTTTAGGAGTTATTGCCCTTTATAGTCAATTTTTAACAATTTTCATAAAATTTGTAAATTTGTATTAACATTTTCCACTGAAACTACTGGGCCAAGTTCATTATAGATAGAGATAAATTGTAAGCAGCAAGACTGTTTAGTAAAGTAAGATTTACAAACACATCACCATCACCAAAACACAATTTTGTCATGAATCCATCTGCTTCCTTTGTTTAATATTCACATAAACCAAGGTGAGCGACACAGGCTCTTTAGAGCCTCTAGTTTTTAATGTTGTGATGTTGTGATTTAAATCTTATTAAATTTAGGACCATTGGATTTCATGTTTATAAGACTGGGATTTTTTTCACAATCAAGAATTTTCGGCTCTCCCTTGACACCATTTGCAAGAATTGTCTTGAGGAAACAATGATAGTTTGTTGGAAGGGGAGGATAAATGGCTGACCTGTGTTATTGAGAGAGAGCCATATCTCGATCTTGCATGTACATATGTAAAAGACACCCTTGTAGATTTTGAAAAAAAGAGAAGGCTAATGCTGCTACAAGGCAGCACAGCCACTCGCACACACAAAGTGAAAATGGATTAATATAAGTTACAAAACATGTTTCCCAATCCACTATGAATAAAGGAGTAGGTCCGGTATGTGCCTATTTTCTCAAATTTCAGGTTCATCTAATAAAGTGTTTTGGACACTTTTTAAACACTGAGGTGTCTATTATAATTGATTAAATTAGTTAATGTGAACAATGTTAACTGATTAAGTCATAAAAAAACATTCGATTCTTGAAAGCTTTAATATGAAAAATCTATCAAATATGCAAAAAAAAATCGCCACTTTTTAGATGGTTTTTGTCAAAATGAAAGTGACCGCATCTGTTTTCATCCTCAACCTGTTATTGTAAAGCAAAATGTTATCCGGTTGAAATTTGATCTAGAGGAAAAAATGTTACAGAATAGTTGTTGTTATTTTTTTATCCAGGGAAAATATTTCCATGCGATATTTTTTCCTTTGCTGTAAAATTCTATCTGGGTAGTTAACTTATTGAATAGTTATTAGAAAAAACTTATTCTTTACAAATACTATGAAATAATAATAGTGTATTTGAATTCAACCTATATTGTAAAGAAATGTATTATAATGGAATTATTTTCCAAATTATCATTAAAAATAAATTCCTGAAAAAAATCAAGTAAATATCATAAAAAGAAAATTATCATTAATTAACATAAGAAAGAAAAATATCTTTTGAATATAAATTGCTCATAATTACCTCCCTTTGATAAATTATGCAAATTTGTTCTTCCTTTGTGAAACATTTTATAATTAAAGTCGGGTATATATTGATTGCGAGTAACCTACATACTAGTTAATGGGACTATATGATTTGAAATATGATATGGCAAATATATACCAGTACATACTATCCGCATAACACAGATAGATTTTCACTCCTCTGGAAAAAATCTACCTGTGAAATACCATGCATGGAAAAAAATTAACTTGACAAATTATCCTCAGGATAAAATATCACAGAGGAAGAAATAAACCGTTACACATATTGTATTGTCAAAATCACCCCATTTATGTTTAGCAGAAGCATTCTACCAGATTAATTTCCAATAAATAGCTTAACTAGTACATTTTTACAATTTTGTAAAACTGCAAAATTTTAGGGCCAAAAAGGGGTCTTACAATAAAATTGAATACAATCAAGATCCAGACTCTCTTTTTCTTGTCTGACTAATGTAAAAGAAAGCATGAGAAAAAAGTAAAGATCTATCATTTATATAAGTGTTTGTCAAATGAATTTGATTTTTGTAGGACCAGCATGACAAGTAGAATTGGAGCTGGACGAGTAGATTTTCCAGTCCACTGGTCTGGCTGGCCAGTACTCTAAAAAGCTAAAATTTGATAAGTGGTTGGAAAAAAACGATTCTATATTTCATTAATTGCATGAACTATTCGTCAAAATGAATTCTTATAAAATGTATAATCATGATAATCTGCCATGCTGTCATTATGGAATTGTGACTAAGTAAAAATTGACAATTATGAAGATGCCTGTTGAACTTTAACATTGCAGGGATACAGAGGGTCCATCTGTTAAACTATGTCATAATGGTGTGTGCACAATTGATGCACTATAATACTGGGAGGGGGGGGGGGTAAAATTCTGCAAGTTTTGTATATATCTAAAATCGATTTTTACATATATCCCTATTGGTAAATCAATTTTTCCCAAATTAAGTTAAGAGAGGGTTGTGGGGGTCAGTGAAAAACTATGTGAATTAAGTTTTTTATGCTACATTTAACTTTTGATTTCGTCCCTAACATCCTGTGGCAAAATATTTCATGCATATATATTCAGGCCAAGAACATATTTACAATAAATACATTAGGTTTATTAATTATACTACATTTCTCATCTTACACATGTTACATGAACATGATGTACACGTCAGGTTTCAGATTTAACATCCCTAATCCAACTTGATCCAAAATCATATGCTTTGACAACTGTCTATGTAAAGGCCATCATGTTTGTTTGAAAACTGATGAGCATTTTCTTTTTTATACATGTATTGTAAACTCAGAATCTATTGCATGCATCTATTATTGTGATTTTGTCATTTTAGACAGAAATGCAATTTTAATTTTTGCAATATTGAGAAAAATTGTGTTTCATACAAAAAAAAAATCAAAATTTATTTGAGTTTAAATTCTTGTGATTATAACTTTTATTGAAAAAATAAAAACATAATGCAATCAGTTCTGAATTTACAGTAATGTAAATTATATTATTAAATTTAATTATTTTTTTATCAAACAGAATTTACAGAGAAATGAACAATTAACTAACAGGCTATTATCATGATTATCATGACTATTTCAACTTGGAATTGTCAATTGTTTTTAATAATCGAATTTGCACAATATATGTTGTGCTTGAAATTATTAATAATTTCCAAGTTTATTCTGTATTATCGCTATTTTGCGCATTTTTCTTTTGATCTTTTTTTGTGATAATTTTCATATCATGCTTCTTGCCCGAGATGAAAAAAATATCGCTAGAAACTAAGCAGGCACGTGCATTGCTAACGAAATTGACATTGAAATTGACAACGTTGTCATAGGTAAAATAGCGATAAACAGATTATCATTGGTAATCTCAACTCGATTGCTTTTCTCACTTTCGCTGTACCAGCTCAAGCGGGAAAATCAATCTCGTTGAGATGACCAATGATAATCTATAATTATAATGTTTTGAGCAGTGCATAATTATAACACTTCCATCCACTGATTTTGTATAGTCCAATTAGATAGTGTTTTGCATGGCACAGTGTAACATTCTATTAAAAATGTGATATCTTCTTTGTAAAAGAAGTGTTGTGTGTCACACAAAACATTGAAATATATATTATAGAATAAACATGGAATTTATTAAAAATTTCCACTCAAGAAATTATGCAAATTCCATAATTTAGATTAATTCCAAGTTGCAATAATAGACTAATAACTGTAGTATTTAGTTTAGAGAGGTGGTATAATACTCACAAGGGAAAAATAACATTTATATAATTCATATATTTTATATTTTCAGATAGATATATGTTTGACATTTTCGTCAGACATATTATCCGATCACAACACAAACTATAAGAGTAGTCATCTTTTGTAATCAGCTGAACACCACTACCCAATTCAAGTATTTTGATTTATCTATGGCAGATACTTCAATACAATTTGACCGTGTCCTAACAGAAGAATGTCAGGTGAAGGAAATCAAAGTGAACAGCCTTCAGTAGGCAAAACTGACAGTGAGAAAAAAGAGAGCACACTGGCAGATTCTAGTTCGACTGATCTAAATGTTGAAGGGGATCAAAATGATAAGTCAGGACTTGTGGCAATAGAAGACGAAGCAATAACCAACAACAGAGAAGGCAATAGGACAAGTGATAAACTAGTCAATGTTGATGAGAGTGAGTCTGAAGTAGATAATCAAAATAAAGAGGAATTAAAGCCAGATAATATAGACAGTAATACTGACAGTGAGTCCAACCAAGGCAAACAAAAAGAAGCAGATTCAAAGCCAGATACAGGAGAGAGTGTTGCAGGTCTTAAAAATCCAGTTATAGAGAAAAGAACTGAAGATCCTCAAAGCTCAGCTGATAATGAAGATGAACAACCAGTAAAAGGTTGCAGTGAGAAACAAAACTCATTACATCAAAACAGTGACAATTCAAAAGGGTTTGTGGATAGTGAAACTGTAAGAAGAATAGTGAAAGAAGAATTAATTAAAGACAAAAAGGCAAAAGAAGAATTGAATAAAGACAAAAAGGTGAAAGGAGAATTAAATAAAGACAAAAAATCATTGACAAAAATGCAGACTGGATTTATGTAAGTCTTCCAAAAACTCATGTTAACACACATATAAAGCATGTAAAAGTAAAAAAAATAATAATACAAACTAAGATCAGAGAATCCATTTAATAGTATGAGTTTCTTGGATTTTGAATCTGGATGTAAAATTAAGCAGGACATTTTAAACCCAAACATTAGAAAAGCAGTGATACATGTATACAAATAGTTAAAACCATTAGACGCTATATATATATATATACATGTATGACCAAAATGTACCAAAAAGACGGTTATTGATCTCAATTAAATTCATTCAAAGTCCTGTACATGGCACAAACACATTTTTTTTATTGATATATTTATAGTCAATGAGTTTTAATTCACTGACTTTCACAGAAACTGCCTCTTTTAGAAAGTCATGAAAGTGACACATTTTTAAACATATCAATCAATGGGAGATAACTCAATATTTTTACAAAATACTCTTCATATTCTTCATTGATTATAGCATGGAAGTAATATTTACATATAACTTCCATGATCATACAGAAAAGAAATGTTTAATCAATAATGCATTTATAATTGGGTCATACTCTTAGGAATTTTTAATTATTATTTAAAGAAACTAAAGGTCAAAGTGTGATGGATATTTAAACTGGTTTTACCCCACATTTTGTGCCTGTACAAAGTCAGTCTATTTGGACAAATATTTGCTTTTCCATTGTTTGTCTAATTTTATTAAGTGTTGTGTCAGTGGAAGCTGCTGTCATTTGTGTAGTCACTACTGAATTTATCATGTTTTTTATGCCCCACCTACGATAGTAGAGGGGCATTATGTTTTCTGGTTTGTGCCTCAGTTTGTTCGTTCGTCCGTCTGTGCGTTTGTCTGTGGGTCTGTCTGTGCGTCCGTTTGTCCCGCTTCAGATTAAAGTTTTTGGTCGAGGTAGTTTTTGATGAAGTTGAAGTCCAATCAATTTGAAACTTCAACTTAAGTACACATGTTCCCCATGATATGATCTTTCTAATTTTATATGAATTTCATGGTAAGTATATTTAACCCTATAAATTCATATAAAATCTCTTCTTGAGATTTCAAAAATTACCATTTTAATGCCAAATTATAGTTTTGACCCCAATTACATGGTCCACTGAACATAGAAAATGATAGTGCAAAGTTCAGGTTAAAGTTTTTGGTCAAGGTAGTTTTTGATGAAGTTAAAGTTACATCAACTTGAAACTTAGTACACATGTTCCCTATGACATGATTTTTCTAATTTTAATTCCAAATTAAAGTTCTGACCCCAATTTTCACGGTCCACTGAACACAGAAAATGATAGTGCGAGTGGGGGCATCCGTGTACTATGGACACATTCTTGTTATGCTTTACAAACATCACTGACTCTTATATATATTAACACCACTTCTTTGTGCAAATGTTGTAGTTTTGAAAATACATGCATGTTCAAAGATACTCAAAGTATACATATAAGACAGCTACCCAGCAACACAGCTGTAATCAACAGAAAATGAAAACTGAAGATTTATTTGAATAATGTATCTTAATAATTATATTTATTTTATTTCAGATCATTTACTGCGTTCTTTTTAGGAGGAGGCCTGATGTCATATTGGTGGACTCCACACTATCATGACTATACAAATACAACATATGTACTAAGTGATAATATCACTCAATCTAGTATAGTCATGGAGGACGTAACACAGAAACTCTTACAATGTCAAGCCAACTTGACACAGATAAAGCAAGATTTCAGTTATGTTCATGAGGGTTTTACTGTATTAAAAAATGAAGTCACAGATGTATCTAATGGTATCACTGGTACCATTGAAAATGCGAAAGAAGAAATGAAAGAGGATTACCTTCTGTTGAAAAGGGACATAAAGATCTTGACTGGAACACAGCAAATCCATGGCAATAAGTACATAACATATTCTGGTAAGAACATTCTTTGCAATGATAAAGTTTTAGTCCACTACTTCTAAAAGACAATAAACTTATACATGTATATTACCTGTATTTATACTATTTTGTCTCAGTTCTCGTTTGTAATGATTCAATGTCAGTGGTAAGCTTATTTATTTTGTCCTTAAAATCACTATGCAAGCAAGAAAAACTGTTGAGTGGCTACAGTGAATTGTCTTGCATACATGGCATATATGATTTTAAAAGTAACATGCTCAGGGGAGGGGGAGTTTGGGCACTTCAATACTTTATCGATAAGGGTGCCACTTGGGTTCTATTACCCTACCCTTTTCATATAATTTAGATTTCTAAAATGCAACCCTTTACATATATTGCATAGGTAAAAATATTACTTTTCCCATATTGTTTGGGTATATGTGGGGTGTAATGTAAAAGTGGAATACCAATGTGTCTAAAGAGAGAAAATTGGTTGATAAAAAAATATTGGGGAACACCAAAAGAGATGACAGACGAAAAAGTTATGGAACTTTATTGACCTTATCTTTTTTCTGTTAGTTTGCCAGTCCTAGATATTCAATTTCATATATTTTCAAGCTTGAAAAGGTGATCTATATAACGGAATTTGATGAGACTGTCATCAAAGTGAGAGGGTTAGCGCTATAAAACCAGGTTTAATCCACCATTTTCTACATTTGAAAATGCCGGTAACAAATCAGGAATATGGCAGTTCTTGTCCATTCATTTTTGAGTGTTTTGTTATTTGATTTTGCCGTGTGATTATGGACTTTCCAAATTGATTTTCCTCTAGGTTCAGTATTTTTGTGATTTTTTTTGTGACTTTTTTCCAGCACTTCATAATGAATACTATCAAAGTCAAATCATAATTATTTATTGCACTAATACCACAAATATCAAGAGTATTTTACATGTTTTATGTAAACAAAATGCAATGTGCGCTATGTCTTCATGGTCTTTGTTGGTTAATCTTTCTGTTTTCTTATTGTTCATGATGTATGTATACACGATACACAGTCTTGCTGTAGAGTCCATTAAATCTGTTTTATTTTGAACTCCAAATTTTTAAAACATTTCTATAATTATGATTAAATAAATTAAAACAACATTTTGTTTTTTCAGAAACGATATTTTTTCTGATAGCTGGTCTAATCCTAGAGCCATTGATAATCTTTCTGTTGTATAAATATTTACCATGGAGGAGTACAACTAGTAATCATGATCCTGATGCACCTGTCCGTGATGGTCCAAGTGCACAGCCACAGGCCGAAACTGAACTTTATGTAAGTATGTTGTAGAAGAATGGTTGTCATGGTGATCCAATCGATTTGCTACTTGCAAATATAGTTCATTTTTATTTCACGGTCCACTGAACATAGAAAATGATATTGCGGATGGGGCATTTGTGTACTGGGGACACATTCTTGTTTTATATTGTGATGTTACTCTATTATCAGAATTTATCTTAGATAAGGGTGAAGGTTGGTACCTATTAAAAAACGTTTAAACCCACTGCATTTGTTAACACCTATCCAAAGTCAAAAATCTGATGTTCATTAGTTGTTATTGTGGATGAGGTTCATAATTGTTTTCAAGATGGCTGCCATTCGTATGATAGTACTCAGAATAATGTTTATACAGACATTTGACAATCTTAAACATTTGACAAAATATCTGATTTATGACAATGTTTTTATAATTAAGGATTTTAAGTTAAACTGTCTTTGAAAACTATGTGTATGGTTTTTCATAACTTTAAATTTTTATTTGAGCAGAACAGGCGGAATACACCAAGAAGAACGAATATACTAGATAAGATATGCAGTGGGAACTTGGAGGAATCTATTTGTATCCTGAGTTTCTATGAGGAAACACAGGACATGCATCGTAGTATGTTAACATCGGCATTGCAACATAAAGATTTTCCAATGAAGCCATTCTTATTACAACTCGCTGATCCAGATGCATTGTCTATTCCAAGATGTCGCTTTGTTTTTGTATTTGTTGATTTTAATGAAAGGAATGTTATTTTAGAGACCCCTGGCCAAGATCTCGGTGATAAGAAAGTAGTTACTGTCAGGGCTTGTCAGAAAATGGGAGGTAAGACAATAAGTATAATCTAACTGACCGTACAAATATAAAAAAAGAAGATGTGGTATGATTGCCAATGAGACAACTATCCACAAAAGACAAAATGACACAAATATTTACAACTATAGGTCACCGTACGGGATACAAATACTTGTTCAAAGTTAGCTTTTTTCAGAAGGCATGCTTGAAATCATCAGAAATTAATTTCAAACTTTCAAAACAGGGGCCTTCCTTATTTTGAACACATAACACTAAATCTTCAGGGATATGGCATGAAATTAAACTTTGTCTTGATTTTGTTCACAAAATTCCATCCAACTATTGTTTTTTTTAGTTCAAAAGTTCTTAGTTGTACAGATACACCAGACATACAGATAAACTGGATAGACAAAATTGTCTTTTTTCTAAATTAAAGAGGTGTTGCACAGATAGCTCTTAGATTTCACTGTATTTTTGACATATTAACTATTATTTCTGTTTGTTTTGCTTATACAATGTTGTCAATAATATGAAATATGTGTGACTCTTATACAAATGAGAGGAATCACTAGCTTTAAAACCAGGTTTAATCCACCATTTTCTACATATTCAAGGAAATGTCTGTACTTATTCGGGAATATAACATTTGTTTTTTATTTGTTTTGTTGCTTTTGAAGTTTAGATTTTGCAATTTGATAAATGATATTCTGTTTGGAATTTTATCATGGAGTTCTTTATTTTGGGTATTTTACTTTTTCATAGAATTTTTTACCAATTGTTGAATGATAAAAAAATGAAATTGTGTTTTTTTCTATCAGACTGCTTAGTCTTGATTGAACTAAACATATTTATTTATTCATGATTCAGCTTATTCAACCATTTTAAGTGTGTCTTCATTATCTAAAACTGTTTTCTTCTTTCATTTACAGCTGATGTGTTTGTTATATATACAAGGGACAGAGATTCAAGTCATTTGGGTGATGGCAAGCTGTACAACAAGGACTTGTCAGCCTTTACAAAACATGATCTATTAAAAGAACTGACAGCTAAAAACAGAGGACTTAGTGTAAATGATACATTTTCTTCATACCAGAAAAGTCACATCAGGAGAATTGTTCTGAAAAAATGACAAAGTTCTTACTTTTTGTATTTATAATCAATGTTTTTTTTTATGATTTATACATTCAATTTCACAACTGAAATAGTTACCATGCTGTATTGATATAACTTAGAGGCTATTCCAGAAATTACAAAATGAAGTGATCCAGAGGCATTTAATTAAAATATATGGTTGATGGAGCTTATTTAGCTTGCGGCATTAGAACCCATTGGAACCTCCCCCCTCTTTTTTCTGACCATCAATGCATTTGAATGGGGACATATAGTTGGACCCCCTTTTGAAAATGGCTACATCAGCTCCTGCTGATGCTGATGCACCAATTTTGGCAATTAATACCTTTCATTTCTGCATTAAATTTACATATTATGAATACTGACTCACTCTTACTATTGTTATATTATATAACTTAAGTAAAATGATTCTGAGTTCAAAGACACCTCTGTTCTATTATTACAAAGTTTTTTAAAGAAAAAAGTCACATATTTTTCATACAGAATTTGAATTACAGTGAAGTATTTATTTTTGTGACATTATGTCACATACAAGTTAACATGTTTTTCATTGTATCTGCACAAATTTATTTATAGTGAATTATTTGTCATAATATAATAAAGCCTGGAAAAAACAAACTTGCAACCTTCTAGTCCTCAGTTTCTTTTCTTTTTTAGCTTGCTTGCTTAGATTTATGCATATTTGCTTAGGTTTTATATTATACATGTGTTTTATTTATATGTGTATTGTTATTTGTTTTTTTAAATGTCAAGTCAGCTAAGAGCTCTCCAGAGTTCATGTTTACTGTGTTAATTTGTACATATGACTCTGAATAAAATTTACTTACTTACTTACTTGCTTAAGCCACAACTAACAAACTGAATTTTTGATATTTACAATACATTGACTTTTTTCTGGAGAATTCACCTTATTCATGTATATATTGAACAAAAAATTGCCAGAATACATAGCAGATAAACCTATGCCATGATAAGTGCTCTTTTCAGTTAGATATGGAGTGCTTTGCAGTACAAGCAAATAAAAATGTTCCTGAGCATTTATTTTTATGTTTTGTGATTTGATGGCTATATATATAGCCATAATGTAATTACTAATGCTATGATATTAACATTATACAAATTGAATGTGTAGGAATTATCGTGGAGTGCAGAATATGCTTTATCAATTCTTTTCTCTGTTTTTCTGTTAAGACCATCGTCTTTGTGTTCTGTGTAATTGCTTTAAATCTTGGTACACTATGGATTATGATATAAACCATTTCAGAATTATTGCACCAGGAAGTTATCATTCTTATTAGAATGAATTGATTATATATTTTTTAAATTCCAATTGCAAATTTTACATGATAACTGTTTAATAATACAAACGAACTTAAGGTGGTACCTAACACTACAGGGAGATAACTCTGTAAAGTCAGCTTAACGTTTTAATTACGTTGTGTTGTAAAAGAAATATTAAGCTGCTCAATGATCGAAATTGGAGTTTGTCAAATTGCTATATAACCAGTGTAATTTTTCTGACAAAACGAAACGGCGTCAAAACTTTTAAAATTTTTACATGTTTGTTAATGACAAAATTTTATGAAAATTAAACCAGCCAAATTAATTTTAGTGAAAGTGTTGGGTACCACCTTAAAATAGCTCATCAACAAATAATTCACATTGGCATTATTAAAATACACAGTATATGATTTTGCTTGATTGACTAACTGTGATTTCAGTTTGTTTGTGTATAATTTTTATTTGTGTTCAGAAAAGGTGTGCTTTGTTATTAACTTTTTGAAATTTTTTAAAATAAAGTTTATTTTATCTTAACTCTCTTTTTTAGCTCACCTTCCAAAAGCAAATCTTAGCTTTTGTCATCACAAATAAGTGAATATGACCAAAATTGTCAATTGATCTCTTAAGGAGTTATTTCCCTTTAAGGAAAATTTTCAGTTTGGTAATCATGTGTGTATACAGCCGCAAAATTTATTGGTCAGGGTCATCCAAAGACATTCGGTTAATTCACAATGAATTAGTGTATTGCACAAAAATAAAAAAAATGAATATTATTCAAATCATATAACCAATAAAAGATCCAAAAAACATGTTTAAATGGCGATTAAAGCCACTTATGAATATATATAATGATTCATTTAATGTATAGATTATTGTGGTTTTCCTACACATTGATATCGTAAAATATCAGCCACAAGCCATAATGTGAACCTTTTTGTCGAGTGAGCGCAGGAAACAATCTTTAAGTTTCACATTGTGTGGAGCGACTGATATTTTATGATACATACAAAGAAAACCCGATTATCTATATATCTTTCTATTACTGGTATTTTCCCACTTCCTTTTGCTAAGACAGTTTTACGCTTGATGTCACTGATAAATTCTTCTCTTACATTGTGACGTCTCTGATAATGCCTGGTCTCATGTTGAAGACTTGATACAAGATGGAGCGACAGAGTAGGGTGATATAGGCGTAGGGAAGGACGTTATTCTGATTGGCTAACTGCAATCTGGAGTTATTTCTTAATCAACTTCATTACACAATGAATTTTATCATTTTTATCATCACTTGGCGTCCGGCTTCGTCATCCGTCGTTAACTTTTACAAAAATCTTCTCCTCTGAAACTGCTGGGCCAAACTTAACCAAACATGGCCACAATCATTATTAGGGTATCTAGATAAAAAATGTGTCCGGTGACGTGGCCAACCAACCAAGATGGCTGCCATGGCTAAAAATAGAACATAGGGGTAAAATGCAGATTTTGGTTTATTACTCAAAAACCAAAGCATTTGAAGCAAATCTGATGGGGTAAAATTGTTAATCAGGTCAAGCTCTATCTGCTCTAAAATTTTGAGATGAATCGGACAACCCGTTATTAGGTTGCTGCCCCTGAGTTGATTATTTGAAGGAAATTTTGCTGTTTTTGGTCACTATCTTGAATGTTATTATAGATAGAGATTAACTGCAAACAGCTAAAATGTTCTGCAAAATTAGATTTACAAATAAGTCAACAGGACCAAAATGGTCAGTTGACCCCTTTAGGAGTTATTGCTCTTTATAGTCTATTTTTAACAATTTTTTCGTAAATCTTAATTGACTTTTACAAAAATCTTCTCCTCTGAAACTACTAGACCAAATTTAACCAAACATGGCCGAAATCATTATTAGGGTATCTAGTTTAAAAATTGTGTCCAGTGACGCGGCCAACCAACCAAGATGGCTGCCATGGCTAAAAATGGAACATAGGGCTTAAATGCAGGTTAAGATCTATCTGCCCTGAAATTTTAAGATGGATCGGACAACTCGTTGTTAGCCAAAGTTAAGTTTTTGAGTTTTGGTCTTTTTATCTAATACTACATGCCATTTGTCAAGTATATTTGGTGTATGAAAATATTATATCATCTTTATGTCAGTCGCACAGGTTTTATTTGAGCGCGACCTCATTTTCACGGTTCATTGCAGTGTTAAGTTTTTGTAATTTGGTCTTTTTTTCTTAAACTATAAGTAATGGGTCAACTATATTTGTTGTATGGAAGCATTGTTAGCTGTACATGTCTGCCTGGCATGGTGTATCTGACCTTGAGCTCATTTTCATGGTTCATTGCTCTTTGTTTGGTTATCTTGGTTAATGTTAAGTTTATGTGACAGTTGTAATACAGCTTTATACTTAGGACTATCAACATAATATCAATGATTAGTAAAGAAGGCGAGACATTTCAGCGTGTGCACTCTTGTTAGAATGAAGCGCAAAAGCACTTTAAACAAAATGTACTTTGGTCAACGCTTTTACACCCAAATGAAGAAACAAAAAGAAGCATTCAATTCTTTATTGAAAAAAGTATTATTGATGATAGAGTTAAGCAAAATCATTACATGTGAGCCATTAAGGTTCCTGAAAGCCTCTTGATATCCTAACTGATGCTACTATAAATGGTTAGAGGTAAAACTGAGGTCCGTTGTTTAAAAGTCATATCATTGATCTCTGGATGTCTTTTGTGCTGCTTAATTGATTGTTCCCCACATCTCTTTTAATTCGCTCACCTGGACCAAAGGTTTAGGGTGGTTTATTGTCATCTGTGGTAATCGTTCGTTGATAAACCTTTTAAAAAAACTCTTCTCTTAAACTTCCAAAAAATCTTTTCATATGAAAGTATCAAAACCAATTGCAACCAAACTTGGCCACAATCATCTTTAGACTTAAGATTATCTGTTTAAAGGTTGTTTCTGAGGGACATGTATACTATAAGATCCTACAGGATTCAGAACTCTTTCATAGAAACAAACACAGTTGCAAAATATTTAGTAAGAACTTCAATATATATTTTATATGTATTTCAACAATGGTTTTATTTATAACATAAAAAGAGGGGGATATAATCTGGAGACGTTGAAAAAACCCACAAAATGAAGAACAAGAGGGCACATGCTGAACTGTCTCGCTTTCTTCACTGATAATTAATTATATGTTGATAGTCCTAGCATATAAAGCTTTAATAAAAGAATCGCATAAACTTAACATGATCCAAAAAAGTGAAGCCAAAGTCAGATAAACTAAACTGTAAAAACATGTATACACCTTAATATCATTCCATACACATAGTGGCTTATAGTTTCATAGAAACAATGTTTAACAAAGCAAATTTAACTTTGATGAGGAATCTTTCTATTATTGGGTATACGGGGATATGCCAAAAATATGGGTCATAATTTTGCGAGATTTTATATAAGAATGACCCTCCTTTTTAATGACATCCTATATTAAAATGCATTTACGTTTGATAAGTGTATATTGATATGGGGTATGATCTACATATCATATATAAATATGCTATTGAGAATCTTACATTATAAAACATATGTGCACCAAACGATGTCAATTCAAATATAAACACTTAATGGTAGCTGGTATATTTATGAATTATGAGTGATGATGTGTTAGTGCTTATATAAGCATAGGTCATATTTTAAGTTTTAACTACACTACAATAATAACAAACACAAAGCAATGCATTTAGCCGTGCAGACTAACAGAGCCGGCGTTTAATGTATATTTTATATTATAAATCATGACATATATGAAATACAAATACATCCCAAATGAGGTACACAGAAAGAATAAACATCTGAAACAAGTTTACTCTGAATCAATAAGACCATATCTCTATGTATGTATGTAATATGTATGCACGTATGTATGCATGTATGTATGCATGTATGCATGTATGTATATACAACGCGTCTAAACATCAACCCAACAATGTTAGATCTGTAAATTTTGCTTTCGCAAATTTTTGCATGTATGTATATATATATCCGTCTTTAACGTAACCTCGCCGCCCAGGAAAAACCATCAAAAAACTTTATTAAAGAAAATTGATATGGAAACCTGTGTTCGGAGCAAGTGCAAGGCACGCCTCGGGACATTGATGCCAAACTCCATCACAACATTGGTGTTGAACGTCTGCGACTAGAATGATTTTCAAACCCAAGAAAATTTAAAACCCGCTTTCACCTCATTAACATAAGAATACTTATTGACACAATCCAAATGATTGGTCCACGTATCCACGTGTACAACTACACATAACCAGTCTATGGAAGGTGCGATACGATAAAAACTTTTCTTATTTCAATGAGCGATATTGTCTTATATCAACGAGTTGCATTGTGGGAAATCTCAGACGAATGTTTACATTTTTATGAAGGAACGAAGATTTCTCGGTATAAAGTAATGATTCTTTTCTTAAACCAGGCTGACATTTAACAAGACATACGTCTGCTGTATAATTTCCATGAATTATTTTAAGTTATACCAAGCAAGATGTATTTACACGAGAAAATTGAATTGTTGAATAAACTGAGACATAAATGCACGATTTATCATTTGTAGATGTACAAATTTAATTAATGTCATGTAGCAAATTATGTGGAATGCAATCGAGATGAATTAGATTATTGGATAAGCCAAAATCGCCTAAAATCAAAGATACTGCTATATTTTAAAATATCAATGCGATGTTTGTCTTATATCATAGCGATATTTTTTTAATATCAAAAATTTATGAATGCGATACTTTTCTAACATAACTGCTGTAGTTTTCTAATATAGAATTAATACGATGATACGTCACAATGCATGTCAAAAGAACCGCAAACATAATTCAAAACTTATTTCATGACCGGCTTAATGTTTGAGGATCAATATCACTAAAATTTCGTTTCTGTACCAAAATTAACGCTTACGCGATCTTATCATTTTTTAAATGTTGCTTGACCCTATTGATATTTGAAAGTGTTAACAACCTGTTCAGTCTATTGTTTTGCAATCGCATGCTTTAACCAACAAATTCTATTTGAAGTGATGATGCAATGGCGGAATTTGAATGCGGTTGTAAATAGTCTACCGACCTATTCGATTCTAATAAAGGTCCAGTGGCGGATCCGGAGGGGGGCGGGGGGTTGAAACCCCCTTTTTTGGCTGATCAATGCATTTTAATGGGGATATATGGTTGAACCCCCTTTATCCTGGGTTTGAAACCCACCTTTTAGAAACGGCTGAATCCGCCCTTGAGGTCACACTCCTATAGCCTATCCACATGGGTAATATCGAAATAAAAAATAAATCATTACTTAAAAGAAAAAAAAAACATTCATTCAAACAATCCATTTCAATACAGCAATGCATATTCAAATGGTAAAATAAATATTCCAAACAAATTAAAATGTACAAACGCTGTTGTCCTTTGAAGAAACCAACTGAGTAGCCTCAGACTATAAATTGAACAACTTCAGATCGAACGAAAATCAAAAATCTTGTGAAACAGAAACTGAAGAGACGTGTATTGTCGAAATGCGCATCTGGTGCAGGAAAATTAGTACCGTTAATGTTTTTACATCGCGACAACAGCGAGGACATTCCGCTGTATTGTTGCCAGAGATTTGACCTTAGTTTTTGACTAGTAACCGATCGTATAAATACGCTTACATTTCTTAGTGCAAAATAACAATCCGTATCGCTTGTTATAAATTCATTTCTACAATGAATGCTAAAAAAATGTTTAGAAAACAAATAGATAAGATGTAAACGCCAAGCGAGCGTTTTGTCTACAAAAGACTCATCAGTGACGCTCGAATCCAAATGTGTATACATATTTTCTATATTTTAGAAATAATTCAGGGAAGCCATAGATTGTTGGAAATTTACACATGGATTGGGCCGTGATATTCGAATTTTATCCTGTTGATTTCTCCGAGCTCTTACAAGTGCATTACTTCTTTTTATTATGCATCCAAATAAGAATAATAGTTTTTTTTTTTAATTGGACTTTTTAAAACAATAAAATCGGCAAAGGGTCTGCAAATAGGTTCCAATGCATGTAGATTTACGCGGAAAGTATATGGTACATAACAGCAATTATTATGTATACCTCTGAGTCTGCGCTAAGTATAGATCTATCGAGAATTTTGTCACAGTATTGTTTACAAAGGGACGTCATACTAGAATTATAAATTTAGATCTTTCAGTGCTGTTTATTTGGTATTTTTATTGACGTAAGCGTTCTTGTACCATCATAACTGTCGTTACCTTTAAAGCTTAAGAAGTGTACTAGTTTATATTGCACTGTACAAAAGATTCAGCACCCAAATGACGTTTTTGGAGGTCTGGAGAGCAATTATTTATAAAGGGATATTTTAAAGATTTATAGATATAAGAAGATGGTGCATGAGTTCGAATGAGACAACTTTCCACAAAGTATAATGATTTGTTTCAAGTAAACCATTATAGATCAAAGTAGGGCCTTAAACACGGAGCCTTGGCTCACAGTAAGCACCACGCTATATAGGAACAAAAAAAATACTAGTGTTAAACCATTCAAACAGGAAAACCAACGGTCTAATTTGTATAAAAAAAGGAGATTCAAAAGTACAGGTCAGATTTTGTCGAATCAATCTGAACGAGAACAGTATGATTCATCTTTGTCACAAGTTAGTTTCATTTTTATCAATAAAGAAAGTCTTACATGCATTGCGAGCATATCAGATATATATTATTTCGGTGCGTTCATTATAAAATTGCTTAAAATTAATGTTAAATAGTATGTGAACAATAATTTGATACTTAGCTATTTGATTATGATATTGTTTATTTAACCACATCGGTACTGGCAATTTTACATTTTGAAAATGGATGATTGAACCTGGTTTTATAGCGCTTAACCTCTCACGTGTATGACAGTCTCATCAAATTCTGTCATATTTACAACGTTGCGTAAACAAAACAGACATAATGGGTAAAATTGTAAAAATATGGGTACAACAGACAAATATTGATACTAATAAGTGCTAAAATTGATATAACAAAAACACCGCTATGATATTTTAAAAGTATCGCATTGATATTTTGAAGTGTCGCATTGCTTATTTATGTATATAAGAAAAACACAGCACTTCAAATTTTACACGGACATAAACGTTAGCGTTTAGCTAACTTCTGAATGTATATTTAGACTCAATTGTTGTTTATATTTGAACAATAAGTTTAAAAGTTAGTATTTACTTAATTTTTCGTTGCCAAAAACAACATTTTCCGCATGAAATATCTGCATGTTTACAATTGATATTAGACAATATCGCTCATTGATATAAGAAAAGTTTTTATCGATACGCTTCTTCCATAGACTGATAACAAAAACCCGCCAAAAAATATATACCGTTCTTATAAAACGTTCCTTTTAGACAACATTTTCCCGCTATACTCCGAAACGCGGGAAAATACATATATTGTATATAAGTATAGGTCATTCTTTCTTAAATATTTATATAACTATAGGTACTGAATTTCAGTGAATGTTATATTAAAATGGGTACGTTTTTTGAGGCAAAAATGGCACAACCCTTCCAAAAAAATATCGAAGTTACCCCCCCCCCCCCCCCCCCCCGTGGCCTGAAATGTAAAAATGAGATCAGGGTAAGATGAACCATGCTAGTCAGACATACATGAGTCAATATAAGTGTACATGAGTAAACCTTACAATCGATATAAATCAAATCAAATCAAATGTTTATTTCCTTATCAAAGAGTCCTTATAGGCATATCAATTATAAACAAATAAATCATAATAGACAAAACATAAATACATGTTTAGAAACAATATGAAAAATGTATTGGATATAGTTGACCTATTGCTTATAGTATGTAAGAAACAAACTTAACCATGGAAATTTAATATTGACAAATGAATTATGAAATGAGGTCACGGTCAGATGATACCTGCCAGCTAGATACATGCACCTTAAATCTTTCCATAAAAGGAGGCCATGGTCATATTAAACCTGCCAGGCTGACATGTACATCGTAAAATGTGTCTATACGCTAAATTTTGTTGACCTTTTGCATATGGTATTAAAAATCATAAGGGTTATTTGGAACCCAGTGCCTCGCCTACTTTTGCTGTTGTCTTTGTTTTCAGTGTCGGATCGCACATGCCTAACTTTTGCGACAAAAAGTAGTATGCTTGAAAATGTTTTTCTATTTTTATTCGAGCGTCACTGATGATTCGTTGCTGGTAGACCTAACTCTCGTCTTGCGTACAACATGTTAACTCATGGTATCTGTTTATATCTGCATGTCTTTTTATATAAATTGTTTTATTTAGAGTATGTTCAGGTATTCATAAAACTTTTGAAGATAAAATATTCTTCAAAGCCAAGTTTTTCCGTAGAATTTAGGTACAACAAGGGAACCCTTAAAACTTCAGATGTTTCATGAGACCAAAATAAGTCTCTCTATATATATAAGAGGTCCAAATGAAGCTGATGTGTTAAGAAAAAAATACGAAACCTTCTCTCATAAGGTGCATGCCACAGGGTTTCATTTCACATTGAAAACGGACTTTAAACTTATGTACTATGAGTACAAACAATTTCACGAGTTGAGAATTTGAAGGCATCCACGCGGGAAACAAAACATAAAGAAATTATATAGATCAGATAAATGCTATCAGGTTATAAAGCAAACTGATTGCTTAAATTTATATTGCGATTGATTTGTGCAATTTACTTTAAACATCCGGTTTGCAGAAACTGGGATTTGCAAACAGGATGGAAAAATGTTCAAATTCAAGTAATGAATTAAATAGCCGAGCTTTCAAATGTATATATATTCAAAAAATAGATGTATCCCGGGGGAGGGGGGTGTTACTGACTATCCTTTCGGGTATGACTGTGCCGACAGGGTTATTTTCGAGCAACGTATTTTGCCAATTTTAATTCACGTGCAGCTGTGAAAAATATTCGTTATTCATCGTGAAATCAGTAAAAGTAAATTAACGTGCAAGACATTTTAATTGTTCGTGACGGTTCATCGTGAAATGGCAATTTTATTTCGCGTTCTTCCGTGCAGATACCCCTTTACGCCCCTCTATTATCATGACTGATGACTCGACGATATCATAAGATATGCAATTTGCTCCTACTTGTATCGTACACTTATATATACCTGATCATACATGACTTTGTATGTACCGTGGTGTACCCTGTTTCATTGATAACTTATGTGCCTGGTATTGAAGTGCCACTGTGGATCGAAGAACCAATTAGAAGTCAAGGAATATGAAAAACCTGATTTTACAAGGTAATAAATAACATGTATAACTCAAAAACTAGAGCTACTTTCGTTTTTGCGATATAGTTATAAACATGTTACATTAACTTCCGTTAGTCCAAAAAGTTATGACCTTGAAAGGCTCTAGCTTAGATAGTTTTGCTTTTGACGGCTGACATATAGATTTACTATCCACACTCGTACGAGTATATATATAGACAGTATGGATACGGTAAAATGTCATTTGACATTGTTTATATACATACATGTACGAGTGTTGTTACCTAAATAAACAAAAAAGACAACGGGCTAAATAACCGTATATAGTCTGCTTCAAATATATATTTCAACATATAGGTGTATTTATTAAATGAATACAATCAATGCAGATCAATGCAATAAGAATGGGAAATCTTGAATATTTTTTTTTGATTTAAGGTTTATGACCCCTAGCTTCTGTAGCCATTTTTGTACATATTCAAACTTCAATGGTTTGTTTTGTATATTCGACTTTTTGTACGTATTTCTTTTGTTGTTATAACGTGACTCTGTACTTTAAAAGATATTGTTCTATTATATGTCATTATAGTGATATATTTCTATTATGAATTACAAAATAATATACGTTGAACCACAAACGTCAAAATCATTCAATCGCGTAGTGGAATAACTATTTGTGGATTCTTTTAAATTCTATATATATATATAACTTTTGAACTAGTTTAAATCTCGGTCTATTTCTGAAATTTTTTCTTCCATACTTTTGATTTTTTAACCCTGTATGCTAACATAGCCTATGTAAATTTTAAAACATTTTGTATGCACATTGAACGACTTTATGTGACGTATAAAATGTTCTGACGTCAGACACTCAAATCAATGAATGTGTTCGTAGATACTAGATGTTTTTGTGTTCTGTTAAATTGTTCCTTTTAAAATTGTTATACGCAGTTGACTGATGTACCCATATTTTGACTATTTTATTTATTGTGTCTGTTTATTTAACGTATCAATGTAAATATAACGGAATTTCATGAGACTGTCATTAAAGTGAGAGGGTTAGCGCTATAGAACCTGGTCTGATCCACCATTTTCTACATTTGAAAATGCCTGTACCAAGTCTGGAATATGACAGTTCTTGTCCATTCGTTTTTGATGCGTTTTGTTATTTGATTTTGCCATGTGATTATGGACTTTCCGAATTGATTTTCCTCTAAGTTCAGTATTTTTGTGATTTTACTTTTTTGTATCAAAACTAGATACAATTAATAATAGAGATAGGCCATCTTGTACATATACCAAGGCGAAACTTGATGCAAAGCATTAATATTTACTGTTTCATTGCATTTTATAGAAAAAGAGTACTTTGTTGCAAATAAACCAAGAATTTTATCTTTTTTTTTTCTTTTTCCTTCTTCTTCTCTTTTTTTTTTCTTCTTCTTTTTTTCTTCTCTTTCCTTCTTCTTTTTTCTTTTCTGTTTTTTTTTCTATACATGTAGCTTAAGTTAACTATAAAATGACTTCATTTTTATACTTCAAAATATTCAACACATTTGTAAATAAACTACTGATTTCAGTATTGGTCATACTATATAATTCTACAGTATTTTCTACCTCATATTCAAAAATTTTAAAGGTGTCTACTGCTTTGTTTTTTTTATTGGAAACATAATGTGATTTATCACGGTGGATTTATAGACCGAAAAGAACATTAAGCTAAGCAAATGATTTAGCGCATAGTATACATTGTCATGAATTTTGAATCCTATAACCAACGAATGAAGACTTATCACATGTTCGCCTATGAAGACTTTTTTAAGTAAAACTTTCATTGATTTCCAGAATGTTTTATGATATGAACATGTAATGAAAAAATGATTATAATTATCTATTTCATTGCAATATGAACACAAATTGTTTTGTGAAATTTTCCACTGAAAAAGCAACACCTCATTTTGCAAAATAAAGTGCATTAATTTCCACCTAAACATTTTTATTTTATTATCTTTAAGATATTCAAAATTAAATTTAATAGAGTCTTTAAATTCATTTATTAGTCTCCCTTTGCTCTTTCCCATTTGAAAAATCCTACTGGTATTTCTGTTTTTGACACACTTAATACTAAGTTGTATATGTTTTTAGCATTAATAGTTAGAACATCATTACAATCTCTAAGTTTAGTTTTTGTTCGGTTGATATGGACTTTTGTTTTGATTGATTCTTCTGATTTTAATTTGTTGGTCCATTGCTTTGGTATGGATTTTTTTAGTTTTGAGAATTCAGAAATCCAATTCCTTTTATTTCTTTATTTTGAAATAATAATTTCTTCTGATATATTTCCTCTTTTATCTATTATGTCATTTATATATAGTATGTTACTACCAATCCAATTATCAAAGAACAGACATTTTCCTTGAAATTTTATGAATTTGTTTCGCCATATAACTTGTTTACTGATTTCTAAATAATTAAATAACCAAGAATTTTATAGAAAATAAACAGCCTTGATTACAGAGAATTTTTGTTATAAAATTTGAAACATAGATTGCTTACTTACTTTTCTATGATGTGCTAGTTTTTATTTTTTACAAAAAGTTCTAACCAATCTGTAAATTCCAAAATAACTCGTGCTCAGTCAATAAAGTCGAGCACACCCTAAAAGGTGGACTTGATTTGGTCCATAATTTTTATTTGTTTTAACCAAAAACTACAATAATAAACTTGTTTTAAGGAAATCAATGCTAGCACTGCATGCAGTAATCCTATACTTATCAATTATCAAATGAGAGTACAAGGATAAAGACTCTGCATTTTCTATAAAATTTTCATATGTAGAAGTAGGTTATGTTATTCAGTCTGGGGAGGCATGCAACACTTTCTCTTATTTTTTTTGTGCCATCCTTCTAGGAAATTCAAAAGGTTGAGCAGATAAGAAAGCTGTACAGAAAACTGTTAAAGATTGAAAAAAGACATTGTTAATGGGTGACGAATGCGTGATACCGTAAGTAGTATGTAAACATTTTAGTCTAGATTATTTATGTTATATAAACGGATAAATGCCAATTAAAAAATTTTGCATCAGAAATGCCAATTATTGGTTTGTCAGATTTCTTAAGGTTTAAGATTTTTTTTAATTCATAATCGATCTTAGAGCAAGTCAAAGACACGTCTTCACAATCAAGCAGCTCTTATTCAGGCCAGACCCTGCCCTTTCGCAGCTTTTTGAAGAACAAACCAAAACCAGTTACGTTACACAGAAACATTTTGAATATTTATGCGATTTACATGTACTATTATTGCCGTTTTTAATTTTTCCGTATATCTTGTTCATCCGTTTTATCCGTTAGGTGTCCGTTTTATGCGGTACTCGTCCGTTGGATGTACGATTGACATCCGTTCTGTCCGGTATACGTTGCACATCCGGTGTGTGTCCGTTATGCATTCGTTACGCGTCCGTTTTATTTGGTCAGTACATCAACGGTCTCCCAACGGATGACAATTTTGTCAATGGACATCTTTTATTTTCATTCGTTAAGCATTCGTTCGTGCTATCCGGTACGGTGTGACCGAGGCTTTAGGCATCCGTTCGAGCTATCCGTTAAGGTGTGACCGAGGGTTGATATTTGACAACTCGTTACAAATGGTGAAATTTTGCCGTAAAATAATCGGAGTGATTTGCAAGTATCCGAAATAATATGAGGAAGGCGCTACCTTAAATGCCAGCTTTATAATGTCCTAGATATTGATTGGTTGTTGGTGGTTTAAAGTTCAGTGGCAAATATTTCATGCATGTTCAGAACGAATGTCCAAGGCTACAATAACGTTTTGTTTATATCTAAAATAAAATTATAAGTTCAGATGGAAAATGCTATTTTTCTTGAAAAAAATATTCTGATTCCCAAATTGATGAATAAAAAAGCATAGGACAAAAAAATATTGAATCCAGATCTTTGCCAAAAATGATTTTAACTTTCAGATATGCAAATTAAATTTAACTTTTATATATCTAAAAACATAAAAACTTCCCAAACCGCACATGTCAGTCTGTACACAGTATTTTTTAGGTGATAATAAGACTGTATTTGCCAATTTGTTATGATAAACCTTAATACTAGTGTTAAATTTTGACTAAATATTAAATGATAGCGCTGAAGGGCTTCGGTAAAAAAAAATCTGACTCGAATAAAATCATTTGTATTTCTGATCATCTTCAGTTTGTGAGTTCTACATCAATATCTGACATGTACTATTTAATTCAGAGTCAGTTTTATGTCATTTCTTGCATATATTTTTTTTGTTACATGTACATAATGTAGCTTACTTTTCAAGTTCTTATATGATAGCAAAAAAAAATTGAGAATGGAAATGGGAAATACAAGCATGTTAAAAAAAACACATTTGGTTTCAGACAATAACTTGAGTTAAGTAAATGGAATTCCATGAAATTTTACCAGGAGGTTCATACACAAAACTCAAAAGGAAGATAAGAATTGATTTTGGGGTTATAGTACATTATTGGAGGTATTTTTATTTTTATATTTTGGGTTTTTCTTCCAAAAATTACCTTATTTACATCAATTATACTCATCTAGTACAGATTTGGCAGGAGATGCACTCAAAATATGGTGTTTTAAACATTTTATCTGTAGTCTGTGCATTTTTCCTATGATGTACATGTACTTCTTGATAATGTTGATGTGAGTATCATGATAAAGAAAATATATTTGGTAACCGTAAGTATATATTCACAATTGACTTGCACCAGAGCGAGAAAAGGATCATCTTTCCCTTTAATTCCAAAAATTGAACATGATTTTTTTTCTCTCACAGAAACACATGAGTTATTTGGTAAATAAAACATTTGTCAATGTTTGAAACTTTCAGTAATAAAAATTCAGTTTAGCTTGTTTGAATGTTTCACTGATTGTGTGAAAATTTTAACAGCAATGTACAAAACACTTGAATAAATTTCATTATCTGCAGAATTATTGATAACTTTCCTCACAATAAATTCACAAGGACATAGAACTAACACATTGTCTATGCTATTCTGATCTGAGTTTTATACATAAATATACTGGCATGGCTGTGATGTTTCAAGTTGTCTTCTTTTTCTGTTTCCTAAGAAGTATTTGTTTAACCTGTTCAGTCACTATAAAGTGTTACAATTCTTATTTAGACGCAACACATAAATAGTGACCAAAAAGGTTCTGCTTTCACACGAGAGGAGCTAGAAAAAAATTAAATGTACACATTTTCAATAGTTAGTAGGACTTACTATCATATGGAATTAAGGAGATATGTACATGTAGTTCGAGACTTCTGCTGAATAGAAATATGTGGGTCTACCTGTGCCTGTTTTCAAATTAGTCCATATTGATCTAAAGGATCTAAAATTAAAATATGTTTGATTTCAACTGACATAAAAAAAAAATGGTGTTATTTATATGCTCAATATACATCTGCAGTCGTATCAGGCTGTGCATGGCAAAGCATTTTATTGCCTTTAGGTTTGCACTTTTTTTTTTGGTCATGAAAATAAATTTGCTAACATGAGAATACCCTAATTTTACCTAAATTGTCAGTTTTTTTTAACAAACTTTTTTTTATGTACCAGACAAAAGTTTATTCTGTGCTTATTTTGTAGACTTCCCTTGTTTACAATAGAGTTATACCAATTTAATTTTGAGTCCATGTACAGTCATTGAAAAATTAGTTTGAAATAACATCCAAACAATCCATGATCCTGTAATGAGACAGGAACCCAAATTCCATACATCTTTACATGTATGGTTAATTTCAAATCCTTTAAACTGGGATATAAAAAGAGATTTTGTTTTATTTCATGCTGTAACTATTATTTTTGGAAGAAAAGGATGTTCATGGTAACACATTTAATTTGCTCATTTTATTGGAACCCAATTGAACCTTTCCATAGATTCACCTGGTAGTTACCTGTCCATTTAAACTTTTTGCAGTTCTTTTGTCCCATTGAACAAATACAACAGGTATTGTTCTCTGTATAGTTTATAGTCACTCAGACCTTTAAATTTCTTGTAAGAGAAATCTATCACTTATTAAATAATGTACCAGAGTAAAAAGATGATAATAAGATAATTTCACATGGTGAAACAAAACTTGTAAGTTTTTTGCAGGTATTTTTTGTTGAATAGGTGCAATTTGGTTACTGAGTACAATTTTTGTACTGTGATGTTATATCATAAGTGTGTATTGCTAAATAGGTTGAAATGTGAACCTGATAGTGATATAGTCATAAAGTACTTGGTAGAGTGAAAATGTTTTGATCAGGGATAAACTGATGCATAAAATATGCAGGCGACTGCTGCAGCTTGAATTTTAAAGGATGTAGCCCACATTCTTCCAAGTAACATGCCCTATATACACATCATGGTTTATTCTCATGGGTTATCATAATAACTCCATCTTCCCATAAAATCCAATTTTGGACAATATTGAAGCATACAATATATACAGTAGTCAGTTCTAAATGTACTACTCAGACTCAAGTCTCCTTTTATGATTAAACTTAAGAGAGAGAAAACAAAACAGTTTCCATTTCCTTGGACTGTATAAGGTTTGACATAATCAATGAAAAGATGTCTTGAGAGTTTGCCATTTAGAAAGTACAGAATAAGAAGATTGTGAATTATTTGAATGTTTTAACTTTTGTTAAGTTTTGAAATAGTCTGTGGACTACCAAAGGATCCAGAGGGAGACCCTTTTCTTTAGGGAAAAAATGATGATTATATACCCCCCCCCCTTTTTATGAAAAATGCTGGATTCGCCATTGACTACATGAATAACCGTGATCACATTCAACTGTATAATTATCACTGTTCCTTGGTGTGGGGAATAATGATATGTGGCAGATGAACATAAGGAGTCATGGTCAACCAGTGCACCGGAGTTTACCCCGCATGCCACATGGTCAATTTGTAAAAAGAAATGCGAAATATATTGCTTGCAGAGTTTTTTTTCTGTGTTCCAATGGCTGGACGGAACTTTTACGCTAAATATGTTTTCGTTAACTATGATTTTGTGACTTTTGAATGAAGTACCTGTGATTATTAAGGTCTTTCCTCTCCGCGAGGAAAGACCTTATTGTTTTTCGCATGTTTTTTTTTTTTTTTTTCATCCAGCATTTGTTTGACATGGCCTCCCCTTGTTTCTATTGGAGTTATCAAAATTAAATATGGACCATCGGTAGACCTCATTATGAAGTATTACCAGATGAGGCTGTGTAGGATTTCATCATCCCCTTTAGAAGTTATCTCCCTTTTATTGATTTTTTTCAACATGGCCCCCCCTCGTTGTTTTTAAAGATATCATGATCTTATTTGGACAATAGGTACATCTCATCATGATGTATTACCATATGAGGCTGCATAGAATTTCATCATCCCCTTTGAGAGTTACTTCCCCTTGAAACAATTTCTTTCCTTTGCTCATTTCTCAAAAAATGTTAGAGATAGAATCGATTTGAAAACGGCAACATGTACAGGAACAGATGGCAATGTTAATGAACATATACAATCATTTTGTACTTAACCCTTATAAGGAGTTATTCCCCTTGAAAAATTGTATACAATTTTAGAAAAAATCTATTTCAAGAACTGGAAGTCGTAGAGACTTGGGACCTTCACCAATAATCTTTAATTCATGTGACCTTCAATATGCACCCAAGGTCAAAGGTCACAGAGTGCAAAAAAAAATTACGCTGCAATTTCAAGCTTACATATTAGGAAAACGATAAGACTTTGCTGCCTACATACAGCGTATAAAATGTTCCTCTCGACGAACTCTACATTTTATATAATAAGCCCAAAAATGTCCGACCGTCTGTTCAAAAGTTACAACGGGATGATTATTAAAAGTATAGTATTGTGTGTATATCTTTTTAAAGGTAACAGATATCAACCTACTATAAACTGCAAAGATGATCAGTAATTCAAGACCTTCAATTTGAGGTCAAAGTCAGGTCATGACGAAATTTCACCTTGACCTTCACAGTATACAATGACCTTTACCTTGTGATATTTGAAAGGTTAAGTGGTCCTGAGTTGATTGGTGATATTCCCATGTCTCTACGACTTCCGGTTCTTAAGTTTGGTATTGCATCATATATTTGATGATTTATTGTGACCTTGGTGAACTTTGAAATTGTCCCAATTCTTTTTCTATAATGTTGTCCTTCAACTGTAGATCATTTATAATTTAACAGATTTGAGATATCTGCTGTCGTTTTAGAGATAATGCAGTTTGAAGTTTTGCGAGCGGAGGCATGTATTTCTGAATCAACAAGAGCTTACTACTTAAAATGTTTTAGAAATTGAAGAGGTTAACATAGTTATATGTTTGACAAAATACCAAAAACATTTCATGGAAAAACAACACCAAAAAATCAATTTGAAATTTTCAAGTTTTGCATTGACTTTGTAAGTTTCATAACTTCTATTTATATAGTTGATATTGCATCATTATTTAGACTTTGTCAAATGGGGTCATCTGATATATCAAATTGAAGGTCTTTATAAACTCTACTTAAAAATGAAAATTTTAAACCCCTTTTTTTTTATCCCAGGGGGACTGGTGGGGTCATTAAGTGCAAACATTCAAATTTATCAGATGGTAAGGTTGTCGCATATCAAATGAAAGAACATAAAGCGTACATTTTAAATTTCAAATTGACGTTTTCCAAAAATGGGTTGGATGGGGTTATTGAGTGCAAAAATAAATTTTCTTTTAAGATAGGGTTGTTGTATATCAAATGAAAGGTCATGATGTGTACATTTGAAATATCAAATTCCCAACCTCCAAAAATTAGTTGGATAGGGTTATTAAGTGCAAAAATCAAACTTTCTAGAACATGGCGTTGTCGCATATGAAATGAAAGCTCAACTGCTCTATGTTACATATATCATACTTCCAATCTCAAAAATGTAGGCGGATGAGGTCATTAAGTGTTAAAAGCGAAAATTTTGAGAAGGTATGCTTGTCGTATATCAAACGAAAGGTCGTACAAAGTACATTACGAAAATATCACTTTTACAGGAAAGACCTTTCAATTGTTTTACAAACAATTGAGATACTAGTTTAGGACAGTTAATTTGCTTTGACCTCACTGATAATGGAATGTTGAAGCAGACGAAACATGGAGTCGGATGTTGTTGTCATTACTTCGGTAATTTCCGTGGTACAATAAAATTTAAATAAGCTACACAAGTAGCCAACATTTCTGAATTCTTGTTTTTGCAAACAAATAAAAATTCATGTCGTATTTAACATCGAATTTGTTCCGTTCTGCCTGTTTTTACAAGATCGCGATAAAACGAGAATTTTGGCAGCCATTAATAAAAAATAATCGTACGAGATTTAACGAGAGTGACGAAACTTTTCAGATGGGTCGTCTAGCAAGAGTTATCGTTCTTTGTCCCAAAACGATGCTTCTACCATAAGTGCCAGCTAAAGCTGGCATAATAAGGAAATAGCTCTTACTACAACGGTCAAACAGGTGGTTGAAGTGACAAACCGTAAATTTGTGTAATCCGTGGTGACTCTTAAGAAAAATCTTTATATTTTGATATGAAGAGGTTTTACTTATTTTCTTTTGGAATATTATGTTTCAGGGTAATTGCTGTCTTATTTTTATCAGGAGGAATATTGATTTCAAATTGGATTAATGCGCCACATGAAATTAAAGAAGACCAGACTGATAACAGTGAAGATATGTTAATCATGAGACAAGAACTCCAACAATGTAAAGCTAGCATGACACAGATGGCGCAAGATTTCATTAGCTTACAGGACAATTTCACACAAATACAAGAAAAGGTCGGAAACTTATCGAAGGTTTTGAATGTTTCTGTTGAAAGTGCTAGAGATAATTTCCTCCATTTGAAAAGAGACATGAAGATCTTGAATGGAATGCAAGACATCCAAGAGCACAGATATATAACATATTCTGGTAAAAACAAGTTTTCCAATAAAATATTTTAGGTACTTTCTCCAAACTGATATTTAAATATTCTAAGAAATTTAAACAACATCTCATGAAAATATGCGTCATGGGCTGACTGCGTTTGAAGCGCTTTTCTGGATGTACCTTCATTAGGAATGATCAAAGCTTAATTATAGTGTTATTAATCTGTGTTCACCCCCTAGTCGATTATAATCTAGGCAACCAAAAACTACATGCTCGTTTCCTTTAAACTTGTAAAACAAGAAGCAGGTAGACAATGTTTCTGGCCCACAATGGTCTCTTGGTCAAATAATTCTTTTAGAAAACTGGTTCAGTCAGTATTTAAAGGGACACTTACTGTCAAATTGATGTTCATCGAATTGACTCAAATTTTCATATTTGATTTATAACCATATGTAAAACATTTATCCAGATTATAAAAATTGTCTAAAGTAAACAATTTATTGCACCTAAGCTTGACACTGTTTGCTTCGTGTCGTGTGTACGTTATTCTTGAAGCTATCTAATTAACTATCGAGTTGACCTCCGAGGACCTCTGATGTAAACAAAAATAAAGGTAGGAATAGAAGCTGACTTCTAAGTTTTGTTTGATTTCATATTATAGATTAAAATATATGCTAATCACCGTTTTTACCTGTATAAGAACGATTTCTTGCGGATCGACTCAGTCAATGAAATGGTTTACTTTTGTTTACATTCATTTCATTTAAAAAACCGAACACGCACAGTGAATTCGTTATTTATCTCTAGCTATGGGTAATTTTGAAGTTGAAATGGATAAATTGAGGTCGATTTATTCACTTGCAAGTGAATAATTCATCATGAATGTTTCTAAGCTTCATTTGACAAAATTGAACGACACTGGCTGCTGAAAGCGAAATATTATTTCACTCTTCCACTTTCAATAATGAATGAAAAAAAAAATCATACTTTAGATTATATATCTCCTACCTTGTGCCCCTTTAAACAGTAGTTTACATTATAAGTTGTAAATAATCTACACTGGAAAAACTGGTAGAACTGGTCATTTGGTGCAGTTTAAACTAATGTGAGAAGCAAATTATGGGTGTTGCTTTTAGGGAATTGCATTAACTCTGTAAGAAGCAAGACCATTTACGAAATAGAGTCAGAGTTGCCCGTTATGCGAAACGATCTTAAAATTAAAAATGTCCAATGTTTTGTATATTGCCAATCAGTTTCAATTTTTTCAACAAACTATTGGCATTCCCAATAGAAATAAAGAACCAATTTTGCCCTCTTCTTGTCAGCTTGTTCATTCATTCTCACGAGGCTGACTTCATATAGGAACTTCTTAGTAACTTAAGAAAGAAAAGAATTAAGCAATATCCTTAAACTTTACTTTCTATCATATAGATGATGTTCTCTCACAAAATAATCAAAATTTGAAGATTATTTTGAACGCATCTATCTCATCGAATAAGAGATAAGGGATACAATAGATACAATAGATACAGTTAAGTCTGCCTCATATTTTGACTAAAAATTGAAAATGAGGATCGGTTGAAAACAAAACTTTACGACAACAGAGATGAGTTAAGCCTCCCAATTGTGAACTTTCCATTTTTATGTAACATCTTTCTGTTTTCTTTTTCCATAGAACACGTACAATATAGCACTCAATTTTGCTTATCTTCCTGCTTTTTTTTTACATAACAACATTTTAAAGCCAACTGTAGATACACAGATAATTGTAAATGATCTTTTGTATTACAGAAACAGTCGTTCTTCTCCTGGCGGTGTTGACCATATGGACATTGATACTTTTTCTGATAGCATATAAGTTTTTTCCATTGAGAAATGGTTTTAATGGTAGTCAAGGAAGCAATCATGATGATCCTCACGATACAAACGAAAGTCTGTGTGCACAGGTTCCAGTTCAAGCTGTAAGTGCGTCGAGGGGAACATGTAGTTAAAATGATCATGTCAAATCCGACATTTAAGTTTACTTTGGGGCAATGGTAATCATGGTGAGCATTTAAATGTTTAATATGTATTAAGTTTATATAGAAAAAATGCTGAGAAAAAGTTGTTATAATACTTAGATTAACGTATGCATAATAGAACTAAAGGGTAGATAGATGGTGAACAAAGTGATCAAGTCATCGTATATTACTTTGTTTTTACATTGACATCATCCAGGTAAAATCATGTTTTTTTTCAACCAATTTTACACAATTTTGTATTGTTTTTTAATTTAGCAATTCTCTATTATTTGTTAAAAGGTTGATTTTTATTTGATTTTATTATTAAAAAACAATCTTTATTTCAGCCGATTAAGCAAAAAAGATGGACTAGTGAGTTGGAAGAATCTATTTGTATTCTTAGTTTCCATGAAGAAACACAGGATTTACATCATAGAATAATCACATCAGTATTTCAGGAGGAAGAAGTTGAAATAAAGCCATTCCTACTGGAAACAACTGATCCAGATGTATTAGATATACCTAGATGTCAATTCATCTTTGTGTTTGTTGATTTTAATGAGACCAATGTTATTCTTGAAAACCCAGGTGCTAAGAGATCAGATACTGTCCAGGCATGTATGGATATGAGAGGTAAGAGAAAAGTATTAAAACAAAACACCAATAAATAAAGCAGACCATCATGTTGAAACGTTGGTTGCAGAATTGTATGAAAATTAAATTAACAAAAATACTGTCTCCTAGAAAAGTTACAAATTGCCGGACAATTCTTTATCAAATGGCAAAATTGAAAGCTCAAACAAATTATACGAATGAAAACCAACTGTTGTATTACTGAACTTGTACAATTCATGAATGATGATAAGCCGTATTTGGCACAACTTTTTGGACTATTTGGTGCGCAATGCTCTTTAACTTTGTACTTGTTTGGCTTTTTGAGTGTTTTACCTGAGTGTCACTGATGAGTCTTATGTAAAAGAAACGCATGCATGGCATACCAAATTATAATCCTGGTACCTTTGATAACTATTTAGTTAGATTAACCTCTCGCTTGTATAGGACAGTCACATTCTATTATATTTACAACATTTTGTGAGCAAAACAAAGAGATAATGATGATGCTATTTATTTGAACTTTTTAAAACAAGTCAATTTATCTTGCTAAGCAGCTAGGAAGTATTTTAATAATCAATGTTCATCAACCTTCCTTCAGTTAAAATGTGCGATTAGGCACCGAAATAAAAACGAATTTGAGCGCAAAACAAACTATTTAAAAGACTTTAACGTTTTGAGAAATGTTTTTCTTGAAAGATTTGAACTATTGATAAATTTTCTATTAACATTATATAGTGCATGGTGAAAATAAACTTAAATAAAGTGTTGCTTAACAATACACTCTATGTTTGCTGTTCAGCTAAGAGCAAGCACATCACTGCTTGCGACTTAATATTTAAAATTATTTTTCCTTTTTGTCCACAGCTGATGTGTTTGTTATATATACAAGAGATAGAGGTTCTAGTTATTTAGGAGATGGCATCCTGTACAATAAGGACTTGTTAGCCTTTACAGGACATTTTCTATTGAAAGAACTCACGGCTAAAAATAGAGGACTTAGTGTAAATGTTACATTTACACCATACCAGAAAAGTCACATCAGGAAAATTGTACTGGATAAATTCTCTCTTTTATAATAAAAACCTCTTGAAAGCCAATTGACAAAAATGACTACTTATAGTACTGTTATAACTTTTGGCTTTTTGTATAAATGACGAAGCAAGAGGGTATGGGGATATTTACACATAACGATATAGGTGCTATAGTTTTGTTACAGATATACAAATTATCAACATTCATAAGTTGAGGATTTTGCCAAATAAACACATGGCTATAAATAGTAAATGGCTATACTGATGTAACAATTAGATGACTATACGGTAGAATTGTGTATCTTAACCCATAAACATTATACCTGGGTTATGGATTGGTGTTATTACTTTAACTGGAATGTGCTTTTTTTTTTAAAGATCACTGATGATGCTTTCTTTATTTTATTGTTAATGTTGTGATGAAAAAATAGAAAATGAGCTTAGTTTACAAATACTCAAGACCATAACTGATAGCTATTACAGTAATGAAGTTTGCTACTAAATAATAAAAAAAAATCATAATACACACAAAAGAATGAAGTGTTATACCAAAGTGGTATGTATAGTGCTAAAGATATAGTTATTGCTATATTTATATATTTACTCTAATCAAATATTATAAAATAATAATATTAGCTGCTTTCTTATTGTCTTCATTTTGCCATTTGATATTTGATATTTTTGCGGAGTTTATACTAAAAGCTCTTATTAAGAAAAAATGATAAAAGTCATTATGATATATCATTAATATATATAAGTATTTTCGAACATTTTTTTGCTTCAATCGTATTTCAAATCATTGCCGTCAACATGGTGGATACAACCTTTGCATAGGTTATATTTTAGTAATATGTCAGCTTTAACTGACCCGTTCTTGCCATTTATTAGCTTTGGAAATCTTGAGCTTATTATTAGACCATTTCTTGCCTCAAGTCCCTTTTTATTGTTACAGTAGCTGATTAAATATTAATCTTATATTTGACAATTTTTTGCCTCAAGTCAATCTTTTCTTGTTCCATCAGCTTATGAAACTTTATGCATATGGTAGACTATTTGTTGCCACAAGTCCCTCATTTTTGTTTCATTAAGTAATGAGATTTAAGGCTTATGTTTGGCCATTTTTTGTCTTCATTTTAATTTTGTTTTGTTTCATAAGCTGCTGAAATTGTAAGCTTATGATTAGACCATTTCTTGCCTAAAGCTGCTCGTTTTTGTTTGATTAGTTGATGAAATTTTAAGCTTATATATGCAAGACTTTTTCTTTCCTGAAGTCCCTCATTAACTGTTTTGAAGAGATACAACTTTACAAATAAATTATTTAGTTGCTTCATTATTGTCATTATTTTAGACCCATTGACCTTGATATGTTTGCATAGTTAACAAGTCAAAACAAAACAAGTACAGTTTATAACAGTTTACCAGAAACAAGAATAATTTTGTATGATATAACGATCAGAATTTGTTGAATAAAATACAACACACAAAAACGAACGATTTGCCACATTCCAGACTTATAAGTACATGACATTTTAAGAATAAAATTGTGGATTAAATGAACCAAGGTGTAATTGCATGCTAAACCTTCGTCTTTGTGATTATGTTTGAAATATCGCAAAAAATTACACGAAAGAGATACAACATAAACACACGCAAGAATATTCACAACAGTAGAACGCACAAACAAATACTGCAGTCGACACAAAATGCATATCGCAGAACAACAACGAACACAGGACAAAACAGCGAGACGCCCACATAACCAACATGAAATCTCGAACCAAATACATTTACCTTACAACAGCATCCGTCCAAAAAATAGCTTATGACAATGATGGCATGGAATGGCAACCCTATAATTGATTGGACACAAAACGATAAGACGGACGATACTTTATCAGATGGCAAAGCAAAAAGCTCTCATTCAAACGAATGGGAAACAACTGCTATATTCCTAACTTTCATTGGAACAATGCGTAGGCATTTCTCGATGTTGAAAAAGATATATAAAACCTGGTGTTATAACTATCGCATATAATTATGTTATACTGACAACAGTGTGTGAGCAAATCAAACAGACATAATGAAATTATTTAGATATCTTAAAAGGCAACAACATTTCTTTAACTTTGCTAGATGCATTTTGATAACAAATATTTGCAACCTTTCCTTCAAGCAAAAAGTGTGATATTCTAAAAAATTAAATACAACTTTGAGCAACACAATATAAATATAAAGTTTTGAGGAATGTGTTTCTTAAAATAATTAAAATATAAATTTTCTATCTAGTTTAATTAAGATGACAAGTCTTCATAACTCCATGTATTCACCATGGGATAGTCAGAAAAATTTAAAAATTAAAGCTTACCTATTGAAAAGAAAAATTTGAAAGCAGTATGGTAGAGCTGATAAGATTAATTTTGAAAAATACAAAAGTGCTAGTTAATTCCACATATACAAAAGAGGGACGAAAGATACCAAAGGGACAGTCAAACTCATAAATCTAAAACAAACTGACAACGCCATGGCTAAAAATGAAAAAGACAAACAGACAAACAATAGTACACATGACACAACATAGAGGGAGGGTAGGAGGGATCCTGATCCCGAAATCCCGAAATCCCGGGCTTAAAAACACGAAATTCCGCGGTCCCGAGATTCGAAAAAGAATTCCCGGATCCCGAAAGGGTTAATCCCGAAATCCCGAGCTTAAAAACACCCGATCCCGGAGTCCCGATAAAGATCATATCCCCCCTCAACATAGAAAACCAAAGAATAAACAACACGAACCCCACCAAAAACTAGGGGTGATTTTAGGTGCTCCGGAAGGGTAAGCAGATCCTGCTCTACATGTGGCACCCATCGTGTTGCTTATGTGATATCAAATCTGGTAAAAAGTCTAATTCGGTAGGTCACATTCATGAACGGGAAGGGCGATTGTAGTTATGACGTAAGGAACATATCCGATATCATTTGTGAAACGGTTATTCAATAACGGTCAATCAACTCGTGATGGCGTCTGTAAAACTTACGAAGGGATGATTTCAACTTCACAATTTGAAACTCTTGGTTTGATAGCTTCCTTGTGATCAGCAACCCTCTATCAAGTCAATCATGATAGGAAATTCAAGCACGGGAATATCGTATCAATTCTATATATATTTATGTAATATATATTTAATATTGACACCTGTTTGTGGCATAACATCGTGGCCACAAGCAATTCTTTTTTCTGTTTAGAAATAAATTTATATTAAGATCCATTTTGTTACATCTTGTGATCAATTGTATTTGGCAATCGCGAATGGCAGTCAGAAAGTTAAAGAACATCAGTTGTTCGACCTGTTAGTCAAATGCGTTTTGTTTAAATATACTTTTTCATTTTTTTGGTCTTCTGGAAAATGTTATTTGTGCTGTTGTTAACCCCTTCTACAACGAAATTTGTTTAACATGCACACGTATAAAAATTGCGGTTTTTATCCAACGCAATCATAGGTTTGAACGTAGTTTTCAATTTAGACTCGTTTATATTTTTTCGTTTTGGCTTGTATCATATTTTCCCTCCGGTTTATATGATCCGTTCATCCTATATTGACTCTTGAAATTCAAGTGTCTATCTAGAAATGAGGGTACTTTTTATATGGCCTTCCAAATACCATTTCGATCCGTAACACCCCTGAAGAGACATTTATTGTCATATCCGGATCTAGTGTACTAAAAAAATATTGACACCTTTTGTTTGTGGCACAACATCGTGGCCACAAGCAATTTTTTTTTCTGTTTAGTTTTAAATTCATATTAAGATCAATTTTGTTACATCTTGTGATCAATTTTATTTGGCAATCGCCAAAGGGCAGTCAGCAGGGTTAAAACATCAGTTGTTCGACCTGTTAGTCAAATGCGTTTTGTTAAATATACTTTTCCACTTTTTTGGTCTTTTGGAAAATGTTGTTTGTGCTGTTTTTAGACCCTTCTACAATTAAATTAGTTTTACATGCACACGTATTAAAATTGCGGTTTTTATCCAACTCAATCATAGGTTTGAACGTAGTTTTCAAATTAGACTCGTTTATTTATTCAAATGTATATATATTTATGTTTGTATCAGCAAAATACATTTTATTGTTTTTAAAATCAGTATTAATATGCATGTATAGATTTGATTCTATATATGCAGCCTCAGAAACAATATGACAATTAAGTCTCAATACATAAGTAATAGTATACTGTTTCAGCCAGGCTTTCATAGAGGCTTAAGAAGTGCAAACAATATTAATGCAAGTCATAAAACATATAAAGAAATATTAATTATACTATTTTCTAAATGCAAAATTGAAAATGGAAATGGGGAATGTATCAAAGAGACAACAACCCGACTATTGAAAAAAACAACAGCGGAAGGTCACCAACAGGTCTTCAATGTAACGAGAAATTCCCGCACCCGGAGGTGTACTTAGTTTATATTTCTTTTTTAAATCTAAAGTCATTTTAAATTTGAAAGTTTAATGTACCGGTATCTCTTTTTACGTCTTTGTTCTATTAGATAATTTTCCCCTTTTTGTGATCATAGAACATGAAGATTAATTCAAAACTATTGCATGTATTGTGAACAATCAAAAACCTTTTTTAATTAAATATCCAATTTGTATACAATTTTCAATCTATTGATTAAAAATAAAGGAAAACATGAATGTGTCCCAAGTACACGGATGCCCTATCCGCACTATCATTTTCTATGTTTAGTGGACTGTGTAAAGGGGATTAAATCTCTAATTTGGCATTAAAATTAGAAAGATCACATCATAGAGAGCATGTTTACCAAGTTTCAACTTGATTTGACTTCAACTTCATCAAAACCACTTTGACCAAAAACTTTAACCTGGGACGAACGAACGAACGGACACACAGAACAGAAACCATAATGCCCATACATGGGACATAAAAAATAAATTAAGGGACAATAACTCTTGGACTAGTAAACATATGATCATGTTTATAGTTAAAATATCAATGTCTCTTAATCTTTTCTACATTTTTGAAAAAAGAAATTATTGTCCTTTTAAGCAATTGAGGTAAACATGCTTTTTACTTTGATGCAGCCTTTTCACCTATAAATTAAATCCTTTAATTTGACAGCAAAACTTTAAACTAACAAACAATCTGGTATTCTTTAAGATTAATACATAGATAAGATGGACGTAGAGTTTTATTAAAATCCAATTAGATTTGGAAACGTTACACAATTTTTTAAAGATAACAATCTGAATTTAGCCTAAACTGAAAACACAATCCATATAAATGACAGCAATGCACAAAAACTATCAAAGAACCAGTCATTCTGTAAGATCAGTACATACATGATATAGCAGTAGCATTATATGAAAATCTAAGTTGATTTGAAAAAGTTATAAACTTTAAAGTTTACTGTCTGGATTAAGCCTAAACTGAAAATTGTACCTTTTATTTTACCTATTTACTAAATCCATAAAAATGAAAGCAATAAACCAAAAGTACTTAACAACCTGGAACTCTATAAGCTCAATATATAAATGAGATATAGAGTTTTATAAAAATCCAAGTCGATTTGAAAAAGTTATAAAAAAAGTTAAAGATGACTATCTGGATTGAGTCTAAACTGAACATTTTAGCTTTTAAACCCCGATTAACTAGATCCATAAGAATGACAGCAATACACCAACCTATCAAAACAACCTGGCATTCTGTAAGATCAATATATAAGTGAGTTAGCTGTAGAGTTTTATTATGAAAAACCGAGTTGATTTGAATTGTTATAATTTTTTTTTAAAGGAGGACTACTAGTATCTGGATTTAGCCCAAACTGAAAAATATTGTTGAGACCATGTCAATTATGTTTTGTGTGCCTGCAAAGAAATTTAATACACACTGATAAAATTGATAGCAAAAATTTTCCTTTTAAATATTCCCATAAAAATCCACTATACATATTAAAAAAAGTTCTCGCCCATCCAAATATTTCCAAAAAAAAAACAAAGGTGCTTCCCCCGCCCAATTTTGCACCGGCCCATCCATCTGATAAATATTGAACGGTCCCTTATGGTCCTTTAAAGACGACTATATTTCACTAAAATCAAAATGCTTTCACAAAGTCATTTGTGTAACGGCATATGAAATGAATTTCATGAAATTTTAATGCTACCAAAATTAATGGAGAAGCATTCATATATATTATACTAAGTCTTGCATGCAATTATTTATCAATACTTTAATATTTCATTCAGTGGTTATTGATCGCAAGTTAATTAACGTTCATGTTTGTTGACGGAGGTTACCGGATCGTGACCCTGATGAACAACAAAAAAAGAGTACATAAACAGCGTAATAGTATCAGCTAAGTGAATTGAAAGAGCCAAGACTTTTTTTAATTTTCCATGCGTTCCCATTTTTTTATTTAATTATTCCTTAACAGTTAATATTTTAATCTGTTATTTCCATTACCATTCAAGATCGCGTGTGTTTACATTCTTTCATCATCGTTCCCCCTCGCATTTACGCTGTGCCATGGCCGAAATTATAAAGAGAGACGTCGTATTTATGGTTACTGCATACAGGAAAATATAGACTAATTAGTGTCTGGAAAGTCAATAATTTAATATCGGAAAACATTTACGAAGATTGTGATAACATAAGGGATTTTCTTTTCAAAGCCGCACTATCACTTTTTTAAGAGAAACTTAGCCATTCAAGTATAACCGTGTTATACTTTTAATAATAATGAAGATTTATATGATTTTAAGGTTATGAAAAATCGTACGGTATAAATTAAGAACACACTTCATCCAAGTAGCAAAAAGACAAATATTTCGACAAACGACGTACTAGTTTCGGTACAATGGATTGATATTTTAACAAAAACAAAAAAAACAATAGATACTTATTTTATTTCATTTCTGGACAACTAACTTGTGTTGTACTCATTAAATACAAACCTTAACAAATAAAGGAAAACATCCAGCCACTCGATAGTCTTCAAATGTTGTATTTTTCGGCCTTTTTAAAATTTAATTTGCAGTTCCTTGATGAGTCTATTTTAAACAAAACGCACGTCTGAAGTATAAAAATGTAATAATGATATCAATGATTATTTGTTTAAAACACAGAAGGTAGGATTAAACAGTCATCGATTAATGTTGATCAGAAAAAAGAACAAAAGACAAATTAAAACTTCGAAATTGAACGTTGCTATAATTGTCATAGTTCTTTACACTGGGTTAACATTTTTTTTAGCTCACCTGGCCCGAAGGGCCAAGTGAGCTTTTCTCATCACTTGGCGTCGTCCGTCGTCGTCGTCGTCCGTCGTCGTTAACTTTTACAAAAATCTTCTGGGCCAAATTAAACCAAACTTGGCCACAATCATCATTTGGGTATCTAGTTTAAAAAATGTGTGGCGTGACCCGCCAAACCAACCAAGATGGCAGCCATGGCTAAAAATAGAACATAGGGGTAAAATGCAGTTTTTGGCTTATAACTCAAAAACCAAAGCATTTAGAGCAAATCTGACATGGGGTAAAATTATTTATCAGGTCAAGATCTATCTGCCCTGAAATTTTCAGATGAATCAGACAACCCGTTGTTGGGTTGCTGCCCCTGAATTGGTAATTTTAGGGAAATTTTGCTGTTATTGGTTATTATCTTGAATATTATTTTAAATAAGAGATAAACTGTAACAGCAAAAATGTTCAGCAAAGTAAGATTTACAAATAAGTCAACATGACCAAAATGGTCAGTTGACCATTTAGGAGTTATTGCCCTTTAAAGTCCATTTTACCATTTTTCGTAAATCTTAGTTATCTTTTACAAAAATCTTCTCCTCTGAAACTGCTGGGCCAAATTAATCCAAACTTGGCCACAATCATCCTTGGGGTATCTAGTTAAAAAAAATGTGTGGCGTGACCGGCCAAACCAACCAAGATGGCCGCCATGGCTAAAAATAGAACATAGGGGTAAAACGCAGTTTTTGGCATATAACTCAAAATCAAAGCATTTAGAGCAAATCTGACTGGATAAAATTGTTTATCAGGTCAAGGTCTATCTGCCCTGAAATTTTCAGATGAATCAGAGAACCAGTTGTTGGGTTGCTGCCCCTGAATTGGTAATCTAAAGGAAATTTTGCTGTTCTTGGTTATTATCTTGAATATTATTATAGATAGAGATAAACTGTAAACAGCAATAATGTTCGGCAAAGTAAGATTTACAAATAAGTCCACATGACCAAAATGTTCAGTTGACCCTTTTAGGAGTTATTGCCCTTTTAAGTCAATGTTTAATCATTTTTCGTAAATTTTCAATATCTTTTACCAAAATCTTCTCCTGAAACTGGTGGGCCAAATTAATTCAAACTTGACCACAATCATCTCTAGGGTATCTTGTTTAATAAATTTGTGGCGTGACCTGCCAAACCAACCAAGATGGCAGCCATGGCTAAAAATAGAACATAGGGGTGAAATGCAGCTTTTGGCTTATAACTCAAAAACCAAAGCATTTAGAGCAAATCTGACTGGGATACAATTGTTTATCAGGTCAAGATCTATCTGCCCTGAAATTTTCAGATGAATCAGAGAACCCGTTGTTGGGTTGCTGTCCCTGAATTTTTAATTTTAAGGAAATTTTGCTGTTTTTGGTTATTATCTTGAATATTATTTTAGATAGAGATAAACTATAAACAGCAATAATGTTCAGCAAAGTAAGATTTACAAATAAGTCAACATGTATGATGACCAAAATGGTCAATTGACCCCCTAAGGAGTTATTGTCCTTTATAGTCAATTTTAAACAATTGTCATAAAATTTGTTAATTTTTACTACCGGTAACATTTTCCACAGAAACTACTGGGCCAAGTTCATTATAGATAGTGATAATTGTAAGCAGCAAGAATGTTCAGTTAAGTAAAATGACCATCATGTACAAACATATCACCATCACCAAAACACAATTTTGTCATGAATCCATCTGCTTCCTTTGTTTAATATTCACATAGACCAAGGTGAACGACACAGGCTCTTTAGAGCCTCTAGTTTAAATAAGACTATTTTATGAATTGGTATTTCTTTTTATGTTGGCCTTGTCATTGGATGCAAATACTCATCAAATTTAAAGGCGTCAAATTAATGTAATCAAAAACACAAATTGGCGCGATATATTCAAAATATAAAATATAAGAACTGACCTCTGACCTTTGTTAGTCTTGTATTATTTTAATTTTAGTTTCTTGTGTACAATTTGGAAATAAGTATGGCGTTCATTATCACTGAACTAGTATATATTTGTTTAGGGGCCAGCTGAAGGACGACTCCGGGTGCGGGAATTTCTCGCTTCACTGAAGACCTGTTGGTGATCTTCTGCTGTTGTTTTTTTATTTGGTCGGGTTGTTGTCTCTTTGACACATTCCCCATTTCTATTCTCAATTGTATGTATTATTAATAGAATCTTGTGATGTTGTGAATATGAACCGTAGCGGACGTTATATGACGTTATATGGAGATATGGTTGTTGCATTGACAATTTATAGCCAGTGTTTTTGTGGAGGAACAAGATCAAGTTACTCATAGAATCTAATATTTCTAAGGTAATGTACCACCATTGCACTTAACATTTTATGCAATTTGGTTGCCATTTCTGTAATACGAACGAGTTCAGGAACATGATACACAGCATATGATACAACCAACATAATAAAAGTCAATCGGAAGCAGTGGAGTTGAGGGATTTTGGAAACAGTCGTGCAGCTGCGATTCAAAATATCAGCTAAATAAAAAGTCTTAAAAAGTCTTGAAAATTTTTACACAATTCAATGCAAAATCAAAAGCCCTAGATATATTTCTTAGTTTCCAAATGATTCAAATAAAGAAAAAAAATGTAAATAGTGTTATCGAATTGAAAGAAAAATACTAAGTGATTGTAAAATTTCAAATTATTGAGATATTTCGGTTAGAACAAAAATGGAACTATTCAAGCGTTTCATTTTTTGTACACCTTGAGTTGATGATGTTGGTTTTATAAAATGTTAGAGACATACCCTCACGTAATGTTAAATAATTCGGGAAATATTTATTAGGTCCTTAATAATGAAGATAAAATAATTTAATGAATACTTTTGCACTTAACTGAACAATACAAAACATACTAAGAGACCATGTGGTCACTGGTAAAAACGTCATAGTATTTAGGTGCGTCTAGTACAGTGAATATGATCATGTAGTCGTGTGTTTGTTATGATGAACAATGCGAACATGTAAACATTATGATTTTTTGTCAAGAAACTGTGAACATGTATTAAAACTAATTGACTTTGTTTAAAGCTGATGCTATTCAAGAGAATTATTTATAGGTTAGACAATACTTGGTCATGTTTTATGAAGATTTAAACCCAAGGCGAAGCCGAGGGCTTAAATCTCCATAAAACATGACCAAGTATTGTCTGACCAATTTAGAAAATATTCACACTTTCGAGTGACCTTACAAAACTAGTTTTCCCATTGTAATATTCAAACCTAAATAAGAGTTCACTTTTTATAATGAACTAAACATAAAAATACATGTAGGTAATGATCATTTCAATGGATGAAATGAAATAGTACTGGCATAGTTTGTGAAGGATAAATTGTTTTCTTCTGCTTCAGGTACAATTTAATATTTATATATATCTTTAGATTTTTTTAATTTAAGAAAAAAAGCAACACAATGTTATATAAATCCCTTTTTAAATTTGAATTTTTTTTATAAATATAAAACTCTCTGTAGGAATATTCGTATTCAGACCATTCAACATTAAATGCTTACTTTTTATTGATAAATTAAAATATATTGTGTTTCTCTGAAAACAATCATTTGCTTTATATATCAGCAATGATATTATATTGGCATTGTGGTTTTTTTTTAAATAAAAAGAAAAATACCGTAATATGTAAGGTATATAACTTAAATAAATTTTTTTTTTTTGGTGTATGCTTTATATATGTACGTACAATTAGAAAATGCATGAAATATTTCAAAATTCAAAATGTTTTTATTTTAATCCTTGCTCTTTCATCTTTAATCAGTATTTTCCCAAGGAAAATGTCTAATGGTATTGTCCACTTATATTGAGATTTGATTTTGGCAAAAGTCATTCATGTATAGCATTTCATAGTGCATGGAAAAACATGTATTATGAAAATTAGGCGAGATCGGGTGAGTATATTCTAAATAATCAATAATTTGAAGCAAAATAATGCTTGCGCATTTAAAAACTCGTTTGCCAACCATAATACAAAATAAAAAAAACACGATCTGTTTGTTACATCACACAATTCGTTATACTGCGGATTGTTTTTGTGGTTATCAATTTTGAACTTTGTGGATTGAAGAAAACTTGCATTTTCTTGGAAAGGAATAGGTCCAGTAAGACCCCTTTTAGGCCCCAAAATATAGCCGTTTTACAAAGTTGTTAAAATGTGAACTTTAAGTTATTTATTGGACAGTAGAATGCTTCTACTACATAAATATGGGCTGTTTTTGACATAACAATGCCTATATTTTGGGAACTAGCACCATAAAGTCATGCTAAATTACTAAAATCTTCACAATTCTAGCATTTTAGTTTAATTTAAGACGGTTTTTGTGTGAAAACGAAAGTGGCCGCATTCGTGTTCATCCTTTATATTGAAATATAAGTTGTATCTTATGATAATATATAACATATATAAAGGTTGAGGATGAACACGGATGCGGCCACTTTCATTTTTGACAAAAAACATCTGAAAAGTGACGTTTTATGTCATATTTGATATATTTCTCATATTTAAGCTTGAATCAGAGCATTTTTACTGACCAAATTAGTTCAAATCTTTCACATAAACTAATCGAATCAATTGAAATAGACACTTAAGTGTTAAAAAAATCTTTCGTCAGATGAACCTGAAATTTGAGACCAAAATCGGTCCTTACCGGACCTACTCCTTTGGATTCGTGGTTTGCCGAAGTTAACGGACATTCTTTTAGAAAATGTGTAATTCGTTGGACATTGGAATTCGTGCTTCCCGGTCCCTGCGTTTTGTTAGAAACTGGAGAAGCGGTATATCTCTTGAATGATCGATTCTGTCCATTTGTGTTATGTTTAAACGTCACAAAAGAGAAAAACTGTAAGTAATTGCCAAAATCAAATCTCAATATAAGTAAACTGGGTCAAAATTGTCAGTCACTTTTGTTTCAGGGCTGTTACCCTGAACTGACGATTTTAACCCTTCTTCAATTTATGTTAGTAGTGTCTATAGAAGATAAAGGTAAAATGTAATTAGATTTTTTTTTTATCAGCAGCATCAAATCTTCAAGTTACTTGAAATGAATCCCATAACAGTCGACTTTTTTTGATAAATTTAAATGTGTCATAACATCTTGAAGTCTATTACAGATAGGCAGAAATCTTAAATTACGAAATGCATTTATAACCTGAGACACATGTTACATCGTTACTGCATTTTCTTATAAGATGTATTATCAGCCTTAGATCCGAAGGCATCAGGTCTGATATTGACAAAGGCTGATAATACATTTGACATAAAAACTGACGTTAAACTATACACCTGGAAAAAAGTATTGCAACACCTTAATTTTTTAAAACTTGAAAAATCAGCCTCTTTTTTTTTGGATGGAATATAGTAAAATATTTGTATATAAATAAACTCATCATAGATAACAGGACTAAATTTAGTATATACGCCAGACGCGTTTCGTCTACAAAAGACTCATCAGTGACGCTCGAATCCAAAAAAGTTAAAAAGGCCAAATAAAGTACGAGGTATAATATTATTGAAACATAGTTTATGATAACATTGACATTTAAACGAACAAAACATGTTTGCATTTTTTTTATTATATAACCACAATTTTAATAACAAAGTGAAGTGTTTTTTGTACAAAAAAAGGCATTTTACAACTTTTACTGTAGTCGAACTTAACAATGTCAGACATTTCAAAATTAATCTTCAGATGACTGTTTACATCATGGTTGATCGTTATACGCCAAAGAATAAGTTTTTGTGCGCAGCCTCCATTCAAACGGATAACCACATATTAACGTCTTCTGATTCCTGCCATAAATGGACCAATATGTTGCTAAGGTAGCAGCAACCATTTCTGATGAAGGACATTGTTAATTTCATGATGTGTTTGAACTGGGGTGTCCTTTCGAGCACTTTCCGCCCATATATGCTCAATTTGCTTCAAATCCGGGCTACGATCGGGCCAAGGAAGATGAACCAAATTGCATTGGAACAATGGATCTTCCTCTACGATGCTAATTTCCAACTTTGGCGAGCTCTGCACTACATTGGATACGGAAAAATGTGTGTCTGTTCGTTAGCAAAGGTTTTCGAAATGGTCTTATCGCACGATGACCAGTAGCGATGAGTCGATCTCGAAGAGTTTTTGTTAAAAGGCACCTGTATGCCCACCACTTTCTTTTTAGGATTGTAATGTATGCAATGGGTTTCCTTCTGACCGACCTTCAGTATGCTTGATTTTCCTTAGCAAATGGTGTAGGGGGCTTCTTTATCTCGGAAGGTCTTTAACATCGCCTGATTTTTATTCTCAAAACGACTTATAGTGGAATGGTGATGACCAACAATACGTGCGGTTGTTACAACGACATCCCTGCTTCTCTCATGCTGATAATCTGCCATCTTGCTGCTGTTCCAACAATAGATAATGTTATGGAAATAATGTAATAGTAACTAGAGGCAGCTGATAGTTTTTTCATATCATCTCACTAAGCTTCATTACTAAGAATATAGAATTAATGTGTATTCAATGCCATGATAATACTGAAAAACGTTATTTGCTCTAAGTATATGACAACTAACACTAATTGCATACAACGATTAAAGTTTTGAAACATATCGCTTAGTCCTGTGAAATACAGAAGCTGGAAACACGATTATTTTTGGTAAAAGTTGCTGTAACAAATGTAAGGGAAATTCTGACTTGCCATCATGTTTTCATTTAGAATTATCGGATACCCAATTAAACATAGGCTTGTTGCATATCTACCCAGAACATACTGAAACAAAACACTACGTCTTGTTAGTATGACATATTTATGAGAATAACAATGGAATTAGTGTTATGGGTATCATTATAAGGAAACTCCGCATTCAATAGAAACTTTTTATTTAACTAATTCAAAAAAATAAATTAGATGTATTTCATCGGCATTTAATATCCCCCACAACGTATTTGATTACCAATTTGTAAATATATTAATATTAAAAACCACGCGAAAAGATCCGTATTGATTATCATAAAATGTTATTTAAACTGATTGTGATAAGGTTATAATAAAATTTGGCTCAATACAGGTTCTTTTTTTATTAATATTTTATCTCAGATTCTTGTGTATTTCCTTCCCACACACAGTATGCGGAGGTTGATTGTCACAAAAAAGTTTTTACCGTAATGTTAAGAAGAGATAAGTGCACCCCCAAAAAGGTACAATGGAGAATGGATGCATATTCATGTAAGTAGTATACATATTATACATGTATTGTCAATAACAAAGGAATAAGTAACTACAAAGAAACAAGAAATAGATATGGAATATATGTTGGAAATGCCTACATACTCATACTATAAGTTTTATGGTTCGCTATTGACCCCTACGGATCCATAGAGGATTAGAAGTTAACCGTATAACGAATTTATCGGACGCTGTACTTTTCTGTGGCGTTTTGTTGAAAAATAAACAATGAAACACAACAACATTAATAGATGACGTCGCCATTAATGGGTCATGAACCCCATATGAAACTTACTAACCCCATACGGTCTCATAGGGGATAACCACGTGACGGCGTTTAACCAATCAAAACGTGATGATTCATGTGTGGTCCGATAAATGGTGATATACAAAACATAATGCTTGACATTTACATCCGTATGTCAGTATATGATAAAAGGTTGTGACAGGTATATAACAGTTTTTAAAATTGGAACCCAAAAAAACCCAACACAAAATGATATGATGGGGTTACTATATATCATGAACTTTAAATCTGTATCAATACAGCATACTGTGAACCAACTAATTTTCGTGACCGATGTAGTTTTCCCGATTTTCAATGACACAATACATAATGCAAAAGCACACCTGTATATAATAAGTGATTTGCAATAGAGTGACATCCGTTTCCTTTGTAGTGCTTCACCACTTGGTCGAAGCTACTGCTGATGGAGTTTTTATACCCCGAAAGTATAACATGCCCAGTAGTCAGCACTTCTGTGTTGACATGAATTATCAGTGATTTGGTCAATTTATAATCGATTTGTAATCACATAAGCAACACGACGGGTGCCGCATGTGGAGCAGGATCTGCTTACCCTTCCGGAGCACCTGAGATCACCCCTAGTTTTTGGTGGGGTTCGTGTTGTTTATTCTTTAGTTTTCTATGTTGTGTCATGTGTACTATTGTTTTTCTGTTTGTCTTTTTCATTTTTAGCCATGGCGTTGTCAGTTTGTTTTAGATTTACGAGTTTGACTGTCCCTTTGGTGTCTTTCGTCCCTCTTTTATAAATTACCTGTTTACAAACTTTACATTTGTGAAATACTTTAGCATTTCTACCTCAGAAATAGATTACGTTACCGGTATTCGGCAAAACGTTTAGGACTTTTTGGTACTCAATGCTCTTCAACTTCGTCTGGCGCAAATAAAAAAAAATCAATCTTGGTATCTATGGCGAGTAAATTGCAATTAATAATATATATTGATATTGTTATGTATAGATAGTGAGCTGTATACATTGTATGACACAAGAACATGATTTCGAGTTAAAAACGGTAGAATTACCAAATTGGTTCTTTATTATACAGTATACTTCATTCTACCTATGCTGCGTAATGTAAAAAATGTAAATCCTGAAACAACAGAACGTAGAACTCTCTCTGGGATGGGTTTCGATTGCTATTAATCTATGTTTTGTATTACAGAAATCTTCTACTGGCGGGTTTGATCTTTGAGCCATTGATAATTTTTTCAATTGTTTATAAGTATTTTCCATGGAGAAATGGTATCCATGGTAGTCAGTGTTAAATATAACAGTAACATTGGTGGTGATTGAGTCATGGACGGTTGAACTTTTACTCACATGACTGCCAAATGTTGTAAAGGATTAATCATAGACCAAAAGGATATTTCTGATCTTTATGAAGCAATTAACCATGATGAAGACAACACAAACTCGAACAATCCCGGAAACATAACAAAATTGGTATATTTACAAACGGCTAGAATAGTGGTAATGCAAGCTGTAATTTAAAACGCAATGTTGACAATGTAATGGAATTTGATGCGACTGTCATACAAGTGAGAGGTTGAGTTAGCTATAAAACCAGGTTCAATCCACCATTTTCAACATTAGAAAATGCCTGTACCAAGTCAGTTATGCATTCGTTTGATGCGTTTGGACTTTTGATTTTGCATTTTGATTTTTGACTTTCCTTTTTGAATTTTCCTCGGAGTTCAGTATTTTTATGATTTTACTTTTTACTTTTCTCTCAAGTGTAAGAATATCAGTTCCGTTTTAGACGTGTTTCTTTGTCATGTCTTTTTGTTTTGTATTCCTGTCAGGATATAATCTGTTGTGTGTTTAATTTTGAAATTATTAGTACTTTTAATGTTTAGTCTGTTTTTTTGTGGTATCCATTTGACGTGGCTCTGTACTTATACATCCTGTCATTGTGTCATAACTGTTCTTTGACAATTTTTTGAATTATTGTCTTTCATTTTTGCTAATATTTATTGTATATATGCCGTGTTGTGTTTTTTTTACATTTGACGTAGCTCTGTACGTTATACATCCCGTCATTGTGTTAATGTTCTATATAGTTTTTGCATCCTTGTCTTTCATTTTTGCTAATATGGTATGTCTTTATGCCTTTTAGTGTTTCTTTGTGCCATTATATCTACATACATTTAAATGCAGCCAAGCCTAGCGAAATGTCATAGTCAAACACACTTGAGTAAATCCACTCATAAAGGATCCATGTTGTTATCGAGGGTCAACACAATCATTCGACTTTAAAAATGTATCATACAGCCCAAGCAAAACTTCAGAAAGTTGATCTGCATCAATGGAGTGATTGCGTACATGATTGTTAACTTGATTATTGCATGGCTTATAAATATATTTTGTCACGCCAAAGATTTTAACACCGCTCACGAAGAAGCTACCGTCTCGTGAAAAACTCAACCAACGGTCACACGCTTCTTTCGCTGGTTTGAGATTCCGTCATCCGATGTTTTAGGATCAGATTTGAAATTAAACATTTCTTTTATCGTGCCATTATCTGGTGTCAATGTCGGGACAGTGTAATGTACATGTAGGTGTTCAAGACCATATGAGTATTTGGACCATACGCGAACGGTCCAAATACTCATATGATCTGGAACATAGGCATAAAGAAAGTCTCGTTTTTGAAATATCATTTCTGTTTACTTAGGAATGGTTAAATAGCCTAAATGCTGTCCTATTATATTTTGCTACAAGACATATCTTCATTAAACAAAAAATGGCGAAATCTATTTGCGCCAGAAAGGAACAAATTCTACGTTTGCGCCGCTAGAAAATACCTAGTATCAAAAGTGGTAAAATAAATAATACTATCGCGCAAATTAAAACTATTTTTTTTTTTTTTTTTTCATTTTTATTTTTTCCGGATTCCTTTCTGTTTTTCTTTTTTAATAGTTTTCAGAAGCTACAAGTAAATTGATATCAAAACTGGCTAGACTTGGTCTCTTATTAGCGCCTGAGGTTAATTTCTGTAAATTGATTTTTATTGTATATTTTGGAGATATCAAATGGAGGTTGAAATTTTATAATTATATGACAATATTTAAGGTTTTATTCGAATGAATTTTATGTTTGCGTCAAATGGAACCACATTTGAATTCACAAGATTAATATATTTACAAACACATGCAGTAGAAAACAAAAAGAATCATATAAAATTTTATGTTATGATTCCAATTTCAGTAAATGCAAAATTATAAATTGAGAGATTAAGACTCCCTGGAGCTTTTGGTTGTAATCAATGCGCTAAAATGTCGTCCGATTATAGCAAGGCATCTTTGTTACATAATGATTTTATTTTCCCTGTATAATGTTAACAAGTTAATGATATTATCCCTTATATTATGGAGTGGTTCATATGTTTGACTAAAATCTCGGTCGCAAAAAAGCAATTTTTATTTTAAAACATTTTAGACGAGAATACAATGATTATTTTTATCTGTTCTATGATTCTTGATCGACTGACAGCAGATGATGCATAAATATCACTCGTCTCATTCGTCCATTGGCCGTTCGGGTCACACTTTCACATATTATTAACCTACAACGCCTGAAAAACGTTTCAACCAATCTTGCACAGATTCTACTACAAGACATACAGTTGTGCGCCTGATTTTTTTTCAATTTTCAACTTTTTTTTTTTTTTAACATGATTGTATCACTATATTAATTTATTTCCACTTGAAAACGACGTAATTGAATCCATCCAAACTTCACGGGCACGAACAGCAGAAAAAGCAATAACGACACAAAGGGGAACATAAAGTAAATACTCTGCAATTGTAGATTCGATTATCATTTATTTCATCTTTTTGTAAATAAATAATGTGTTTGTACTTGGAGTGCAATAGTTTGAGGAACATTATGTTTGATAATTGCAAATGTTTATAAAATAACCATATGACAAAGGAAATGCAGTGGAAAAGGTAAGGAAAAAACATCAACCCCTTTGATATTTTGTAACATCAAAACATTGATCTATTAAATTCAAGGAGATTCGGAAAATTTAAAATATATATTCGTATTGTTTTTTTCAATTACAAAACATTTATTTCACATTCAACCAAAACTGCATTGTTGCAATGCGCTTTAAACAAAATGAGTTACTTATAAAGATGGAACGATATCTTCATCGTCATTTGATTTTTTGTCCTCTGCGCCATCACCTGGTTTTCTGTCATCTGTTGTGGTATTCCGTCTATCCAAGATACGATTTCTAGCCAGTAACAGAAGCACAGGTATCATTAAGCTCGATATTGCACCAAAAATTATTGTGATCAGATTGTTGATATCTAAAATGAATAAAATAATTCAAATTAACTTGTTGGTTATTCGTAGATTTCTCGTTTCTTTCTTAGCAATCTAATAATTGTTTTTTTTCTAAATTTTGTTTATCATAAATTTGGCTGTAAGTTTTTTTCTAGTTTGAATTACTTTGTGAGTTTGGAATTGGTTTATAGGAAACAACACGGTATGGGTTTTTCAAAGTCTCACTGGGTGCCGTATGGTGACCCATAATTGCTTGCTACCACTTTATTTCAACTCTGTTGTATAGTTTTTTCATTGGCAATAATTCCGCATTTTTATTATTTTTTATATCTTTATATGTAGTCGTTGGTCTTCCTTATTGGAGAATAAAATTGACTTCGAGCGAGATTAATCACGTGATTATGACGACAAATGTAATAAGAATTACCTATAGTACTATCAGAATCTTCATCTGACTTATTTTCTGTTAAAAATATCATACAATGATTATCTGGACCGCAATTAATCATCTCGTGGATTCTGAAGTTAGTCGGCCGCCTCTGATCGAGTTCCCTTTGTCCTGAAAAAAATAGTCAACGATAATAATAGAATAAAGCAAGAATCTTAAACATGAGAGTAATTGGTACCATTCAAGATGATGCAAAATGCACAAGAGATAAATACACATACACGTCAAGAGAAAATAATCAAAAATTGGTTAACATTGATTGGTAAATAGATCACTGATTTTTAAGAATCATTAAGAAAAATAATCCCTCAATTTCTTAAAATATTATTTAATCTCATCCATAATCAGACATGAATGAGAACTTCAGCACTACTCTCATTATAAAATGTATCCATCTGAGATTCTTAAACAAATTAACTCCAAATCAGGATACCCGTCTTCGCTTGACAAATTTAAGATGAAGCAGTCTTCAGTAATAATCTTTCATGATTATTCAAAAAGAATTGATATGTAGTATTTATTCCTTGCCAAAAAAGAAGTGCTAAACAACAGCGATTTTATTGCTGTTTGCCATCTCAAAGTCACTTGGCTTATGATGAAATTACAATAGACAAACCTGCTTTTATTGTGCGTATCCTGACGTTCGGGCTCTCTTTAAAAGTATTATTAAAGATGTGCATGGTTATATTAATCCTGAAAGGAATGTTTGAACACAGAATCAATGGAAGTCTGGCTTTCGACCAATTACAATCAAAAGGTATGTTCTCTGATAACTGAAATAGAAATCAAACTTACATTAACGAATTTAAAAGCAGGTATTAAAAGACAATAATTGTGTGTCGTAATATGGATAGGTTGTTTATAAAAACAGACACTAATACAAATGTGTGGTCAACTTGTTTTGTGTGCCAGACACCAAGATACAGTTAGACATGTACATATATATGAGAAAAATAATCGTAAGGGTTCCGTGGAAACCAGTGGATCGCCTACGTTTGCCTACGTTTGCTATTAATCGCACACTCAACACAAATGATGAAAAAAAAAAATAAAAATATTCTTCTCGATAGTATCTTGATTGTCAAAAGCTTCTGTTCAAGTTTAGAAAAAATCAAGGATAGTTTAAGTATCTTAAAAAATGTTTTAAAAACTTTAACTGCAGACTGTATGTAATGTCAACTAGAAGAAAAAATAAGTTTATTTATAAGTAAAATACAGCCAAAAAACTGAATTTTATTTTTACAAAATTTACTTCTGGAAACTATCTTATGAACATACACAATCCTCTGTTCAAGTTTGGTAGAAATCCAAGAAAGTTATTAAAATATTAAAAACTTTAACCACAGACGACACCGACGCCGACGGAATGTAGGATGGCTATGTTTCGCCTTTTCAACTGAAGTCGAAGGCTCGACAGAAATCAATAGCTACAGCTTTTTTAAACACAAAATTTTCACCAGGGAAATAACAAAGTACATGCAAGAAAAGTTTTGTCTAGCATTAATTTCTGTTACATACAGACGAAAAAATTCTGGTAAGATCAAATAATATTCCTATCATACAAAGCTTTGGTGCTTCTTTTTGTAATTATTTGAGGTGAAAATGGTGACCTTAGCACATTTTATATGAAACGTGGAGGTGCATCATTCTAACAATGTGTGCACAGGCTGTTTATATATATATATTTTTTTAATTCTTAGCACATTGTTAGTTCAAGATAAGTCCGATGACAATTTTGAAAAAGAACAAATATCATGATTATACAAACAACTGTTATTCATGTTATTCATCTACATTTCCCTAAATCAAGTAACACAATACAGTCTCCCTACCTAAATACTTACTGCGGATCCAAAGAATGTGTCATTGCTGTGCTCCAATAGTTTCTGCTTTTCGATCGAAATTGTATTATTGCCCTCTGCATCACATGGTACGAATAGATCTATGACCTCATAGCACAAATGTGAATACTTGTGTGTGTTATTTTCCTCTTTGTATCCAGTCAATACAACAGAACATGGCGGATGTAAGGGGTAATCATCTGATGTAATGACAAAAGTCTTGTTTTCTAAAACTCCATAATGTTGATTACATTTGTGTCCATACTGTCTTCCCAATATCACTGACATAAGTAAAAGAACTACATATTATATGAAAATTATAAATAAAGTAACGAACCAAATATAAGAAAAACATGTCTTGAACAAAATGGCCTATCATGTATCAACCTATTGCCGAAAAAAATGGATACTGCAAAATTAGTTAAAATAAATAAAAACACATATAAATGGGTCGCAAACGTATAAATTAACTGTGGAAAATACAATAGAGACTTGTGACAATGTACAGAATCCATTTGTCATTCTGAACAATAAAATATGTTTACATATAAATGATCATAAGTGTACAGAATGAAGAAATCAGATATTGACAAACATCGGCAAATGTATATATTTACATTTTTAGTTGTTTTCCTGATTCTCTAAAAAAATTGGTGTATTTATTTCAGACAGACTTTTAATGGCTTTGGGAGTCAGCAAATGTATCATGCAAAAAAACTCAGCATGAATACGATTAGGAGGATTTGATGGCAGATGGCAGATTTACGTTATTTATAATTTTTGACATTTCACATTATAATTTCATGATATTGTCTTGGAGTTTTCTTCAACTCTATCTTTCTTGGAGCTATCGTGCAACAGTACTTACAGTTCTTTTGATTGATTTCAGGAAATCCGTATCCAGAAGATGATATCGCTCCAAAGAAAACCAGCTATAAACATGAACAATATTGAATTTAAATAAAAGTCCTTTCGATATTGTGGATTAAAATAAAATAAATCTACAATTAGACTGCACGATACATGATGCTATTTGTACGATAGCCAGTTGGCACCACATTACGACATAAATGTGTTTAGTGCGGCTCATATAGGAAACAAAAAGGAGTAAAACATTTTCCCCGGCTTTAGGTTGGCATATCGTATACACAATTAAGGTTAAGTAGTACAGAATAAGATTTACGAAGGGTTAAAATTGTCCTTAAATGTTCAATGCTTTTTGAATCGGGCCTAAAAATTACAAATTTCATCATAGCCAGAAATGAGTAGTGCTTAAAGTTGCTAATTAATATTCATAATATTTAAATGAGAATTGTACCACGTGATAATAGTTTGAACTGGACTGGCTTGATATCATTTAAATCTTTAAAACACGGACATTATAAGTTGCCCGTCACAGAGTCCTTATTTACAATTTTGTCAGGCGGTCAAAATCAAAACAATGAACGCAAATTTAGTGAATTTTTCGTTTTTTCGTGAGTTAATTCTTCTTGAAATAGGGTTATGTCAACTTTACGTGGGAACCTAGAGTTTAATGACTACATAAACAAGGTTTGGACTTGCTTTTTCTTTGGACATTCATTTTCTAATGACATTGTAAGCCAATTTTCAACACGAAGTTTGAAAATTTGATTTTTCAGCCATTTTAGCCTTTGTTTGACACTGCAATGTTAAGAGTCGCTTCAATTTTTTAAATGGCTCTGGAACCTTTTTTTTTTGCAACAACAGTCATTATGTTTCGTTTTAATGGTGTATATTGTTGTATATATATATTTTCTGCCCCGATAACCTGTCTATCACTTAAATTAAAATTAAAATAGACATTTTTTCAAAATTCCCTATCATTTTAATGTAATTTCCGTGACCCGTATCCGATTTCTTTAGTTAATATTCAAATAAGCAAAGTGGCGTTGATTTCTAGATATGTATGGAAATACTTGTGAGTACTAATAAAACTATGATATACTGTTTTTTGGAATTTTCCTTTATAATTTTGGAAACTATGACCCTTAGATATACATTATTTTAATTTTAGGTCAATTTCGGTAAACTTTATCCAAAATTTACATATTTGTTTTTGGCATAATTTATTAATCTTACAAATGTAATAATAATGAATTAATCTTGTCTGACATCCACGATAAAAAAAACCTTTTTATATTGAGGAATTCAATATCAAAGGTGGAATCGTTTGGCTACTCAACATTTTTGATCGTAGGTGGTGATCAAGGTTTTCCTTCAGCTTTTAGGCCTGAAAATTGCACACAATCATCATATTTTGACAAAATGTCCAAGATCTAATTTGGAAAATATTATGTACTTTATGAAAAGAACTGATTTATCAAGCATTAAAACTTTTGAAATAGACCCATTTATGAACCAAATTGTGAACTTTTTGTAGTTTTATGACAAAGTTAATATTTTAGGCCATTTTTGACCATAAGAGAACCTTGTCATTTAGGAACGCTGTGATTGGATGTAAGTATATTGTGTTTTTTTCTCTTTATTTATCAATAAATGTAGAATGTATAGTTAGTATTTTTTATTAACAATATAATTTTGAAATCAATTGACGCATATTTTTTCAAATAATTCAAAAAGGTTTCCAATTTTGATACCATGCAAAATATGGAACCATAAACAAGTGCCGTCCAAAGTTTGTTATATGATACCATTTGATTTTATTAGAAAAATGTGCAATTTCGATAAGTCGATAATGGAAGAATATAATACATGTGCTGTGTTCCCTTTACAAATGTCAATTCTTGAACTTTTATATAATTATATTCGGAGCATTTTTAAAACAATATCATTTTTTACATTGATACCAGTGGATTATCGGATTTATCCAATCGAGATAGTTAAATTATAAATTTTAAAATCCAAGCCGCCTCGGCGAGGACTTTAAAATTTATAATTTAACTATCGAGATTGGATAAATCCGATAATCCACGAGTAACTATGTAAGAATCTGTTTCTCTAATGATTAAACAGAAATTTTCTTTTTTGGTTAACCGAAAATCCCCTTCGAGTGCCTTTCACATTGCACGAAGTTGTCAATTTCAATAACACCTGTTATCATATTTTGAGTCATCCAGTTAGCTAAAAAGGTCATGACCCTTAAAATCATCCAATGATCTTTTGAAATCACCAGCAACCATACGTTGATCAAATTTGTTTATACAATGGGTTCGGAAAGGGATAAATTTCCATAGGATTAGAGAAATTACTTTATCTTCTACCAGAGCATCAGTTAGATTTCAAGAAAAATATATATTTAAGAATAATATTTGTTTAAGTAGTGGTTTTTATAATACGTCTGATTTTTTTTTACTATATATATAAGTGATGTTTTCTGATTTGTGCGGTAGGAATTATATTTTGTTTTTACTTTTTTAAAACTTGCTTTATTATATATAAATTTTAGGAATTTTAGATAAATAAAAAAAAAAAATATTGTTGAGAATTGCCGTTATAATGTAGATTTCAAGTTCTGATAATTGCAACTAAAGACAGTCAGGATCCTACTTCGTCAACATTATCTCCCCATTACGCCAGTTCATTTTCACAATCGTAGAAATCGAAGCCATTGTAGGGATGACGCGCTACCAATTTTGCTCTTGGAAACCGATAAATGTATCCACATCGCACCAGTCCGATCCTTATATGTCAGTTGCATTTTAAAAGACAAATGTATCAACTCGCTAATGAGCATCAGTTAATGATCTGGTCAGCATTGATTTAACTTAAAACTATTGTCTGGTCGGTTGTCAGGTGGAATTTCCGAACATTCATAAACATTTAAAAAAATTTCTAATTAAATATTTCATGGAAGGGCAGACTAGATAGTGGATGAAGACTATAAACCCTAGTTATCAAACACAAACAATTTTTTTTTTCGAAGATATGCATTTTCATTTTCCAACTTCTAAGACTGTCGTCAAGTACTTTCAGTGAAAAAATAGCTATTCGAACACACCTTCTCTGTTTTTTTGACTCATTAGATAGGTATTTCACTTGACCCATATATTTCATCTTTTAGTACTATTATTTTTTTTGTGTTATAAAGTCAACCTGTATCTTTAATATATAAAAATGATAGAATCTGAAGCGAGACGAGGTATGAAATATCCTTACTTTCTACGATATCAAGACAAAATACTCAACTTAAACACGCCCTAACATAAAAAGGTGCACTTGATTTTCTCCTTTCGATACAATTGTTACCTTTTTTTTGGATTTTTGTCTTCAGACACATAATGGAAGGGCAGACACGAAAATTACTGAACTAATAGATTGATATGTTTTCCGTTCGTGGTAATTTTTTCCAAACAATCGGAGGTTATGCTTTTTTCTCATCCAACTTGAAAGATGCCCATGTCATCGCCTTAATATTTAATTGTTCTGCTTAACTATGTACTAGATAAATTGAAAACTAATGCGAATGGTGTTTTTAAAATAGAACACCTCTTTATTGAGAAGAAAATTGCAATTTTGTTTGTTTCTATTAACTTAAAAAAAATTTGTCACTATATATAGTAAACAATACAGTAACCATACACGTATAGACTGTTCCTGTCGAGCACATATATACAAACTGTTATTCCAAACTATGCCTTATATAGTTATTAAAGGTACCAGGTTTATAATGTTATACGCCAGACAATTTCATTGTATTGATTAGACATGCTTGTAATAATTGTAAATTATAGTTACATTTATGTATGTTCTCTATAACTATGTAATGATAGTTTTATGAGAAATAAAGCATTCGTATTCGTTTCGTCTACATAAGACTCATCAGTGACTCTCATATCAAAATGGTTATAAACCCAAACAAGTACAAAGTTGAAGAACATTGAGGACCTGAAATTCCAAAAAGTTTTGCAAAATACGGCTAAAGTAATCTACTCCGGAGATAAGAAAATTATTGGTTTTTCGAAAGAGTTTTTAGTCTTGAAACCAGAAAATTGATAAAATGACGATATAATTGATATTCTTGTCAACACCAAAGTGCTGACTACTGGGCTGGTGATACCCTCGGGGTCGAAACTTCCACCAACAGTGGAGTCAACCCAGTGGTGTTAATGGTTATCAAAGGTACCACCTAAAATGTTCTTATAAAGAAAATACACAATTATTAGATATTTAGTGCTATTTCATGTTTCAGTCAATTAGCTAGACACCTCTATATACAAATATCTTTACACTTGATTTAAAACAAAATTATTCGAAATGATATTTTTAAGATTAAAAGAAAGGTTAACAATTAGGCAAATTCGCTCAAATGTAATACCACTGAAGATTTTGTTCGCAGACTTGTCAAAATATCTAAATTCGTGCAATTGAGGCTTGTGCCATATAGAAATACTATTTACCAAAACTTTGCAATAAAATAAACACCAAAACAAGAAACGGGTTCACCTCTCAGTACTCGTTATTATAAAAATTGTAAGTCTAATCCCAATTCTATTTCATATTTGACAAACCAGGTTTTGAAATATGTATTTAATTTAAACATTTAATACACAAATAAACTGTATAAATACACAACTAAATTCAAATTTCGATCGTTAAAGAAAAAAGAAATACATGAACAGTCTTTTTTTTTATAAAGATGGCAAGCACAGATACAGTTGGATTCTTCCGATGAAGATGTTAAGACATACACTCCGTGATTTATTTCTCAATACAACTAAGCATTTATAAAGTTCATCTTATTTGTAAACATCTTTCCAAAAATCAATCAATTTAAATAAACAATCTTACCGTAACTTGTATAACTCGTGTTTGTGCCATTGCATAGGTTAATTTAAAAGCATATATTTCACATACTTTGACAGATGTGAAATGTACATCTTAGACCATTACCACTAATTTAACGTTCTTCTTGACATAAACTAATATGGTGTCACGGATTTTTTTATTTACAAATAGTATACAACATTAGAGATATACATAAATAATGAATTATTTGTCAGGTGATGCATTTCTTTTGATAAATGCATATATAATCTTGCAGAAGGATTATTTATTTCCCCCGACTTTATTATTTTAATTTTAATTTATAAACACAATGGTTTATTCCTTATAAATAATCGTATTACAGGAACATAGATACAAACGACCACAAAAATATCTCCCGATGGCACAAAAAAATAAAATGTTTTATTAACTTTATTCTCCATCTGCATCATTTCAATTTATTTCCATAATGTATTGAAACAATTAAAATTTAGACAATTTCTTAGAATCCTGAAATGATAAAAACTCATAAATGATCCTTCTGTTTATGATCTTATGTGATTACCACTAAAATAAATTAACAAATGCCTCACTTCTAGAATTAAATGATTATAATGACATTTGTATTTTATCGCTGATAGATGTGCCATCTTCACAGAGGTGAGGGATTCACTGCTTGCTAGTTTTAGCCTTTTGCGCCATGCTGTTCTAAAAAAAATATGCTACGATCTGAACAAAAAGTAAACACCTAGATTGCAAAAAATACACAACTAGATTAGTATAGTTTGTAATACATACATGTAGCTTAAATAATATAACAGACATATATTAATTACAATGGTACCCTGCAAGAGGCAAAAGGGGCAAACGGAGATGTGGAGGCAGCTACAACCCCAATAAACATGCCTTTAAAAAAGAGACAAAAGATAACATAGGGACATTTTAACTCATAGGTAAAAAATAAACTGACAACGCAATGGCAAAAAAGAAAAAGACAAATAGACAAATGATGGTACTCAAAAGACAACCATAAACTTTATGTGGCACCCGTCGTGTTGCTCACGTTATTACAAACCCGGTAAATAGTCTCATTCGGTAGGTTACATTCGTGAAAAGGAAACGGGATTGAAGTTACGACACACGGAACATATCCGGTATCATCATTTAAACATATATTCCTTCACGGTCAACCAACTCGCGATGGCGTCGATCCATAAAATTTACCATGGGATGATTTCAACTTTACCATTTGTAACTTTTGGATTAATAGCTTCTTTTTGAGTAGCAACCCTCTATCAAGGAAATCATAATAGAAAAAACAAGCCCGAAACTATCGTATCAATTTGAAGATGTGTACTCCGTAAGCAGGCGCTGCTGGAATGTTGCTAAATAGAAATTGAAAGTTCACAATTGGGAAACTGAAATCATCTCTTTTGTCTTTAAGTTTTGTTTTCATCCTACCTTATTTGTCAGTTTCCAGATGAAACATTGTCAAAATCAAGACATGGAAAGATCACGATCGGTAGGTTTGACTACTGATATGATCTAGAGAATATATTGAATAACGCCAAATTTGAGAATACTATAATAGCAGTCACAAAACTACAACCGCATGCAGAATTATACACATTTAATCTTTAATAACCTAAACTGTACAACTTTTGATCATTCAATTCTCATAAAAAATATTTTTGATCGATGAAAGTCAGATTTCCAGTATTGATGTACTAGTATGATAAAGTGTTCATTTTATATCTCATAGTTTATTATTTCCTGCTGGGTTTGATTTTGACTGTGAACAGTATATGTTCCTGATTTTGATGAGAATTATTTGACAATCCAAGATATGTTTATAGCATTGTTTTTATTACTGTTTTCTTAAGGTGACTTGTTTATGGCCTAATTAACACCTTTGATGGTCTTTTATCTGTTGATCACTTTATCAGGGATTAACTAGTGTTATAACTACGATTTACACACGGGTCAATGTTTACTTTGCAATTTCCTTCAATCCAGACTATTTGTTACCTTCATTTCTAAAGGCTTTCATTGTTTTATTTTTTTTATTATCTGAAAACCAAAATCCACGAATTTAAAAACCCACGAACTTGTAAATATTGCTTAAACCACGAAAATTGATACCCACGAATTAAAGTATTTTCACAGTATTTAGTGAGAGAACATCATCTATATCGCATAAAGTTAAGTTAAAGAATATTGTTAACGTCTTTTCTTTCTTCCGTAGAAGTTGAATAATATGTATGAAGTCACCCTTATAAGAATAAAGGAACAAATCAGCAAAAAGAGAGGCATAATTGGTTCACATGGGAATCCCGATAGTATACTGTAAATTCAGAAATTTTTAGCGAGCATTTATTATTGCGATTTTGTCATTTTACACTTGAATGCGATTTTGATTTTTACGATTTTGAGAAAAGTAATGCTTAATTCAGTTAAAATATAACAAAATGCGAGTTTTAATTATTGCGTTTACAAGTCAGTCGCATTATTCGCAATAATAAAATAACCGCGCAATAATTTCTGAATTTACAGTAATGAAAAACACGTTCTCTTAACGTAACAAATATGTTGTCAACCAAGAAATCAAGAATCTTGAAAATGTCAGTTTCAAAGATTTTTTTGTTTAAATACGAGTGATTCTTTACGAAGTAAGATTTAAAGGTATATTCGACGCAAAACCCTGATAAAACATCAAGCGACAAATATATATTTGAGACAAAACTCGATAAAGAAATGGATAAAAATAATATCAATTTGCGATGGGGATATTACAGTAGAAGAATGCTCAGATGCTATTTATAAAATGAAACTTAATAAATCCCCTGGATTAGACGGTTTAACTGTGGAATTTTATAGAAAATTTTGGGATAACTTAAAGTTCATAGTAGTAAACATTCTTAATATTGGACACAAAGATCAAACACTTACATATTCACAGCGTACAAGTGTATTAACGCTATTATTTAAAAAAGGTGATCCATTGTCACTAGATAATTACCGTCCTATTTCTCTTTTAAATATTGATATGAAACTTCTATCGTACGCTCTAGCACAACGAATGAAAAAAATCTTACCAAAACTGATTAAAGAAGATCAGACTGGATATGTTAAAAATAGATTTATTGGTTTTAATCTTAGACAGATACAAGATATTATAGATTTTACTGATTTTATACAAAATTGAGGGGGCTATAGTCTTTGTTGATTTTTCTAAAGCATTTGACTCTCTAGAATGGAATTTTATGTTTTCAGTTTTAAAACATTTTGGATTTAATGAATCTTTTATAAGATGGGTTAAGACTTTATATAGTGATATTCAAACATGTGTAATGAATAATGGTTGGATATCCGAGGTCTTTAAAAACACAAGAGGTATACGTCAAGGGTGTCCATTATCTGCATTATTATTTGTTTTATCTGTGGAAATTATGGCTTCCAGATTAAGAAGCAATACTGATTTTAAAGGTATCAGAGTCAAATTAGATAGCAAAAATCATACTATAAAAATTTCGCAACTGGCAGATGATACTACTTTATTTTGTTGTTCTAAATATGATGTTCAAGTAGCTATGAATGAAATTGAAATTTTTGGTTCTTATTCAGGGCTGAAATTAAATAGAAACAAAACAGAGGGGTTATGGGTAGGAAAACTTAAATCTTGTAAAGACAAAATTGAGGGAATCAACTGGAGCAATGGACCAGTTAAGACTCTTGGCATTTACTTTGGGCATTGTACGGAGGAATGTGATAAACTAAATTGGGAAAATAAGATTGAAAAGATGAATAAATTATTTTATTCTTGGCAAAAAAGAAATCTTACTATTTTTGGAAAAATTTTGATAATTAAAACATTAATTGTGCCCATTTTTACTTTTGTGGGATCTGCTTGCAGAGTTCCAGAGAATTTTTTAAAAGAAATAGAAAAAAGTTGTTTTAAATTTATTTGGGATAATAAACCAGATAAAGTAAAAAGAAATTCAATTATTAGTCCATATGAAAAGGGGGGTTTGAATATGATAGATATCAGAAGTTATTTCACCGCTCTAAAAGCTATGTGGGTAAAAAGATTAGTAAATGATTGTGAAGGAAGTTGGACAATTATACCTCAACACTATTTTTATAATTTTGGGTCAAACTGGTTAGTGTTTCAAACAAACAGTGGGGATAAGACAGACGAAAGCATTGAAAACATCCCAGAATTTTATAAAGATATTATTAAATGTTGGAAATTAACTGGTGGAGGTCTAACAAAAAAACCAGAAACATTTACAGATATAAGAAAACAAATATTATGGAACAATAAATTTATTAAATTTGAAAATAAAGCTATATTTTTAAAATATTGGATTAAAAGCGATCTTATTTATGTAAATGATATCATAGATGAAAAAGGTTGTATTTCTCAAGACATAATTTTAAATAAACTAAAAAATAAATCAAACTGGATGGCTGAAATTAATTTAGTTAAGAAATCTATACCAAAAGACTGGGCAGCAATTTTAAAATCGGAAAATTCTATAAAAAGTATTGTTAATATAAAAAGAAACCAATTTATATTGGATGGTTTACCTATAAAATTAGAAGCATTAACAAATAAACTTGTATATAAGTCTCTGATAAATAAAAAAATTGAACCAGCTATTGGACCCCAAAAATGGCTGCGTATATTTGATATAGATGATGTGTTATATCAAAACTATCTATATAAATTTTTATTCAAATATTTAAAAGAAAATAAACTTAGAATTTTTAGATGGAAATTACTACAACATATTCTACCTACAAAGAAACTTTTATGCAGGTGGAAAATTGTAAACAATAGTTCTTGTAATTTTTGTACACAAGAAGAAGATTATGATCACTTCTTTATACTGTGTCCGTATTTAAAACTTTTTTGGAATAAAATAAATGAAGTTTTAAATAACAGTAAAATAACTTTTAAAGTAAAACTAAGACACTTAGTATTTGGATATAAAACTTCTGAAGAAGAATATTTTGACTTAAACTATTTTTTAACAATTGTGGGCTTTTCAATTTATAAAGCCTACTACATATCTGATCAAAAGACAAAAAATGTCAATGTTTACTCAATTTTTCGCAATGAGTTCAATAGAAGAGTATGTTTGAAGGTTAAACGTAATGTTTTAGCAACTATTAGAAAACATACTACGTGATTAATCGATATTATCTAATATATATATATATGATGTAAAAAATGTAATATGTATTTTGCAACTAATCACTACCCTGAGTGATTAGTGGATTGTAACAGGGAACATCAGGAGCAGCTTGGACTCTTGAATGATATTGTAACAAGCCAATATTTGAAATAAATATTTATTTATGTTGTTAAAAAAAAAAAAAAAAGATTTAAGGGTGTATATTTAAAAGCTCAATAGTTTTGGACGCAATTAATTTACATTTATTAAGGGCTGTAACAAATTCTTGCACCATTAATATCCCAGTTGGTGACAAATCTTCATAATGAAATAGTTGGACATTTTAAGAATTTTTTTTATCAATTTTCCACGAAGTTATCGCTGTCAAATTTTTAGAAATACTATGGATTATCTAGCTTAGTTTTTAATTTACACAGTAAGGTTGAAAAAAAACACAATTATATTTTGAAGTGTTTTTGTCCCCTTGGTGAAAATATGTATTAGTTCAGTGAAATAGACATCATATTAAACTCAAGAAGCTATAAATGAACTAAAATTAAAAAAAAAACAACATGCAAAACTGACAAAGGGCAAAGGCTCCTGACCTGGGACAAGCGCTCAAATTCTTTGTGAGTAAACATGTTTTGTGAAATATCAACCCTCCTCTATACCTCTTGTCAATGTAGAATAAAGAAGCAAAACGCCAAATTAACCTCAATTTAAAAAGTCCAAGTCAGACGTTAGAATAGATAACAAAAGAAACTAAGCAAGACGACAATGATACATACATTATCTCTTTATGGGAGTATTCTTATAATGACGCCATCAGTGAGTGCATCCTTAAAGTTGGTTTGAAATGTGGTAGTTTAGTCCCATCTTTGATTGTATATTTGAAGAATGAATATTTAAATCGACATTTGTCTTTATTACTTTGAAATTGTCTGGTTTTTTTATGGGTAGATCTTGCTTTTTATGTGTATATCTTGCGTGTAAATCTAATTTCATTATTTATGATTTTGTTGAACATTTGGAGTCTTGTTTTTAATCGCCGTTTTTGTAAGGTTAGCCAGTTCATTTTTGTGCATTTTGGTCATACGGTTGGTATTGTGATATTTGTTGCAATTATATCGTGCAGCTGCATTTTTTCCAGTCTGTATACAATGCATATGTTCTTAGGTTTGTGGTTCTTAAACTGTGCACCACTATTCCACTTTTGACCTTACTTTAGTTTGATTAGGTATTTATTTTACTAATTTTTAGTTAAGGTTAAGATTTCGTTCGATAAATAATGTACACATTGATTTGCTTTAGCTTCTGATCGAGACGAATAGAAACTATAATTAAGCGTAGATAGTCAACATTGAAACTTAATTACGCATTCCAATCCATAATCTGCACAATCATCGATTCTTCTAATGACTTATCACCCGTCATTAATTTACACATGCATACTGTACGAATGAGATATAGATAGCTGTTGGCCCGTATTCATTAGCTAAGATTCTTCAATAAAGATTTGTTCCGAACGGACGATTTTTTTACGATTATTATTATATTCAACGATAAATTAGTACTACGATTTTGAATTCTTAACTTAAGTGTTTTGATGTACATGGGTCCTGTTCACTGATATGTTAACTCATCTCACTGAGATTGTTATGTAAATTATTCGATGCGATGGAGACGTTATTCAGTGGTTGATGTTGGTTCATTATCCTGTCGTATTTCTTTCGTGATTAATTGTGGTTATCTCAGTTGAGATATTCAACATTTTGTCATGTCCGGCCCTTTTATATCTGATTTTACGGCATTTATTCTATCAATTGATGAAAATAAGTACGTTTACCTTATGTTATAAAAGCATTGATATCAATTATTACAACCATAGATATAATGGCTATTATAATTATGTTACAACGAAAGATACTTTAACATATCAATTTTAAAAAACAATTTTACAAATTTCAAAACGATATCGAGTTGTTGCAAACAAGCAAAGACCGTCCCCATTTTTCGACCGACACTTTTTGTGAAGTTAAGTGACAACATTTTTTGGGCATTTATGAAGAAACATATCATGGTCACAGAGGACTTGTAATTTTTGTTCTCATAATGATATTGAAGATGAGTTTCATTTTTTAATTAACTGTCCATTGTATAATCAATGTAGAGAATCACTGTTTGCACAAGCTCATGAACACTGTCAAAATTTCAATAACTTAGACTGCAAATCTAAGTTTTTATGGTTAATGACCACTGAAGATCAACATATACTGAAAAAGTTAAGCATTTTTCTTATCCAGAGTTTTCAATTGAGATCCACAAATTCTGTTAACGGCTAAATCTCCTTTAGTTTATCTATATATATATATTTTAAATTCAAAAATTTAATTTAAGTGCACATTTCTCTATGTGTATGCATATTTCTTCTATTGATATATGTAAATGCTTATAAACAAACTGCAGTAAAACTCTAAGGTGCTTATCATATTCCTGCAATTGTCAAAAAATATAATTATATACATAAATATCTAGTAATTGGTTGCTGTGTGTACATGGGAGAAAAATACCCTTATATCTCATCAGTTGGGGCTGCATATCATTTGTATGCAACTCAAAACACCATATCTGTTTAAAGGGGAATAATCCTTACAGAAATTGATTGTCTCCCATATGACTTTCTATTCCATGTGCATGCAATAACTGTTCAGTGTTCTATTGTCATGCATTTCATTTTATTATTTCATTGTTATAACAAATCATTGTAATCATTGTATGAAATTTAAAACCCGCAAGGGTCCACAATTGGATTAATAAAGTATTCTTATTCTTATTCTCTATTCTTATTCCCTGTTTGCTTCATTAAAATGACCACCCCTTATAAACCATTTTTGAAAGTGATGTGATTTTGTCGAAGTCACCATTATATGTTTTTATTTCAAGCTAAGTATATATATATATATGTCAAAGATACTTTGTAAAATATAAGAAATTGACTAGATTCAATATGCAGAATGAAAAGATAACTCATCGCTCGTCATAGATTGTCTTGGAGTTAACAAACACAATTCGTGTTGGTCTTCTGTTGAGGCTGAAAAACAAGTTAGAGTATGATTATAGTTCACATGCTACAAACAAGACATGTTAAAGTTTCTTATATGATACAACTTAAATACATACATGTGAAAAAGAAGACGAACATACTCTTTCTAATTTAGAGTTGCTAATTAGGGGTGAGATGCTTTGTCGTTGATAAAATCATGAAATGACGAATCTATTATCAGACATGTGTTATCTTCCGTTTCAAAACGGTCCGCATAACTTTTTCCAAAATTAGTTACATCCATTTCTATTGTTTAATTGAAATATGTTACGTTCGTCCATATACAACGTTTATGAACTTCATTAACAGATTGTACTCCTGCAACAACATGAATTATGAGCATGTGATGAACGACTAAAATCTACACTACATATATGGTATGGTCACCATCACGATTTTGTTGACCGATAATATGTGTCTGAACTCTCAAGCAAAACATTACCGCTGTCTTACATCTTTAGATATCAGTAAAGTATAGTATGGTCTGTTATTTTAAAGATTGCATTCTTTTCCCGACTGAGAAGGGGATGCAAGCACAGGGAAGTTAATACCGATGCTTTTTATTTTTTTTTAGGAGAAAGGTATGTATGCTAACTGCTTAATCTTGGTGAAAAATCATGTCATCAAATAGAAGTGTACAATTTGCAGCTATCAATCTCAATAAATATGTTGTCGATCAAAAAGTCTTAGGCAGTAACTTAAACAACAAGTTATTTACGATTTTCGCAATGTTGACTGTTTCTGTCTCTTTATCTACTATATTTTCTGCAATATGTGTTCAAATTATAACACAACAACAAACACACAGTAGAGCAGTTGACTCACCATTTTGACTATTTAACTTATTTGAGGTGCTTGCCACAAAGAAACATACATAAACAACATGTAATATAATCCAGGTGTTTGGTGGAATATATTTGAGCTTATACAGTTAAAATGTTTCCAAAACTCAGTACTGATAAAATTCTGTATAATTGTCTTATTTGCACTAGTACACTGTGCATTTGCATCAATTGAAATCCCATTCCACCTACATACCCTGGCAAATAAAAAATACTTACCTGGATAAATAGAAAAAAAACATTTTCCCCAATTACTGATTAAAAAAAAGTTCAAACGATTTTGGTTGATTTTGTCCAGGTTGTATTACTTGTATTTTTCTTTTAGCTTTCCACAAAAAAAATACTCCTAAAAATGAGGTCAATAAACAGTTAGTCTAATAAAACATCTTTTAAAATAGAATAAAAAACCTATACCAGCATCATTGTTGTCCATTTTTCCGTCAATATCGTCTGAACCATCGCCTGGATTTCTTTTACCGGTTTGTTCTTTAGGTTCCGAAACACCCCGGTTACGAATATGATGTCGAACAAGGAGTAAGACCACAGGAATAAATAAGCTTGTGACTACACCTCCCATGATTGTTATAAGATTGTTGAAGTCTGTAAACAAGATATTAATTCAAATTTAGTATGTTCTGAACAAAAAATACATATGTTTCAAATAGTTCGAAAGTATTTCATGAAGATGTAAAAAGAAAAAAACGTAAAATCACAAAAATACTAATCTCCGAGGAAAATTCAAAAACGGAAAGACCCTATTGAAATTGCAAAATCAAAAGCACAAACACATCAAACGAAAGAATAGACAACGACTGTTATATTTCTAACTTGGTAGGACCAATAGACAACTTACAAAGCATAAACACTTCAGATCAAGTCTAAGAAGTTAAATAATTGTATTATAAAAAAAAATGCTTCTGTTTTGTTAAACACTTATTTCATACTCCATGATTTTTTTACGAAAGATTTTAACTTCGTTTAGTTGTATTCCACGTTAGTCGTGTTCATTTCTTCTTCTGCGATCAAAAATATTTCTTCACTTCATCAAATTGTATTAACTAACCTAATGTGTTTCCCTTCGAATCATCTTCGTCCTTTGCAATTTCAACCAATGTTCCCACTACTTCTGTACAAGGTAGACATCCTTGACAATCACAGATGCTAGGGTTTCGCAGTAAGATAATTTGATTGATGTTCCAAAAGGAGGTAAGACTTGTATTTCTATATTCTGCATAATCGAGACTGAAACCTAGTTTAAAAAAAAAAATACGTCCAAAGTGCCTTGTTAAAAAGTCAATATTCATTTTGGTTAAATACTAAATAGTTCAATGGGAATATCACATCGAAATGTTGCTTAGGTCATGATGTACTAACTCGAGTCATTAATCACTCTCTGATACTCGATTTTTTCCCCACAATACTTCGCATATATACATAATATTAATGTGTTTTCACCACGTTTACACATTTTAACACAAAATAAAAGACTTTTAAGAACTACCGTCGTGGAAAGGGTCGTGTGTATTTTTTTAACAAACTATTGCATTTCAATCATATTACAACGAACGTATTTTATTAAATTTCAACAAAAGCAAAACGAGGATTACGGATCAACCGTTTTTTTTGCCCTACTTAATTTTGACTACTCTGGCAGCACGAGTATTTCGTTTAACTGTCATAGTTTAGTATACAACACATATATGTTAAATATGTCAATGAAGAGCATTAAGAAAGCCTAAAAATATAATTCAAAATGAAAAAAAAAGAGTTTTAGTTCGTGTCTTATTGAGTAAATTTCAAAGCATGATTCCATTCTAATATACTTTTAAAAATTACCTACTTCAAAATAAACAATAAAGAAAGAAAACAAATAAATAAACAGCACAATTGATAATGGTATAAAGTCATTCTATCAAGTTGTGTTGCATTCCCCTCTCAATAACACAAAGTCTAGTTACTGAAAGACATATATTAGATTTTCTTAGTAGTAACTAAGATCTTTGTCTAATTATGGGCATACGACACAGTTTTTATCCCGTATTTACAGTTTGATGAAATCGGCTAATTTTTGCCTGATTTAATCAAATATGTAATAAAAATATACCTTCATGTGCTATTTTTTTGTTAAATGAGGTCGATATTTTGAATATTTGCCGTATATCTGGCCGTATTTTTTGTTTGTTTTAAAAGATAAACAAAAATCGTGTTTTGTTTGATAATTTGTAAATTCTGTATTTTATAAGTATCCTAAAAAAATTTACGTTAGCAACGTCATTACCTCCCATGTAACTGTATCGAATGCCCTTAATGTCCTACCCACATACATTGTCTGCATATTCCATATTGGTAGAATGACAAGGTTCAGGATTTTCTATATAAAAATATCATTTTTACATGCAGTCTGGTTTAAAAGTATAATACATGGTGATAAACACAACATTGTATGTACATTACAAATGTGTTTGACATACAAGACAATGTTCTTAACACAGTTCAGTAAACAAAAGCGGACAGGTATATGTGAAAATGAAACAACATAATAATACAATACAAGATCCAAACGTTTGGTGTTGAACAAGTAAATTGACGAAAAGAATTTCAGATGAAAATCACAGCTTTTCTGTTTAGAAAGAAACGAAAAGGATTCTGACTGTTTATGAAAAAGTAGTTCGTACAAACAACATAATAATACATTCTAAGATCACAACTTTTGGTGTTGAATAAGTAAATTGACGAAAAGTACTCCAGATGAAACTCACAGCTTTTTTGTGAAGAAAAGACCGAAAATAAATTCTGACTGTATATGGAAAAGTCGTTCGTACTTACGTTGTCTGCTATTTGCTTTAAAAAATGGTGATGTTTTTGTCTGTGATTTGTTGACATAAATTGGAATGAATATATCTATTTCTAGCAGGAACGCCTCATTATTGTCTTGTCCACAGAAAGGTAAAACGAGACCATCATTCGTCAACATGTCTTTTCTGAACGGCTGCAAATATTACAAATATCTAAATTTATAAACTATATTGAGAAATAATATAATTATTGTAACTTGAAAACATATTATACAGCCCTTCGGGTTGAAACCGACCAAATTAATTTTTTTTTAACAAACTCACTTAATAAATAAAAACAAAGCAGCTCCTATGTATTAAGAATTGCACATTTTACAAGATTTTAATTCATCTTATCAATATCTATTCCATTCCGGATAAGTTCTAAAATTACACAACTTTTTCATCCAGTTCAAGCTTTCTGGGACCCTGTTTAAACAATTCACCATGCATGATACCTTTTAATGAGACCTGTTTAAACTACCGTAAAAAATTCAAACAAAATATTGTTTTACTTTAATTTTAATTTCGATAAAAGTGGATCCTACTATATCAAAGTTTCTTGATGATCACTTTCTAAAGTTTTTTTCTCCCTCAGCTCACTACTGATGACCTCAATTTTTCGGCCGGTGACCTAAACAGGGAGTTGTATAGCTATGACTGTTTTTCCCGGAATGGACTAAATAGCGATAAGGTGATTTTGACAAGTTAAGACACTTGTACTAATAAATTGCTAACTAACCATAATTTTCTAAATGGCATCACAGAAAAGTAACTCGTAATTTTGCTAAATCCTTATAGTTGTTTAAGAATTAAAGAGAGTAGTATTTTCTCTCGAACAGATCTTTATAAAAAGGGACGAATGATACAAAAGAAATATTAAAACTAATAAGTAAACAGAGACGTGATAATGTCGTGCCACAAAACGAAAAACGACAACAAAAAATCATTATTTTATTGCTTATTTCCAAACTAGCTATGAGTGAATATAGTTTTGACAAGGATGAGATTGACCTGTCACAGTTATAAATAGATCAGGCTTGTAATCGATGAAGAGATTGACGGAACCCTTTCCTTAAAATCTTTTGTTTTGTTAATACTTGATAGCCAGACATTCATAATGGGAGCAAACTATCGGTGGTAATAAATAAAGAGAGTAAAAAGTTAGTAGAAAAATAGTGAGATAATATTATTTTTAAATTTGAAGAAACTTCAATTCCTTTTTTTACACATTGCAGTATATTGTCTAAATTAAATGTTTTACCTACCGAAGTTCCGTTAAACGCTATGTAGGTAGCCGTATCGTTCTCGTATACAACTAACGACCAAGCTTTGACAATAACCGAACTATTCGAAATACTTGGTAAGCCAATTTCGGTGAAGTCATAACAAAGGTCCTCGAATGTTCTATTCTGCATTGAATATCCTACAAGACTGATTGTACATGGTGGGTCTATAGGATAACCGTCACCAAACAACATTACTGATGTGTTAGCTTGTATTTGAAATAATTCATCACAAATGCTTTCTGGATGATGTCGCCCAACTTGCACTGCAATTAATGTACAGTTTTATCAAGGCAAACATAATTTTTTTTTTACAGATTTTCTAGTATTATGATTTATGCAGCGCTACTGATATAAGATAGTATTATAGGAACACGATGACATGAAATCATATATCATTAGAAAAAAACAAAACTTTATAGAGCCTTCTTTAATGTCCGTATTTTTTATCAAATGTAGTACAACATGAAATTATGTATACACTTTACTCAATCGTTCAGTAAAATTTGAAACGGTTGACTTATATATATATATATATATATCTATGGAACACGGCAGACAAAAATAATATGATATATTTCGTCCCTCTTTTATAGTTCATTGTATTTGATATAAAGCCGGTTTTGTATGTTGAACTGTTTTACATGTTTCATTTCAGGGTCTTTCATAACGTTCAGTGTTGTTTTTCGTATTTCTAAATGCCGTATTGGGATCTATAGTTTCTATCTCTTTTGTCTGCTGAACAGATGGCTCATTGGCTATAATTCCAAATTATATTTTCATATCTATGTGTGCATATAAAAATTGAAAGGCGAGACAAATAAGTTAGATTTTTTTTGTGTTCAAGGCATTGTATAAATATCTGCTTAACGATTACCTTACAGATACATTCTGTGTTCAAACATATACAATTTTACATTTTTGATATCTAATTGTTATGACAGTAGATCATGTAGCATTTTGGCTAACACAAACTTCTATTTGGTTTTATGTAAAGCGTACTTATAGCAAACATCATTGTAAAACAAATGATGAGAAAAATTTCGCTTTTTCAGAATCTAATGCGGGGTTCACACATTGCCGATTATTGCTCCCGATTGAGATCAGACAGCAATACGACACGAAAAGTGAAAAAGTCGGATTAGTATCCTCAATTATCTGGAATGTCCTATCATTGTCTGAACGCATTCGTTTTAGTTCGTAACAGATTCCTACGGATCGGGAAGGGTCCGAATAGTTCGGCAAAGCATCCCGACAGTTAGGTGCGTCCCGTAACATTCGGGGCAACTCAGCCGATTTTGTCTAGTCGGATTACAATCCTGGCTATGTCGTGACAGATTCTGCTGTATCGGATCGAATTCCGAACAATGTCTTGTGTATTCTGGACGGTATCCTGTGGAACGGGAATGATCCGGAGTAATTTTTCATAGCTGTTTTTCTGCCGATTGAGTCCAGATTGCATCCAGATCTTGTCGATTGCGAACCGTTTTTTGCCGAAACCGTTCCGAAACAGTCCCGTTATTAATACGAAATTCGTCAATGATACTCACGTCAGAGTCCCGACAATTACAGAATACAATACGACTGAGGCCAGACAAAGCCGTTTGCAATGCGATAGAGCGGACTATGATAGGATTACGTTCCGACAGTACTTGATCATCCCGAATATGCCGACAGTTTTCGAACGGATAACTTCCGTCAGCGTCGGTTCACTGTCCGGTCACTGTCTGATCTCAGTCGGATAACATTCAGTAGAGTCGGGACGCAGTCGTGACAGACTCGGTCGAATTTTACCTGGCGAAAAATACAAATCGGATTAGAAGCGGATTCAGAACGGTATTATCGGGACTAATTCGCTTAGAAACGGTTGAATATCGGTGCTTCCTGAATACTATCTGATTGTTGTCGTGATCAAATTATTTTTTTTACAAATTTTAATTTAAGTTTGAATTTCCATCCACGATTCACAGGATCTTGATCAGACTTTTAATAAATTTTAATCGGGAATGGTCCTATCAAGAACGGTAGTAAAAATCGTGAATGTGTGACCCCAGCTTAAAGGACTATGGGTAATCTCATTGTTCGTACACCAAAATGAAGATAACGTTACTTGATTGGATGGATTTCCATTGTTTAGAACATTTTAAACAATCTCAACGTTTTGGCGTAGGCTTTTTAAAATATTTCCCAGAATGCATTAGATTCTGAAACGGCGAATTAACGTAAGTATACGTAAGTCATCGTCAGTCAAAAAGTTCGCAAGTCTTTAAATAAATTATTCACTGTTAGAATGCAGGAGAAACATCAACTTCGTTCAAACAAATATACTTACATTCAAAATTTGTAATGTTACAGTAGCAAATATTTACTTCTAAACTCAGCAACTGAAAAAAAAAGATTCTTTTGTTAGTTTCACGTGTATCCTTTTAAAATAAAGATTATTTATTTATTCATTTTCCTCATCACTACCTTTTTTATACATCAATTTATGCATGTGAGTACGTGTAAGTATGTGTTATCATGTGCATATGTGTGCTTTCCTGACGTGTGCGTGTTCGGCCTCTTATTCAGCGAAAACGATGTTGTTCAATTAAGACATTATTAAATGTACATTATTAGTTTACTAATTTGAAATAGTGCTTGTAATTCAGTGCTTATTCATAAAGAATTGTTTGTTATGATTGTATGATAATTGTTTTTATTTCATGCAAAATGAGAATAAGCCACAAAAGACACTTTGACAGCAGTTTTTTTTTTATCTTTGTAAACCTACACGAATATACATACATCTCAATATATACACTGACTTATAGGGTTTAATGTAGTTTACAATTTTTTTTTAGATTGCTACAATTAAGAATCTTACCATAAGCAACATAGAAATTATCCTTAATATAATATGCATCTTCAATTTATATACACGTTTTGAATAATCTTATTTCAATTCTTGTGTATTTAAAATGAAAGTAAATTGCATATCTTTTGCTATTCAATAACATACCTTTAAGAATAATGAACAGTTTATTCTATAATAAATCATTTTTATAACTGGTCAAGTTACCAGATGATAAATAAAGTCTAAAATTTCGGTTTTAAAAAGTACGTTATCGGTTACACTAGATAATAATGATACGTTTAGCTAAATTTCAATAACCTCATTTTCATACGAAAATAGTCTCACATTCGTTTAAAATAGTTTGAACCAGTGATACATTTCTCTCGATGGTATCAGATTATCATAGGTCTTAACAATGACCTTGCAAAGCATGAATATAATATCTTTATTTAAAGAGAGTATTCCATTTGGATTAAATGAATTTTCAATAAGGCTATCTGCATACAATGTTAACAATATGAATAAAACATATATTTAATCTACAATTACACACATGTTACACGTAACAATAGACATATATAAAGTAATATAACAACACCTATGGTATACATTGTGGCTTAACATATAAATTTAACACTTTTAAAAATAAAATGACTTGTAAGAGATTTTGAATGCAGATACACTTTTTGATTTTTTAATTTTACTGGACAGTGAATTTCACACTTTTGAACCACTAAAAAGAAAAACTTGATTTGTATAATTCTGTATTTGATTTAGCCTTTTAGGGACAATAAAATTATCCGATGATTAAAGTCGAGTATTGTACGATTGTTTACTACTTGTAGGCACAAAAAGATTCGATAAATATTTTGGTGCAATTGTGACAAAAATGTCTTTAAGCATAATATAGTATGAGCTGTTTCTTGTTGAGTCATAATCTTTAATAATTTACGTGTTTGAAGAATATTATCCGTGGTTGTAACGAGACTCGTTAATTGTTGCTGGGGTGCTCTCTTCGAGGTCAACGCTGTTGGTAAAGAAAGACACCATTCATTGTGCGAGTTGGCTCATTCATTATTTGGCCGTCGACGGATAAACATCGGAAAGTAAATACCAGCAAATACAGAAGTTTAAAAGGAAAGTTTGTAAACCTAGTTTGAGTTGAAAGCTTGTGGTTTGTAATAGACTGGCGACTTTGGTGCTTCGGAAACTACGTATTACAATTATTAGAAGCTACCGTGTTGTTCTGATACTGTAATTCCCGTTGGGAATGGTCGCAGTCCCTCGAACAGGTAGTTTGTAATAGTATGGTGACTTCAGTGCTCCGGACACTAGGTGCTCCAGAGACAAGTCGTTTCAGGACTAGGTGTCTCAGAGACTAGGTGTCTCAGAACTAAATGTTTCAGGCAAGTAGAATTTTTGAAACTTGTTCTTATTTAATAGTGGTTGAATTGTGTTTTAATATAATTGTTTGTCAAATAAGTTCGGACCTCGGAGTCAGTAAAAGGATCAAGGATAATTTGAGGTTATAGTTTTCAGAATACTTTCTGATACAAAGTTGATTGTGTAAATATCTTTGTGCCTTTATTAAGTTTCAAAGTTTTAAGTTTGGTTTCGTGGTTTTTAAGTAAAGTCTCGAAGTTGTAGTTATAGGTTGAAAGATTGATATTGGAATATCTCAGATTCTGTGAAAACGGATACGAACATAAAGTTCATAAGCCAAACACGTTACAAAATTGATAGATGCGCTGGGATCTGAGAAACTTCAGTATTCTTGTAAATAATCACATTGTTTTATTGTCATTATTTTCTATTTGTCCTGGCAAGAAGTAACAAATTGTTTTGAAGATAGTATTACATTGATTGTCAAGTTGTGGAATACAATATTTTACAAACACTTGTTTGATTTTTTTTTGAGAATATGTCGCGAAAATACAGAGAAGATGAAATTTTGTATGGGTTATACAGTGACGAAACAAGAAATTGACCAGGGAGTTAGATAAATTAAACCGGGAAATATGGCGCTTAAGAAATAAAAGTTATGAAAAACCCAGACTTTGCTTAGTCAACTTTCATTAGTCAAGCAACACGTCCAAGACAATCTGACTCTAGAATTGCTACTGCAAGAATTCCGAACACTGACTTTGGGACAGGCAGCAACATATTCAAAAGTACAAATATTGAGATATGGGATAAGTCAAAGATTATCTCAACGCCTGTAATAACTGATAACTATTTTCCAGCTTCGAAAAAATTAGCACAAAAGACAAAATAGGTATGTATACGGAAGACAAGTCTATCAATAAAGGCAAAAAGAATATAAAGGCCGCTTTGTTTGACGGCCAGGGGTCATGAATAGATTACATGTCTCATTTCGATGCAAGTTCAAATATAAATAGTTGGATAGATGTAGAAAAGGGTGAGTATTTGGCAGTCTCATTGAGAGGAAAAGCCCAGGGTGTACTCGGAAATCTACCCACAGATAAAAGACAAGATTTTAAAGAACTTGGCAGGTCTTTTGAGTTTTGCCTGCCAATCAAACGGAATTGTATGGAACAGAACAAAATTACGGGATCGTCGTTAAAGTCTTCCTGAACTAGGCTAAGCTATGAGAGAAACTTAATTTTGTGTTTTAGTAAATATATTGTTTTCTATGTAGGTTGATTGGCTATACAAACGTAATCGTATTTCGACTTTTGTTCTAAAAAATTTCATAGCCCTCGAGTCCTAATGACTCGCTTTCTTTTCTATTTCCATATTTACAAACAAAGTTATGTTTTTCTTCTTCTCATTTGATAAGTGAGGTCCAACACTTAGAGTTTCGTTGGCATGGACAAACGGACACAGATTTCCTAAAAGGGTTTTTCCTAGGCGGCCACGAAACATGCATTTATTCAGTTATTCTAATACAAAAGGTCAACATTGAAGAGTATATATTTTTGTTGAACAATGATGCTATTGTTTTCACATTGTATAGTGTATTATATGTTTATATCGATCATTTGTCTTATGAAATCGGCAGCTCACAATATGCAGTACTCGGGCTAGTCAACAACATAAGTTTGTGTTGTGGTTTTCTGTAAATAGTTTAGATGTATTAAGTGGAAAGAAGACTATTGGTTATGAACCAAGAGAAGAGCATGTTGACATGCTACCAGTGTAACAGACAGTTTAAAAAGACAGCATATCATACACGTCATATGACAAGGTGTCACCAGGGTAATGCTGCTGAAAACATTGAGCTACCAAATGAGCAAGATTACATTTATAAGGAAAAAGATGACAAATCACACAACAGTAGAGAGGAGAAACATGTTTTAAACAAGAAAAAGGTGTTCGAAAGCCTGACGCAGATATTGAGATTTTTGATGAAATATGTCTTAAAATGAGAAGTACAAGAAGGCCGACAGGGCCAGTGAAACTTGTGGCCTCAAAAAAGGCAAAATCACTAGAACTGTTGAGATTTCTCGAGAGATGATATATTCAAAAATGATAAAGATTTGAAATACACCGTTCAAAAAGTTTAAAAATTTTAATCGGTTATTGTAGATAGCAATGCTTTTTTTTATTAAAATATTATTGTCATTGTAATTGTTGAGTTGTGTTGAAGTCCACACAGCAGATGGAAAAAAAATATATCTACACAATGTATGTAAAGTCCGTCGGATAGGGTAAAATCCTAGGTCCCATGTGTGGGGAAACGTCACGCCCTGTGCATGTAAAAGAACCCTCATGTAAGCCATGAGTGATTCTTGTCGAGGCAAAATTTATTTCAGAACCTATGTTTGGTCATTTCAGTTGACAGTGGCAATTTGTTCATTCGAAATTTGGAGAAGCTTATGTCTCAATACTTAATAAAAACATCTGTAGGCAGTTGATTTTTGTTGATACAAATAGGGGGAAAAGTATGTTAGTCATGCAAGGAAGCATGAAATCGGAGGCGGGGTAATGTGACAAAAATGCCTTTAACATGTTTATCCCCGCCACACTATTTATGTGTGTGCCTGTCCCAAGCCTGGAGCCTGTAATTCAGTGGTTGTCATTTGCTTATGTTTTACATATTTGTTTTTCGTCTTTTTTTTTATATAAATAAGGCCGTTAGTGTTCTCGTTTGAATTGTTTAACATTGTCTTATCGGAACCTTTTATAGATGACTATGCGGTATGGGCTTTATCATTGTTCAAGGCTGTACGGTGACCTGTAGATGTTAATGTCTGTGTCATTTTGATCTCTTGTGGATAGTTGTCTCATTGGCAATCATACCACATCTTCTTTTTTTTATATTTAAGCATAATAAAGTATTTGTAAGTTTGTTGTTGATTTGTAATCTGTAATAGTTTACGCATTTGAAGAATGCATTAATGGAAAATACATATAAAATCATCCTTTTATCCTTGGTTTTTACGAGACGCATTAATTGTTGCTAAGGTGCTCTCTTCGAAGTCCACACTCTTGGTATATACATACATCATTCCTTGCGCGAGTTGACTCATTTATTATTTGGCCGTTGACGGATAAACATCGAAAAGTAAATACCAGCAAGTACAGAAGTTTAAAAGGAAAGTTTGTAAACCTAGTTTGAGTTGAAAGCTTGTGGTTTTGAAGCAAGCGGTTTTTTTAAGTCTTTCCGATTCTGTCAAGCTACCGGGTTGTCCTCTGGAATGTTCTCAGTCCCTCGAACAGGTAGTTTGTAATAGTCTGGTGACTTTGGTGCTTCGGATACTAAGTATTACAATTATTAGAACCTACCTGGTTGTTCCGATACTGTAATTTCCGTTGGGAATGGTCGCAGTCCCTCGAACAGGTAGTTTGTAATAGTATGGTGACTTCAGTGCTCCGGACACTAGGTGCTCCAGAGACAAGTCGTTTCAGGACTAGGTGTCTCAGAGACTAGGTGTCTCAGAACTAAATGTTTCAGGCAAGTAGAATTTTTGAAACTTGTTCTTATTTTATAGTGGTTGAATGGTTTTAATATAATTGTTTGTCAAATTGAGATGGGACCTCGGAGTCAGTAAACGGATCAAGGATAAATTGAGGCTATAGTTTTCAGACAACTTTTTGATTCAAAGTTAATTGTGTAAATATCGTTGTTCCTTTATTAGGTTTCAAAGTTTAAAAGTTAGTTTCGTGGTTTTTAAGTAAAGTCTCGAAGTTGAAGTTATAGGTTTTGAGTTAATTTAAAAGATTGATATTGGGGTATCTCAGATTCTGTGAAAACGGATACGAACATATAGGTCATGAGCCAAACACGTTACACCAGTTTATGTTTTGATTTACACATTAATTATGATTTGTTGTAAAGTTTTCTCTTAGTAACAGAAATAATTCCATATTCCTTAAACAGTTCAATAGATGGTTTACGAATATCGTGTTCTTTTAAAATAATTCTAGCTGCCTTTTTTGCAATTTTTGTAACCTGTCAACTAATAACTTGTTACAGATTCCCTATACTGAACAACAGAAATCCAAATGTGGAAGAATATACGCATTATAAAATAGAATTCGTGCATTGTGATTCAAGTATTTCTTGATTTTTTTTAATAAAGCTAATGAAGAATTAAACTTTTTTGATTATATGATTAATTTGATCATACCAAGGAAGAGTGTTGTCAACAAAAATACCCAGGATTTTTTCATAATGACTTTCATTAATTTTTGGCCATTAATGGTTACATTTAACATTCACCAGCCCAGTAGTCAGCACTTCGGTGTTGACATGAATATCAATTATATGGTCATTTTTATAAATTTTCTGTTTACAAAACTTTGAATTCTTCCAAAAACTCAGGATTTTCTTACGCCCAGGAGTAGATTACCTTAGCCGTATTTGGCACAACTTTTTGAAATTTTTGGGTCCTCAATGCTCTTCAACTTTGTATTTTTTTTGGCTTTTTAACTGTTTTGATCTGAGCGTCACTGATGAGTATTATGTAGACGAAACGCGCGTCTGGCGTATTAAATTATAATCCTGGTACCTTTGATAACTATTAATGTATCATTACAATGTTTTTGTTTAGAACCATACTTAGTTTTAGTTTTTGACACACTAACTAACATTTTGTTTTTATCAACCCAATGACAAATAATTTCTAAAACAACATAGAGTGTCTGACTTAAATACCTTTTGTCTTTTCCAATTACAGAAATAGTGGTATCATCAGCAAAAAGATCAAGATTAGGATAAGGATTACAAAAAGGAAAATCATTGATAAATATTAAGGATAATATAGGACCTAAAACGGACCCATGAGGTACACCTGCTTTTAATGTAGATACATCTGATAAAAGTATTTGCAATTGATACGACGTGATGTCTATCAGCTAAATACGAAGTAAACCAATGAACTAGATTATAAGAACATTTATATTTTTGTAATTTTTGAAGGAGCAGTTTATGATTTAGAAGATCAAAAGCTTTATACAGATCTAAATATACTGCCCCTACTAAATTTCCTTCATCAACGGCTGTTAACCATTTATCTAACAAAGAAGTCATAGCAGTTTGACAGGAAAGGTTTGCATGAAAGCCTGACTGCATGACATACAATAGATTATATTTGTTCAGAAAATCCATCAATGAGTTTTTACGTGTCGCTCAAGGCTCTTAGATAGTATGATAAAATTGCAATAGGTCTGCAGTTAAAAACATCATTTTTTAAAAACATTTTAATATGTTTAAATACTGGTAGAATTTTAGCCAGTTTGAATAACGATGGGTATACTGATTTTCTGATGCTTAAATTAAAAATGTGGCATAATTGAACTAAAATTAGGTGTGGTGACATTTTTAAAAACTGTGCACTGATATTATCAAGACCTGTTGGTTTTTCTCATATAGGCGGATGCACCAAGGTATATAAAAAAGGAGAGTGCAAGAAATTTTTTGTCGACACGCATGCTCCAGCATACAAGAATAAAACCAGTTTAGAAGTTTATAGTACTAATCTAAATCATGTTTGGCGTTTTCCATTGATGAAGGCCCTTGAAGGAGTATTTCGATCTCTGAACTAGATTCGTTTCAATAAATCCGTCAGAGCAAAACGGAAAACATTTGGTATCATTTTTACAAGCTTCACGTGATTCGGAAATTACTTTTAATAGCTACGCTTATGCCCAAATGTTTTTTTAAAATAGGATTTTTAGAACATAATAACAAAGTGACATAAAATGTGGCGACATTTTGTCAGTTTATTTTGTTTATTCTGATCTTATTATATAAAAAAAAATGTTTTCAACTTCGAAGATATTGGCGTTCAAAGCAAATATTTTTTTATTTTTTTATTCTTACTCCCCGATTTATATATTTTAAACGAGGAGACGAATAATACTAAAAAGATCAAAAATTAAAGTAAATTAGAGGAACAAAAAGATACCGACAAAAGACAAACCAAACCATAAAACACCGCACAAAAAACTAATCTAAAAGATGGAAAACATCAATCAGATGACGATGTTTGTCATTGAAATTATACCAATCATGAGTTATTAATTAAAACTGACTATAACTGTAAACGACTTTCCTTAGATATGTCTATGTTAATAGACGGTACTTCTAAACGATTAGGTAAAATACTAAAATATCAGGAATGAAATGTTGATCGTGCTTTTATGTACATTTACTGTACATACAAATTTGTTTGTTAAACCTAACTGATAATTAACTAAACGAGGATACATTTACATCAAAATCATTTAGAAATTCAATCTTTTCGCCTTCCTTTACTACACTGATACAGTATCCATCTTCTGATCACACAGTCGCATATCTTTATGACACATCTATCATGTCTATAGTGATATTCAATATTTTTATACCTTGTATATATTTTTTTTAATTCATCTATTCGGAGCATACTAGGTCAGTTTGACTTTAAATGTGTTTCTTTAACATATTTAATGCACAGTCAACACTTTTATTTTGAATGATGAACATTTTAGCTGTTGATTTATAACTTCTGGATATGGAGTCAAACTTGAACCTGTAAGATATATATAAATCAGAAATAAAAAAAAGGCAGCACATGCCGAAAACAAGAGCCTAATTTTTAACCGTGTTACAATAATATGTTTATCTTTGAATTCATTTGTATCAAATCTGCACACGTAATTCAATCGTGTAATCTAATCAACGGATGTATGGAGTTGTCAGGGAGATTTTTAATACATAAATTTGAAACATGAAATGTTAGCCTTACTGTTTTATTATATCAAATAAAAACTGCATTTTTAATAATTAAGATTGCATTGTATTGAACTGTTCATTTTCCTTAATTATGAGGGGGAGGATAGGGGGGGTACCCTTCTCCCTTCTCCCATCCCTCTTCTCCTTTCTCCTACCCCTCTTCTCCTTTCTACCACCCCTCTTCTCCTTATTTTTTTTTAATTTACCGGCAAAAAGAGAGATATTTTATTTTTTCATATTTTATTTTTTTCTCCAACTTTTTCTCCTTTCTCCCAGCCTTCCTCTCCTTTCTCCTACCCCATTCTCCTTTCTCCCGCCCCTTTCTCCTTTCTCCTACCCCCTTTCTCCCTGTCTCCCTTACCCCTGTCCTCCCCCTCAATTATCGCTTCACTTAAAAGGTTGATGTGTAGTTGAAATTAACATTAAAATGGAACTCTTCATTAGAGAAATAAAAAATTACATAAGTTGGTATATTTCAATTAATTGATTGATTATCTTTATTTCTTCCATATATATATATGCAGATTTGACGATTTATATTATAAGAACACCATCAAACATATTACACAAACATATTTACTTTGTTTGTCTTGTATTAGTTTTAATTTTAGTTACTTGTGTACAATTTGGAGTTTATTGTGGCCTTCCTTATCACTGAATTAGTATATGTATTTGTTCAGGGGACAGCTGAAGGACGACTCCGGGTGTGGGAATTTCTCGCTGCATTGAGGACCTGTTGGTGACCTTTAGTTGTTGTCTGATCTATGGTCAGGTTGTTGTCTCTTTGACACATTCCCCATTTCCATTCTCAATGTTATATTACATATTCTAAACAACAGTTACATCTATGTATAACACCAATCAAAAAAGGATTAATATAGATACAGAATTATATAAAATATAATCGAAACAAAAATCTATTATTCAACAATTTTCAAACAGGAACAACATTAGTTGAGATCAAATATGTGTCTTTAAACATATAATCTTCTATGTGGCACATCAAGAGGCTCCACATCAGCATTTAGAGTGTTTATGGTTAGTTTTTATACTGTCTTCCAAGTAACGACTCTAAAACTTCGTCATCGTTTTGATTAAAGAAACGAACGGAATCTTTAAAGTCAAGAATATGAACTATCTTGTAGAACATTTCTGTTCAAATTTGTAAAAGGAATGTTTATAGTTTGTTTATAGTGTGAAACTTCTTGATATTTGTGAGATGTTAAATCAAAGACAATTTTATCACTTTAAAAACAGTAACAGTAAACACCGCACAAAAAACTAATCTAAAAGATGGAACACATCAATCAGATGACGATGTTTGTCATTGAAATTATACCAATCATGAGTTATTAATTAAAACTGACTATAACTGTAAACGACTTTCCTTAGATATGTCGATGTTAAAAGACGGTACTTCTAAACGATTAGGTAAATTACTAAAATATCAGGAATGAAATGTTGATCGTGCTTTTATGTACATTTACTGTACATACAAATTTGTTTGTTAAACCTAACTGATAATTAACTGAAAGAGGATACATTTACATCAACATCATTTAGAAATTCAATCTTTTCGCCTTCCTTTACTACACTGATACAGTATCCATCTTCTGATCACACAGTCGCATATCTTTATGACACATCTATCATGTCTATAGTGATATTTAATATTTTTATACCTAGTATATGTTTTTTTTAATTTTCATCTATTCAGAGCATACTAGGTCAGTTTGACTTTAAATTTGTTTCTTTAACATTTTTAATGCACAGTCAACACTTTTATTTAGAATGATGAAAGTTTTAGCTGTTGATTTATATCTTCTGGATATGGAGTTAAACTTGAACCTGTAAGATATATATAAATTACAAATAAAAAAGAGGCAGCACATGCCCAAAACAAGAGCATAATTTTCAAACGTGTTACAATAATATGTTTATCTTTGAATTCATTTGTCTCAAATCTGCACACGTAAGTCAATCATGTAATCTAATCAACGGATGTATGGAGTTGTCAGGGAGATTTTAATACATAAATTTTTAACATGAAATGTTAGCCTTACTGTTTTATTATATCAAATAAAAACTGCATTTTTAATAATTAAGATTGCATTGTATTGAACTGTTTATTTTCCTTAATTATGAGGGGGAGGATAGGGGGGTACCCTTCTCCCTTCTCCCATCCCTCTTCTCATTTCTCCTACCCTCTTCTCCTTTCTCCCACCCCTCTTCTCCTTATTTCATTTTTTTTAATTTACCGGCAAAAAGAGAGATATTTTATTTTTTCATATTTTATTTTTTTCTCCAACTTTTTCTCCTTTCTCCCAGCCTTCCTCTCCCTTCTCCTACCTCTTTCTCCTTCTCCTACCCCCTTTCTTGCTGTCTCCCTTACCCCTGTCCTCCCCCTCAATTATCGCTTCACTTAAAAGGTTGATGTGTAGTTGAAATTAACATAAAAATGGAACTCTTCATTAGAGAAATAAAAAAGTAGACAAGTTGGTATATTTCAATTAATTGATTGATTATCTTTATTTCCTTCATATATATATGAAGATTTGACGATTTATATTATAAGAACACCATCAAACATATTACACAAACATATTTACTTTGTTAGTCTTGTATTAGTTTTAATTTTAGTTATTTGTGTACAATTTGGAGTTTATTGTGGCCTTCCTTATCACTGAATTAGTATATATATTTGTTCAGGGGCCAGATGAAGGACGCCTCCGGGTGTGGGAATTTCTCGCTGCATTGAAGACCTGTTGGTGACCGACCTTCTGCTGTTGTCTGATCTATGGTCGGGTTGTTGTCTCTTTGGCACATTCCCCATTTCCATTCTCAATTTTATATTACATATTCTAAACAACAGTTACATCTATGTATAACAACAATCAAAAAAGGATAAATATAGTTACAGAATTTTATAAAATATAATCGAAAAACAAACTCTATTATTCAACAATTTTCAAACAGGAACAACATTAGTTGAGATCAAATATGTGTCTTTAAACATATAATCTGCTATGTGGCACATCAAGAGGCTCCACATCAGCATTTACAGTTTTTATGGTTAGTTTTCATACTGTCTTCCAAGTAACGACTCTAAAACTTCGTCATCGTTTTGATTAAAGAAACGAACGGAATCTTTAAAGTCAAGAATATGAACTATCTTGTAGAACATTTCTGTTCAAATTTGTAAAAGGGATGTTTATAGTTTGTTTATAGTGTGAAACTTCTAGATATTTGTGAGGTGTTAAATCAAAGACAATTTTATCACTTTAAAAACAGTAAATAATAATAGCTGCACATCATCTCATCATAGATACCAGGGTTAAATTTTGAATATACGCCAGACGTGCTTTTCGTTTCCAAAAGACTCATCAGTGAATCCAAAAAATATGTGCCGCTCGAATTCCCCAAAAAGTTTAAAACACCAAATAAAGTACGAAGTTGAAAAGCATAGAAGACCAAATTTCCTAAAAGGTTTGCCAAATTCAGCTAAGGTAAACCATTCCTGAGGTAGACAAGCCTAAGAATTTCAATAATTCAAAAGTTATGTAAACAGTTAATCTATAAATATGACCATATCAATGATAGGTCATGTCAGCAATGAAGTGCTGACTAATGGTCTGGTGATACCCTCTGGGAATTAAAACTCCACCAGCAGTGCATTGACCCAGTGATTGTAAATATACTCATCACAGATACCAGGATTAATTTTTTCATATACGAATACATATAGACCTTTTTTGTACATTAGCATGCATTCTGCCGAGAAAAAAAACACATATAGATTTATCTTTATATAAGCATTCATTCGCACATCTGCCGTCGGCAGCATTTTTTTTTACAAAAGTAATCAAAACAAAAAGGCAATGCTCTCTTCGAAAAAGAGTCTGGAACAATGCATTTCGCAGCATTTTCTTTTCATGATTAACAATTAAAAAAAATAATCCTTGGTCAAGAAGTAAATCAATGCTGTTTGTTTTCGTTAATCTATTCTGTTGTAATAGATGAGATCGCTCGCAGATACGAGAAAACAATGACATATTTGAATAATTAGTTTTGGCAGCGTAACAGCTATCAGAACACTTAGACTCAAATCTAAATAAAAGGGATGCACCTTCAACAGGCATTATAATATATAACTGCACGTACATCGCAATAACGAAACTATTGAATCAGGAATAGCATTTTGGAAATGTGTGTATGATCGAGTTATTCTTAAAGACAGAAATATTTGAAATAGTCTGTTTGGAACAGGCAGAAACAGTGATTATTGTATGTAGGTATATCAGTAAGGGCATTCAGATTAAACACTAAAGTCAAATCAAACAAGAAAGTAATATGCGAACTTTTTTTTAAAATTATTCAATTGACTTTAAAAAGAAAATTTAAAATAACTCTTTGAAGTTTAGATTATTTTTAACTGCAAGATCTGATTAAAAAAGTGTCCTTGAAATGAACAAAATGTTGTTTACAAATACTCATTTCGGATGGTCAACCGAGATGTCGCTTTAAAGATAAATATTTCGTACTTGACATCGCGTTTAAATAAAATATGGATGAACATAAAAAAAAAATGGATTATGAACACAGGAAACGAATTATTTTTAATATTCTGATATCAAATATTTTCATTTTAAGTGTCAAAATTGAAGAAGAATATATTAAAAATCCATTATTAAACCACTCAAATGTTATTTTACATTTTCTGATCTTATCGTTTTTGATGTACAATTACGACAGTATTGCCTGAATACATTTTCCGCCAGTGATCAAAAACTTGGATTGGTACATATACAAACAACATACCCTGGTATCATTTCCAGTTGAACTGCATAAAACAAGGTAAGTTACCCATTTTTGTTTTACATATTAGCATCAAAACTTATATTATGGGGCAATATAACGATACTTAGTCGTAAAATGTAATATTTCATGCCTGAAAACGATGTACATGGGCTCAATAATTTTTTATAACCGTTTGATTTCCATTAAAATGCTATTTAATTTATGAAATACAATGAGACCGCATACGTATTTCGTATAATTCATATTCTGTCGGTGTTACATGTTCATGCAACCCACTATTTAAACCTCAAAGTACATTTTTTTTTTTTATCAAAAAATGAAATTCAATAAACCCAAAATCAGAAACCAGTATTTTTGCATCGTTTTGGATTGTAAATGCAAAAAGAATTTCATGAATGCGACACAATAAATGTTTAACCCCACATAATGCTTTGGACTTTTTCAAAGTGTATATAATAGCTTAGTAAGAGAACCTCCCTCCCTGGATCCGCTAATGAGCTATATGTGTCCTGTCGAGATCGTTTTTTATTCAACTAAACACATTATTGCTATACCCGCTTAACCCGAGAATCTGTCCCGTTTAAACTATTGACGTCATTCAACATCACTTATCCATTGTGGCGTCAGATATTTCCTTTTCTGACGGGAAATTTAGTGATGTCCAGTTATGGCGGAAAAAAAGCGATACGGTTTATTTCGCTTGAATAACAGTTTTATTCACGACTATGAATACTTTACAGGTTTTCAGCACAAACGAAGACCATTTTCCTTGTTATTCACTTAAAACTCTACGGAAACGTAAAGGCGTTTTACAAATTTTTTTTCAAAGAAAATAAAAAACCAGCCCCCCCCCCCCTCCAAAAAAAACCCAACAACCCCTAAAATAAAAATCAAAGAAACTGAAAAGTCTTTCTTTAAAGCGTATTTAAATTTAAAATAAAAAAAGCCATATTGCTATATTAAAAACGCCGCATATGCTGATTGTTGTCAGTTGCTTTTAAATGTTTTGATTTCTTCTGTGTTCCCTTCCCTGGGGTTATTACGGTGAAGAATGAAGAGCTAAACTTGATAATCTGCATTTCAATGTACCTCATACATGTAGTTGAAGGAGCTGCATTATGGCTTCGGGAAATGTCATATATACGCGACTAGCTACGAAAAGGTATGCTTTCATATATTTAAAAAAAAAGGTATAGTTTGTCATGATGTTTGCCATTTTTCTTCGTAAATTACTTATAAATAGCTTAACCACCTTCTTATTCTACCAAGTATAAAATCCTTCATACGTTATCCTCAAAATATATTTACTTATACTCATTTAATTACAAATTGATATATACTTAACATCGGTTATTTTTAAATTATTAAATACTTACCCTTTATTATTTTCAAACTATTATATAACTATTTTTACTCATATAGAGAAAAAACCACTAATCATATTCCGTATAAAAGCGCTCTATATGCTAGGCTTTATATTTGTTTCGAAAACAAAGTACTGTCTATAATCAAATGCCAATATGAAAAGCTAAAAAACAAATGGACAACAACTGTCATATTCCTAACTTGGTACAGGCATGTTCAGTTTGGTTATAAACTGAGATTCATAGCAATACAGGAATAAATCTGATATTTATTATTATATATTCGTTTACAAGCCTTGCAACGGAAAAAGAAAAACATACCACCAGTAAACATAACTGATATTATTGTAGGTTGAACTAAAGAAATACAATGCTTGCCATTCTATTACTGTTTGCTCTGGCAGTAGGAACTGTATCAACGGGACCAGTTGACAAGAGATGTGCTGGTATGGATTCAGCATGCTGTTCCATTCAGGATGGTACACTAGTCCTGGATCTGAGGGACGCCCGTTGTCAAACGCAAACAAGTAAAAGAGGCAAGCCTATAAGAGTAATTGTGCCTTTTATAATAGTCTGATACAATTTTATTTAAAGAATTATAAATCTAAAATTATAAATTATAGAAAATGTTCTGAATATTTTATCATTTTTGTTTATAGCATTATGCTTAGATCTCCGTGTAACCAATAAACAAAAGATGTGAAAACTTGAGATATGCAGCGTAAAATTTCCGAAGCTATCATACCTTGTAGTAGTTGTTATAACATAAAGAAGATATGGTATGATTACCAATGAGACAAGTTGAACTCTCCAAAAGAGACCTAAATGACACAAAAATAAACAACTATGAATCACCGTACGGCCTTCAACAATAAGCAAAGCCCATATCGCATAGTCAGATATAACAGGCACCAAAATGACGATGTAAAACAATTGATTTCTTTATTTTTGAATAACTTTAATGAGATAGCAATGAAACTATAATAAAGTCAACGCCATAGGTCATTCATTGCATGGACGACATGCTGTCAACTAGGATGTATACGAGCTTTCTTCATGAGCTATCACAATTCAATCACTTTTCAGAATCGCATTCCTTGGATATTTATTGATGATTGAATAGGAAAAAACTCAGACAAAATTAAAAAAAAAACTAAAAAAAATTCCGGTTAGTTTTTATTTTAAAGTTGAATTTAAGGGTTTTTATATTGCAACAAAGTATAGAACAAAGTAATAAGCAATCTCCGTTCTAGTATACTTTCTTAGTTGTACGAGTATTGTTGGCTGTGCCATTTAAAATTCATTTATTGAAATGTTTTTCGAAATGTTTCATTTGCATATTACTATATTGTTTTTCATTTAGATTTTCTGGATTAATGAGCAGATGACAAGAAAAAGATATGTATTTAGTATCCTTTACTGTCGAGGTCCTTTGAATTTGACATTTTGCATTTACAGATCTTTTAAAGAAAAGATCATGCGAGAACAAAAACAGTTTGGCATTTGATGATGACGGATGCACGGTCATGTGCACTTTTCTACCGTTCGGAACATATGGCTGTTTAGATGAAGAGAACAGAACCGAATGGGTTTACTGTAGAAACGGGAACACTTATTGGGATTCTACGCCTGGAGCTTGTGATAAAAGACGAGCAGGTCAGTTTTTATAGTTTCTTTAGTTTTTACATGAAAAACATATTCATTCCAGGTAACTAATTTGCAATGTTTTAGTTGACAGATTGGTTGACGTCATGTAGATCATAGTATATCACGAAATCATTTTAAACACTAATTCAAATAAGTATGTTCTACAGCAAGAATGGTAGCAAATTTCAAAAAGATCTACAATTAGAGAGTATGATTGAAAGAACAGACAAATGTCTTGCAACAGGGTTACAGGGCACATACTTACAATGTAACAACCAAAGGATATTGTAAATTTGCATAGTGTAGTGTAAATTCGATGAACCCACAACAAATTTATCCTTCTGGAATTGTTGTTCACAAAGCAAAACTCACTGGTCCATTTTCGGTGTCAATAAATTACATTAGACGCAGCTGTTGTATATCGATGTTTAAATCGCATGACGCCATTAGAAAGACAAAAATCAAGGTAAAGAACAAAAACCAAGGGAAATAGTCTAAGATATAGGAAGATGTGGTGTGAGTGCAATGAGACAACTCTCCATCCAAATAACAACTAAAAAATAAGTAAACCATTAAAGGTCATTGTACGGCCTTCAACACGGAGCCTTGGCTCACACTGAACAACAAGCTATAAAGGGCCCCAAAATTACTAGTGTAAAACCATTCAAACGGGAAAACCAACGGTCTAATCTATATGAAAAAATACGAGAAACGAGAAACACGTATATATTACATAAACAAACAACAACTACTGTACATCAGAATGCATGAACCCCCAAAATAGAGAAGAGATGCGAGGGAAAGGGTGAGCGTCTACTACTATGTATATTTATCTTTGCCATGCAAATCCATGCATACTTAGTCAATATAGCCAAATGGGGAATAGGACAGTATCAGTAAATATACAGATTAAACGTTAGTTCTGGTATGCTCAAAGATTGCAACAGCAAGTCGCTAGGTAGTTTAGATGCAGATATATCTTAACAATTCAATTCATTTTTCTAAAATCAATATTTCATCGAAAAAAAGAGAATAATCAACTATTTTAGATAAAAAAAAAGACGTCACAAGTTGATTTCCTATGCGACCTTTTATTCTTAAATGTCAAGATTTTGTTACATCTTACATGCACAAATTGCATCTTAATTAAAATAATTTAAAACGGTTCGTTATTAAAATAATTTAAAAAAAATGTATACTAGTACGTATATTGAATTCCTATATCCATACTTATATTGATATGATTACCAATGACACTGCTACTTTTTTATTTACAGATACCGACCTCTGTACAAAGTGAAGATGGCCAGATGTACATGGATAACATTTGACGATACAATAATATAGATAAAGAACGAAACTGACCTGTAATCACGCATATAATTGATTTTGAAATAAAAATCTTTTTCTCACAAAGTTTTCTGATATGCTGCTCTTTCTTGCCCTTTCCTGTGCTTTTTATGTCTTTTTATCACTAAACACATGCATAGCTTTCAAGAATTCTGATAACTTTAAAACACAGCTGTATTCTCATGTATCAAAATAGCGATGCCAACTTAGTGTGTTACATTTGTCTGCCAAAAAAAGACAACACTTGATAAATTTTTGGCACCCATGCATAAATAATTGTTTACCTTTATATTGTCCTACCATCTATTGAAGCGCCTCATTAACTTAAACCGAAACAGTACTTGGTGCTCATGATCAGAGCAGGGTCTCGTTTCAAGACTATCTGTATTCTGATATTGCACTCAGAAAGATTAATACCATCCTGCAACTGAAGTACAAGAACAGTAACAATTGCCTGTTTCCTTGCTGTTTATACACTAGCTATATGAATCAATATGGTGTAAACATAAAGACAAGATCACAAACCTAGTATAACTTCTTAACAACAATAAACACACTTTTGATTTTAATTCACGTGACCCCCTTTCTTAAAGACAACAAAAAAGAGAAACAAATAAACTCAATAAATGACGGTCTTATATATCTTGTGACGAGGGTTGGTTTGCATGGCCATGATTATCTTTTAAATCTAATCGTGTTTTGTAGTCAAATCATAAGAGAAAATCTACAAATCTCCTTAAATAATATGTAAAAAGAGACAGAAGCTACAAAATGGAAACTCTTTAGGCGAAAATAGACTGACAAAATCAACGAAAAACGATTAAAGGAAAAAGGGTTCGTGTTGTTTATTCTTTAGTATTCTATGTTGTGTCATGTGTACTATTGTTTTTCTGTTTGTCTTTTTCATTTTTAGCCATGGCATTGTCAGTTTATTTTAGATTTGCGCTTTCCTCAAATAGCCTGGCATCAATTTCGATGGGCACATGCAAGGATCAATGAAACATCCTTACATTATTATTGCAAATTGATGATCTGTTATATTAAACTATTTATTTGTTATATCAAATTGAAAAAAGTAAACTTCTCATCATGCAAAACCATAACTTTTTTTATATTTTTGATTTGGATACAATATCTCAACAGCTTTTTATCGAATCTAAATAAAATTTAAGGGCATACGATACAGTTTTGATTCTGTATTTACAAGTTCCTGAAAATTTGCATATTGGCTATTTTTACCTGATTAAATCAAATATGTAACACAAAATATACCTTCATGTGCTACTTTTTGAGTAAAATGAGGTCTAAATTTGTACATTTGCTCAAAATTAAGATTTGTGGCCGGAATTTCTTTTTTGAAAGAAATACATAACTGTTTTGTTATAAAAGATAAACACAAATTGTTTTTTGTTAAATAATCGATAATTTCTGTATTTTATAAGTATCCTAAAAAACTATGCATTTTTTATTCAGAAATAACTCATATTTATCAAATGTTCATGAATTGAGGATATACGTCATTTTGAAACAATTGAATCCATAAAAAAAAACCCAAAAAAACGACGAGTAAAGTCATAACATTAGAACATCCTGTTAAAAAGTTAAATCAAAATGGCGGTATGGTATGGTTCATAACCAGATGATAGAAAACACACCTACTCTGTAAAACTGTCTCACAATTTCACAAGGTGTTATTGTATACAATAGCAAAAATGGTCAAGTTCTCAAAAATCACATAAAATCAAAACGACGGTATATAGAAATAAGAAGATTATGTATAAGTGCCAGTGAGACAACACGCCATACAAGATACAATGTGTAAAGAGTAAAAAATTATTGGTCAAAGTACGGCCGTCAACATAAGAGTCTTGGCTTTCACCGAACAGCAAGCTATAAAGGGCCCTACAACAATTAAAACAAGAACATCACGGTATCATCTATATAAAGAAAACCTCAACAAACGACAACAACAGGGGCCTGCAAAAAAAATGAATTAAGACGATATCGTATTTTATTTTTTCATTTCATTTGTATTTTCTTTTCCACCAATACTAAGGACATCGATTAGGACGTCCTAGCTTAAAGAGGGACGAAAGATACCAAAGGGACAGTCAAACTAAAAAATCGAAAATAAACTGACAACGCCATGGCTAAAAATGAAAAAGACAAACAGACAAACAATAGTACACATGACACAACATAGAAAACTAAAGAATAAACAACACGTACCTCACCAAAAACTAGGGGTGATTTCAGTTGCTCCGGAAGGGTAGGCAGATCCTGCTCCACCTGTCGTGTTGCTTATGTGATAACAAATCTGGTAAATAGTATAATTCTGTATGTCGCATTCATGAAAGGGAAGGGGAATTAAGTTACGACGTAAGGAACATATAACATACTTAAGTTAACTAATTGAAATGCAGTTAAAATCTTTATCATCATAGCTATTCAGTCATTTTGGAGGATCTTGTTCCAAACCAATGAACAACTTGTGACATGACCACCATTTCTAAACATAGAAGAGACTGATATATAATTAACGACTCAGTGTGTCCATCTGAACTGAAGAAGTATCCATATAAACTCAATCTTCGCCCGGAAGAAAGAAAGCATAATATATTTTCTATTCGAGATTTTCACATACATCCACCTAACCACGTTCAATCAGAATCTAGACAATGAGGGTATATAAGATTCAATCGAATCACATTTGGTGTTCTTAGCAGAACACATGTGCACGTATAATACTAGTTGAATTGGTGCCTTCTCAAATATATCTTTGCTACTGTACATGAACCATAAAAAGTAAAATCACAAAAATACTGAACTCAGAGGAAAATCAATTTGGAAAGTCCATAATCACATGGCAAAATCAAATAACAAAACGCATCAAAAACGAATGGACAAGAACTGTCATATTCCTGACTTGGTACAGTCATTTTCAAATGTAGAAAATGGTGGATTAAACCTGGTTCTATAGCGCTAACCCTCTCACTTTAATAACAGTCTCATCAAATTCCGTTATATTTACATAATGCGTTAAATAAACAGTTACAATAAATAAAATAGTCAAAATATGGGTATATCAGTCATCATCGTATCGCCACATATTAATCAAATTCGATCATAGCAAAATATTAAAAGAAATTAAACTATGATTTTGCGACATTGTACTGAAACTTATTTTGTTCTATCATGTTGTTAGTACGTCGACTACACTCAATAGTTGTTAGCAATGTTCCTAGAAATAGATATGTAATTGTTGTTTACCTCTGAGGCCAGTTCCAGGAATACTAGTAGTTCTCATTTGAAAATAATTTCCCTTTGACATTTTTCCCTACACTTTAATGCAGTGACTTAGTAACGCGGGACCCCTTTGTTTTATGTAAAATATTTTGAACCACGGTTACGCTGAACAAAAGGTAAAGTCCTGTTACGAATACAAATTTCCAATGGCTTCTTGGAACCAGTTGCTACATGTACATGTACATGTATGTTGATGTACTTTTATAAATTCGCATATTGAAAAACATGTAAACAATTTGTCTCTTATCCAACAATAAAACAACAAAAAATTGATTGATGATATGATTTGTGCATCCGTAATAACAAGCTATTTAAATGTGAACGCACAGCAAAATTTCTGTAGTTTCATATTGTCTCGTCACAGTAAGTATATTATGTTTATTTAGTTGCTTATAATTTTGCTTACAAACAAACGTGTTCGAATTTATTAATTTATTAATTAATTAAGTTGTTCGTTTAGTGATTCAATTATAGTTTATTAGTTTATTAATATTTTAATTCGTTTAGTATTTATTTCATATTCGTTCATCTACTTATGATTACATGTTCAGTTTTTAAAAGTATATGTTTTAAGAATCAAAATATACGTAAAATGTGAAAGCACCTAAATACTTTTTGGAATAATCAACATGTAAAACAAATACAATATTTGATCAGTTCACATAAAAAATAATTGAGAAGTCTTTTGCTAAATATTCATAAATTTGAGGATTTTGAATACAGTATATACAGTTCCGTTGATGACAAGGAGATCTTAAAATTTTGTCGTACTTAGGTCAAGTTTAGGATTTTTTTGTCATTTTTTGGACTTCTTACTTTTTTACTTATGACACAGGGTTCAATATATTTTGTGCAAATATAAGGCGAAAGTACGAGTAAGTCTATTCTCGCCACTCGTACAAGATGTAGTATCTCGAAAAGAAGCTCTGTACCTATTAAGTTTTAGCTTATTTTGTTCCTAAACAAAACGTTCTTCTGACTTATAGTATCAATTTTTAATTCGATTCTTTTTTATTCCACCTTAGTACATCATAGAAACTTTATAATCGTATAACCTCAGGTCTTCAAAAAAGTACGTATTTACTTCGAAATTAATGATTTAAGATTTATTTAAAGGTGAATCGTATTCCAACGGGCATAAAGTATTTAACCATGTGACTCAATAAGACAATAATACTACGAAAGTGGATTTCTTTTAATTTTTTATGAATGACCTTTGACCCCAATTAAAATAAAATAGCACCATATTTCACTTTTACGACCGGGGAAAATGGAATCTACACATGTTTTCCTTTCGAATGATATATAATATACATATGTAGCTGTGTGTTAGATATAGGTGCATTAAAAATATTTTTAGGTCTAAATGTCACTCGCCTATAACGGTTTGGATTGGATTATCCACGATTCATGTAAAGGTGTTTCAAAATCGCGTGTGCATAAATTATATAAAAACGTGAAAAAATATTCTCAGCATTATTTAAGCTTTTCGATTCAAATTTGCTTATGTTTTCTTTTCTGAATATGTCAACACAGAAACGTAGAACCAGGACGATTGTCTAAAGTAAATGTGACAAAAATTTACCCAAGTCTGACCAAAAGTACCTGATGTATTCAAATTAACTGATTTTATATCCCTTTTTTTTTTTTTTTAAGACTTGAAATACATTTATTGAAAATCACCTGAATTTCAATTTTCCTTGTATAACCCAGGGAAGAATACACAAGGGGTCCTGTGTTTACAATGATCCAACGTCTATTTTTATCCCTTTTTGTTCATTTCTATTTTCAATCAGATTTGATAAAGCGAATGGTTTAATATGTAAACATGTATCAGGATTATATGACAAAAGATTAAAGTGTTTCCATCCTTCATGCAAAATGGAATTTGTTTTAGTATTGCTTACCAAATTCAAAAATGAGCGTTTAATACCTTACGAAATACTACTGTGCTGTATATAGTTAGATATTTACAGTAATGTATGTAATTCAGGTACTGCAGAGGCTCGATCGCTCAAGATTTGTATGGCTGAATTTATATCACTTAGTTGCTTCTAGCTGCTTCGAGCTGCTTCTTGTGTAAGTTTTGTTATTTGCACTGGTTTTGGTTAATGTATATATGTATTTTTTTATTTCAGATTTACACCATGAAAACAAGTGTTGCTGTTATAATTCTGCTCGTTTGCCTTTCGGGTAAGACTTTCTTAGCATTTCGAGTGAGTCTTTCTTTGCCTTTGAGTTAGACTTTCTTTGAGTTTCGGGTAAGATTTTCTTTGTCTTTCTGGTAAGACTTTCTTTGTGTTTCGGGTAAGATTTTCTTTGTCTTTCGGGTAAGACTTTTTTTGTCTTTCGGGTAAGACTTTCTTTGCCTTTAGTGTAAGCCTTTTTTTGTCTTTCGGGTAAGACTTTTTTTGCCTTTCGGGTTAGACTTGCTTTGCCTTTCTTTTATGAGCATTTGATTTTAATGTCCTATTTTTGTAAGTTTCTTTGTAAGTACAACTGGTGATACAGCAAACCAGGAGACGCTAACCCTGTAAACGCACTCGGGTTAGCTTTTACTTGGATTCGATTCCCTCAGTTTGGTTTTTAAACCTTAATGTGTATTTTCTTACTAGCTTAATGAGATTTGAAAATGTATTGGAATACTACAGTACATTTGTAAAAGTTGTATAGGTTAGGGAATTGTATCCTTGGAATACATCTTGGCAATTGTTTATCATACAGAACAATATCGTTCACATTTAGTTGCAAATTTGGTTGTGTTGTTGAGTTATTGTTTTGTTTAAAGTACCTCGAAAATTTGTTCGTATATTTGCTTTTCCCTAAGTGGAAGAGGCTTAGTAACTCACAAGTTTCACATTCTATGTATATCTACGACAAGGAAGAAGTACACTGTTGGCTTTGATTGCTTTTCGTTTTTAACATGTACAATCCATTTCAGTAGTTTCCACTTTTTGAAAAAAAATTAATTCCAAACTTTATCCTAATATTAACTACAAAAAACGAGGGCTACCAGACCATTTTTTTTATGTAGCTTCAGATGATTTCTCTTAATCATAGAAAGTTTTCTGTCTAAATTTTGTTTATCATTTACATGACAGTTTGACAAAGAAATAGGTGTCTAACAAACCTAAAACTTCAGTAGTCGTCGGTAATTCATGTCCGTCATATTTCTTTTTCGTCAATTGTTTTGTTATAAATTGGGCCGTTAATTTTCCCAATTGAATTGTTTCATATTTTTCATGTTTGGGCTTTTATTGCCGACTATAGGGTATTGGTTTTTCTCAATGTTGAAGGCATACGGTTGCATATAATTGCTTACATCCACTTCCTTTGTAATTTGGTGGTTTAGTCATCTCATTGGCAATTATACATTCAATACCAGTATATTATAAGGAAATGATGATATATTGGATTTCAATTTTCATGTTTGATATAATTTTACATTTTATTTTTGCCGTTTAAATCATTTCTTTGGAGCCGACTTATTTGATAGTAATTAACTGAAATATCTGGAATAAACCTTTACCTTTTGTGTTGTTTAGCATAAAGATTAAACATCCAAGAATGTCTTTAATGCAACTTTTCAGCATGGAATGCCAAATCCAACGTCAAATAATGGCCGCCATTACGTGTTGACAACGTCGTCTAGTGAACCGTATCACTGAGCGGCGAAATCCTTACTCAGGCGCTTCCGGTTGTCCTACTGCATGTCTCTTTATTTTTATATCAACCTAAATGATGACGACATCGATGATACGACAGCTGTTTAATTATGCTATTAAAACTAGGTTGTTACATTATTATTTTCTCTATGATATATCTATCATTTATAATGTTAATCTGCATTATTGGTGCAAATGCAATGGTTTATTTTGAACAAAGGAATTATGGTTTGTGGCACAAGTAAATTAGCAATAGGCACAAAAGCAAATCATCGATCACTACATCGCCGACTGAATAGAGAATCGTAATGTTTCGGCTTCACGACTTTCATCGAAGTCTACACAAAAGCGATTGTAAATAAATAAATGTTTTACAAACAATTTGAAATTAATCAATATTTACAAACGATAATTTAAAATAAATCAATACTTGTAAATTTTCTCAATGTATTCTTTTCACTCACTCACTCAATTCATTCATTCATTTTTTCAGGCATGATAATGAACCAAACAGAAGGGAAAAAAATAACCTGTAAATGGGGAGGATGTCCGGTTAACTTAGCTTGTGGCCTCTGTTGTGAACACTTCAGGCCAGGCTGCAATGGTGGGACGTGTAAGGGACTGCTTGATCTGAGATGTGAATGTGATTGTCCTTCTGGGTATGTATAGATTTAAAAATTTTAAATTTGTATACGTTTGAATACATGGGAAAATGGGGCATACGTCACAAACTGTAAAGTTTATATTACAATAAAATATTTACATCAGTCAATGAAATTTCACCGGCCCTCCATATTTTTGAAGGTGTATATTTATCCAACAAAACCAGAGGATTCTGAAAGGCCTTCAAAACAGAAAGTAGAATTGAGAGTTTTCAAATCTTGGAGACAAGGTTCTTTTCTTTAATCAGATTGACATGGCGTTTACCATGATATTGTGAAAATGTCAAATTTGATAAACCGTATTTCATTATTATAAGAGTTAATTTAAAAATCGTTGGGTTATTTACGTTTGGTAAAACACTTTTTATCATATAAACTCAGCTTCAGTAAAACTGGAGTTTTCCTTTAAGTATTGAAATAGCATGAACGGGAGTAACACTCCTGATCATGCGTATACACTGGATATACAATTGCAATGGACAGAATATTTTCATAATGTACCAGTGTGGTACAATATGGCAAATTACAGAATGATGATTGGTATATATTTTCTTTTTTCTTTTTTTTAGATAAAAAAGACGATCCAAGATATACAAAAGAAGGATTCGATGTAAACGTTAGATTTGTAAATTGATTTTAACTCTTAGATTATGAAAAAGAGAAGACGTTATTAGTTAGTAAATTGTTTGTGATCCTTATTTTGTAATTGTTCAAATAAAATAGATTTGGAATACATAACTTATTCTTTAATTAAGTTCTGTTAGAAACTATGTAAGTGTAGATATTTTTTTGGATACAATATTATCTGTATAAAGTAATATTTATGTCATGTACACATAGCATTTATGAATGATTTCGTTAAACTTGTAGAATTGATAAAAATATAAGGACATACAAAAAATTAAAATTTATTTGGTTATCAAAATGAAGCTTCAATTGTTACTACTGTTTTATTTTCAACTTTTTGAGAAGGGTAAACACATACAGGGACGTTTCTACACTTATCCAGTATTTTTAAAATTCTATCTCACCATAACTTTGGTGATCAATATGTTCTTACATCTGTATTTGTTTATATAGCATCAAAATAGCAGCACATTATCATTTAATTTAACTGTTTTATTTACAAAAATCTCCAACGCATTGTAAATTATTATGGGCCGGTGGCCGAAAGGTCTACGTACTACAACTACTGTAAACCAAGCATGTCAGTCTTGAAGTTGTGAATTTGCAATCGGCAATCCTCGGGTGACTCCACTTCTCTCGCCGAGTTGTGACGAATGGTAAATTTAAACTCAACATATGACAGGTGCGTTTGATTCCAATATTAATTGATAAGAATTGGAAGTTTTCCTACTGAAGGTCGTTATTTCTCTCCTTTCTATCCGACTCCTCCACAAATAAAAAAATGACCATCACGAAATAGCCACTAAATAGTACTAAATGTGGCGTATACAAAAATAATAAACCAATCAATCAAAATATAATAAATATTGCACTAAAAGGCAAGATCATATCATAAGTTCTCATTATGATAACCATTGGTAGCCAAATATTTTAAACTTGTGCATAATAGTATGTGCCAAAAATGTGAAACAGTTTTCTCATTTTTCTGAAGATGTAAAATTTTAGCGATTTCTGTAATTATGTTCTTTTTTTATTTTGATATTACCTCTATTTCTTCTATTAGTTAAAAACAAAGTACCTCAACGAAAATACATGCTTTTTTAAAGGCAGATTGTAAGCTTTAATGATTGGTGACCCCATTTTTTTAATCTTATTTTTCTATTAATTAAGTATATGATAATTTAATAGTTAAAAAAGAAAAAAGAAATATTGCGAAATCCTATATTTATGAAAAAAATGATTTATACAATCGAGCCCCCTTCAGATCATATTTTACTATCTATTTAGATAAAATAGAGAAAGGAAACAGGGGTGTGTCAAAGAGAATATTAAATAGAATTAGAGAGTGGTACCTAACTTGGGACAGGCGCAAAAATGCGGCGGGGTTAAACATGCCTTGTGAGATGGAGTTATGATTTTTAGATTATGAATTTTGTCAAATTTTAATTTGATACTTATCTCGAGAACAACACAAGAACTTTTAAGGACAAACATCCTTATCAGCAAAAATGGTAAGCCGGGTGTACAAAACGCAAAGGAGTAGGTCCAGTAAGATCCCTTTTCGGTCCCAAAATATAGCAGTTTTACAAAAATTTTAAAATGTAAACTTTTAGTTATTTGTTGGACAGTAGAATGCTTCTGCTACATAAATATGGGCTGCTTTTGACAATATAATGCACATATATCGGGTACTGGCACCATTAAGTCATGCTAAATTACTGAAATCTTCTCAATTTCAGCATTTTAGTTAAATTTTAGACGGTTTTCGTGTAAAACGAAAGTGGCCGCATTCGTGTTCATCCTTTATATTAAAATGTAAATTGTATTTGATGGTAATACATAACAAAACCCATCTGAAAGTGACATTTTCCGGCATATTTGGTAGATTTTTCATATTTGAGCTTGAATCGGATTGTTTTAATGACTAAATCAGCGAAAATATTTCGAATAAACTAATTGATTCAAATGAAATAGACACTTAATAGTTATCAAAGGTACCAGGATTATAATTTAATACGCCAGACTCGCGTTTCGTCTACATAAGACTCATCAGTGACGCTTTGATCGAAATAGTTGTAAAGCCAAAGAAGTACAAAGTTGAAGGGCATTGAGGACCCAAAATTTCAAAAAGTTGTGCCAAATACGGTTAAGGTAATCTATCCTTGATTAAGAAAATCCATAGTTTTTCGAAAAATTTAAAGTTTTGTTACAGGAAATTTATAAAAATGACCACATAATTGATATGCATGTCAACACCGAAGTGCTGACGACTGGGCTGGTGATACCCTCGGGAACGAAACGTCCATCAGCAGTGGCATCAACCCAGTGGTATAAATAGTTATCACAGGTACAAGGATTATAATTTAAAACGCCAGACGCGCGTTTCGTCTACATAAGACTCATCAGTGACGCTCAGGTCCAAATAATTGTAAAGCCAAACAAGTACAAAGTTGAAGAGCATTGAGGACCCAAAATTCAAAAAGTTGTGCCAAATACGGCTTAGTTAATCTGTTCCTTAGATAAGAAAATCCTTAGTTTTTCGAAAAATTCAAAGTTTTGTTCACAGGTACACGGATTATAATTTAAAACGCCAGACGCGCGTTTCGTCTACATAAGACTCATCAGTGACGCTCAGATCAAAATAGTTGTAAAACCAAACAAGTACAAAGTTGAAGAGCATTGAGGACCCAAAATTCCAAAAAGTTGTGCCAAATACGGGTTAGTTAATTTATTCCTTGGATAAGACAATCCTTAATTTTTCGAAATATTCAAAGGTTTGTAACAGAAAATTTATAAACATGACCACACAATTGATATTCATGTCAACACCGAAGTGCTGACTACTGGGCTGGTGATACCCTCGTGGACGAAACTTAAGTCTTTAAAAAAGTGGTCGAAATCTTTCGTCAGATGAACCTGAAATTTGAGGCCAAAACGGGTCCTTACCGGACGTACTCCTTTGATTTGAGCCGTTGGATGAGTCCTTACAGGAGTTGTTGCCCTTTAAAGAATTTTTTGAAAAATAACAATGTGCAAATTATCTCTTAAATAGTATGCAAAACAGGTTTTAATTGTCAATATAAAAATGATCAACTAAACAAGAGCTACATAAATATTACTCAAATCACTGGAATACGCTTCAAAATACATTGTGTTTTTGAATGTATTCTAAAAAGTAAAGGTTCAAAGTGCAAACTGCAACAATATAAAAGAGGGACGAAAGATACTACAGGGACAGTCAAACTCATAAATCGAAAATAAACTGACAACGCCATGGCTAAAAATGAAAAAGACAAACAGACAAACAATAGTACACATGACACAACATAGAAAGCTAAAGAATAAAAAACACGAACCCCACCAAAAACTAAAGGTGATCTCATGTGCTCCGAAAGGGTAAGCAGATCCTGCTCCACATGTGGCTTTCGTCGTGTTGCTTATGTGATAACAATTCGGGTGAATAGTTTAATTCGGTATGTCACATTCATGAAAATGAAGGGGATTGTAGTTACGACGTAAGGAACATATAACATACTTTAGTTAACTAATTGAAATGCAGTTTACATTGATATCAACATAGCATATCTTTACCATCATAGCTATTCAGTCACTTTGGAGGATCTAGTTCCAAATCAATGAACAACTGTTGACATGACCACCATTGATAAACATAGAAGAGACTGATATATAACTAACGACTCAGTGTGTCCATCTGAACTGAAGAAGGGTCCTTATACACTAAATCTTCGCCCGGCAGAAAGAAAGTTTCTAATGGAGCATAATTTTTTTTATTCGTTAATTTCACATACATGCACCTAACCACGTTCAATCAGAATATGGGCATTGAGGGTATATAAGATTCGATCGAAACACATTGATGTTCTTAGCAGAACACATGTGCACGTATAATAATAGTTGAATTGGTGCCTGCCTTCTCAAACATGCATTATATTGTTGCTACTGTACTATAACCTATCGCGACATATTAATCAAATTCTATCATAGCAAAACATTAAAAGAAATTATTTGATATCGGTTGAGAATAAGGTTCTCTTATTGAATTAAAAGGGGTCAAATGACATTCATTATTCTTCAGAAATAAATTCCATCGGTCATTAACAGAAAAAAAACATGAAATAAACATAATAGTTCTTGAAAAACTGGCCATTATCGTGATATATGGACTGCCGACAGGACAGTGGTAATGACTGTGACAGTGATAATGAACTATTATATAATTAAACTATGATTTTGCGACATTGTACTGAAACTTATTTTTTCTATTATGTTGTTAGTACGTCGACTACAATCAACAGATAATTGCAAAGTTCCTAGATATAGATATTTAATTGTTGTTTATCTTTGAGACCAGTTCCAGGAATACTAGTCGTTCTCATTTGAAAATAACTTCCCTTTTACATTTTTCCCTACACTTTTATGCAGTGACTTAGTAACGCGGATCCCCTTTGTTATATGTAAAATATTTTGAACCACGGTTACGCTGAACAAAAGGTAAAGTCCTGTTACGAATACAAATTTCCAATGGCTTCTTGGAACCAGTTGCTACATGTACATGTATGTTGATGTACTTTTATAAATTCGCATATTAAAAATCAAATTAACAATTTGTCTCTTATCCAACAAAAAAACAACAAAAAAGTGATTGATGATCTGATTTGTGCATCCGTAACAACAAGCTATTTAAATGTGAACGCACAGCAAAGTTTCTGTAGCTTCATATTGTCTCGTCACAGTAAGTATATTATGTTTATTTAGTTGCATATAATTTTGCTTACAAACAAACGTGTTCGTATTTATTAATTTATTAATTAATTTATTTGTTTATTTATAAAGTTGTTAATTTAGTGATTCAATAATTTATTAGTTTATTAATCTTTTTATTCGTTAAGTATTTATTTTATATTCGTTCATCTACTTATATATGTACATGTTTTAAAAGTATATGTTTTAAGAATCAAAATATACGTAAAATTTGAAAGTACCTAAATACTTTTTGGAATAATCAACATGTTTAACAACAAATGAAAATATGTAATCAGTTCACATAAAAAATAATTGAGAAGTCTTTTATTAAATATTCATAAATTTGAGGATTTTGAATACAGTATATATAATACCGTTGATGACAAGGAGATCTTAAAATTTTGTCGTACTTAGGTCAAGTTTAGGATTTTTTGTCCTTTTTTTTACTCCTTACTTTTTTACGTTCGATACAGGGTTCAATATTTTGTGCAAATATAAGGCGAAAGTACGAGTCAGCCTATTCTCGCCAATCGAAAAAGATGTAATATCTCGAAAAGAAGCTCCGTACCTATTAACTTTTAGCTTATGTTGTTCCTAAACAAAATGCTCTTCTGACTTATAGTATCAATTTTAAATTCTATTCTTTTTTTATTTCACCTCAGTACATCATAAATACTTTATACTCGTATTACATATTAAGGTCTTCTTTCAAATACGGATTAACTTCGGAATCAATCATTGTTTACGTATAATGTGAAGGCGAATCGTACTCTAACGGACCTACAGTATGTAACAACGTGACACACATACTATTCGCAAAATTCGTTAAAATGTTCTCTTTCTGATTACCAGTGACTCAAAAAAGAATGATAAAGTAGATGCAACAACACATATTGCCAAATATTGTACGTGAGATACGTTAATTGCTGATTAATTACCACTTTCTATCTATGCATTACTGTGTTCAATCAGATTTAAATTCTAATTTCAGATTTACACCATGAATTCTAGTGTTGCTGTTATCATTCTGCTCGTTTGCCTTTCAGTTAATACTTTCTTTGCCTTTCGGATAATACTGTATTTACTCTCGTTTCTCTAATGGACATTTCATTAAATTTAATATATTTTGAAAATTCTTTGAATTTTACATACTACTTTTACCTTCTCAACAATTTATGTCAGATTTTATCTATTCATTTCAGTTTTGGAGATAAACGACACAAATTGCAATTTAACCCTATGTTCTATATCATCCATGTCGACCATGTTTGTCGCAGGCGGGTCATTGACACATTTTGAAAACTATTTCCTCGATTATTATTAGGCTATTAGTTTGGTTAAATTTGATCAAGAGTTTCAAAGGAGATTATCTTTTTAAATTAACGGAAGACAAATAAAATACGATAGATGACGAAATACGACGGACTCCAAATGATGAAAAAACTCACGTTGGTGCCTATAGGCCGGATGAGGTAAAAAGGGTAAGAAGTGTTGTTTTATTTAATATTTTGCATCAGTTGAGAGAAATATTTCTTTTCAAATTAAATTAAAAGGTCCCACGATAGTTTGACATGAGCCATTTATCTTTAAATCACTTAAAACACACTTAACGTGAATGATGATGACCGACCCTGCAAGGCCTGTATAGCCTGTCAAGATCGCTAAAAACTTCTATTTGTTGATGATGATGACACCAAGGATAAAAAAAGATCGATGTATCTCCCCTTCCCGACTTTTGTAACAGTCTAGATAAAAAATATTGTACGTAAATCAATTTGTGACAGACTAATTTAAATTTATAAATGTTTGACAAATGATTTTTAATCATAAATCAACAGTTTTCAAAAGATTTAAATTAAAAAAAAAACACCAATACTTCACGTTGTGATTGATGGTCATTCTTCATTGAACAAATTATCTGTTTAAACGGAAAATGTTTGTGCATGTGGTATTAAAGAAAAACTTTGCATTGAATTGCTATGACATCTCATAACGGTCAAAACATATAAAGGTACCCTATTTTTTGAAGTTTTGTGATACCAAGTACATTTTCTTTCAGATATGTTTCTTTTTATGTATTACTATGTGTGTTTCCCCATACAATTCAAAAAATATTATACACCCATTTCATTCACGAAATATCGAGCAAAATTAATTACATTCACTACTAAAACAGCTGCAACAAGCTACTGCTCACTGATGATACCCCCGCCGAAATATTTTGGTAAACAGGAAGTTGGTGAGTAATGAATTTGAAAACCCATCACACGTTATAGCTGATTTATATAAACCCTGAAACCAAATTTCAGAAATCCATGTATTGTAGTTGTTGGGGCTGTATGTAACGTGTATGTCCCCTGGTATTTGGTGGGGCTGTGTATAACGTATATGTCTCCTGGTATTTGGTGGGGCTGTGTAAAACGTATATGTCCCCTGGTATTTAGTAGGGCTGTTTATAATGTATATGTCCCCTGGTATTTGGTGGGGCTGTGTTTAACGTGTATGTCCCCTGGTATTTGGTGGGGCTGTGTATAACGTATATGTTCCCTGGTATTTGGTGGGGCTGTGTATAACTTATATGTCTCCTGGTATTTGGTGGGGCTGTGTATAACGTGTATGTCCCCTGGTGTTTGGTGGGGCTGTGTATAACGTATATGTCTCCTGGTATTTGGTGGGGCTGTGTATAACGTATATGTCTCCTGGTATTTGGTGGGGCTGTGTATAACGTATATGTCTCCTGGTATTTGGTGGGGCTGTGTATAACGTATATGTCCCCTGGTATTTAGTAGGGCTGTTTATAATGTATGTGTCCCCTGGTATTTGGTGGGGCTGTGTATAACGTGTATGTCCCCTGGTCCCCTGGTATGTGGTGGGGCTGTGTATAACGTGTATGTCCCCTGGTATTTTTTTGGGGCTGTGTATAACGTGTATGTCCCCTGGTATTTGATGGGGCTGTGTATAACGTGTATGTCCCCTGGTATTTGATGGGGCTGTGTATAACGTGTATGTCCCCTGGTTCGTAATGGGGCTATGTATAAAGTGTATGTCCCTTGGTATTTTTTGGAGCTGTGTATAACGTGCACGTGTATGTCCCCTGGTATTCGGTAGGGCTGTGTATAACGTGTATGTCCCTTGGTATTTGGTGGGGCTGTGTATAACGTATATGTCCCTTGATATTTGGTGGGGCTGGGTATAACGTATATGTCCCCTGGTATTTGGTGGGGCTGTGTTTTTCAGTCTTTAGTTTCTAGCTATGTTGTGTTTTGTATACTGTTCTTACCTTTTGATTTTTCTGTTTTGCCGTGACATTATCAAATTATTTTCAACTATAATTTTCCAAATGGTAACTTTCGCCCCTCTTTTCACAAAATGTCATTTTTGTCTCAATTTATACTTTAAGGCATGGTAATAAATGAAAGCGAAGCGTTAACAATATCCTGTAAATGGGGATGTCCGTCCAGAAAAGTTTGTAACTTCTGTTGTGACCACTTAAAGAAGGGATGTACTGGTGGAACTTGTACGGGTGGATGGATTAAAAAATGTGAATGTGAATGTCCTTCTGGGTATGTATATAAATAAGAATTTTAAACAAGTATACATTTGAATACAAGGCGAAATGGGATATACATTATTAAAACAACAATCAAACGACATATATAGTGCATAATTCATTTTGGGGAAAAAATGATGCATGTACAACTATATGATAAACGTGACTTCTTCGTAGATAAAAACAATAGTTTTGAATAGACTTAAAACTAGACAAATTGCTATTCAAATCAAAATAACTAACACACAAGTGTTGATGTTTCTGTTTTTGGCATGTACCTTAGGTATTGATATAGCATGTACGGAGGTATTAGCGTTTGATAATTGGTAATAACTGGCTGTAAATAGTTATTGACGGAATATACTCAATCATATAACAGTGCGGTTATATTTGGCATATTCTAAATTGTTAGTGTTTTCTCTTTCTTCCAGATAAAAGAAACAAGATATCCAAAAAATATGATCCGATATCAGCGGTAGATTTATAAATTGGTATGAGTTCATCCTAAGTACATGCAGAGATTTAGAAGAAGTCTAAATTAATGATCATATTTTTTGCGATCCCCTTTTTCGTTGTGCAAATAAAATAGATTTTGAATAAAGACTGTTTTCCTTCATTTGGTTCTGTTAGAAATTGTGTAAGGCTAAGTCTATACAATTTTATAATGATATTATCTGTATAATGGTACATACATTTATTATACACATAATAATCAAAATTATATGAAGCTGGTAACAGTGACCAAGTAGTCTGTCCGATTTTGTCTAAATGGTGCATTTGGTCCGAAATACTTGTTTGAACATGTGTCCTCAGGTTATGATTAATTAAGAAAATGAAGATTTTTTTTTTGGTCTTCATGATTTTATAAAAATCCTTAAAACGTTGATCTTATCTAATACCAACACCTTTTGGTTATGATCAGCGTAACTGATGAAAGAAATCTTATCGCATAAACTTGTGTTGTGTTCTTGAAAATGATAAATGTAAGATAAGGAGATGTGGTATGATTGTCAATAAAACCTCTACAAATCATAGTCCAAGTGACGTTGGTGTTAGAATTTAAAGATCCACAGACATCCGTCAACAAGGAGCAAAAGTCATATAAAAGACCCTCTTCATTAAAACGGTGAAAAAAACACTACGAATTTCGTCCGTTGGTGCGCTTTGATATACAAATTAAAGGGAGGGGATTTATTGAAAAAACCCATCGGTCTTTATAAAATAGTTAATAAATGAATAGAAAAAAGTAAAATCACAAAAATACTGGACTCAGAGGAAAATCAATTCGGAAAGTCCATAATCACATGGCAAAATCAAATAACAAAACGCATCAAAAACGAATGGACAAGAACTGTCATATTCCTGACTTTGTACAGGCATTTTCAAATGTAGAAAATGGTGGATTAAACCTGGTTCTATAGATCTGACAGATTGCAACAAATCGCAAACATTGAAAAACGTGATCATATCAATAATAAAATATCTATTGTAAAAGACTTAGGAATAAATGAGCACCCTACACAAACAAATCACTTGACAATGATTATATTTTGGCACAGAGCATATGACAGATACTTCTTATCCGATATCAAGCATAACATGCTGCAAAGTACCAGTGGTTTGAAGACAAACAATTAATAAACTGCACAAGTTACGAAGTCTTGATTTGACTTGATATTTGAATAATAGGTACATGTATTATCAATTCAATGATCACGGCAATTGCCAACACTAAAATACGTTTTCTGATAATTTCCAAGAGCGTGCAGCATTTTGTTTTAGTTTGGTTTTAGTTCTTTGAGACTTCAGACCTCTCAATAATATTTAATGACCTTTGTAATGACAGAAGTATTGCATCTAATATGTGGCAGCCCATAAAAACATGTGTGGAACTTTTATTCATAAAGTTGACCCTCGATGTCCCTAGATTATGAGGTATATGTGGCTGTTTTGCAAGGAACTCAAACATTCTCGTCTTAGGATAGAGACAGTGTGTTTAGTTGATGTGTTATCCTTGGTTTTAGTTTATAACCCAGACTTATTTTCTCTCAATTTGAACCGACGTATACTACTGTTGCATAAATGTCGTTTATCTGATCATATACCTTATACTTTTACCATGTTCTTTAATTGTATTCACAAAGTGAAATAAGTACAATGATAGATTTTTATGACAATATGCGCAAAATTGTATTCTCTAGGAATCACTTTTGAATCTTAATGCTTAATGGTCATTTTTTTTTTTATCTAAACAGCTCTTTAATTGAACGATCAAACAAATTATTTTGCCAGCTTTTATTCATTCGTTTGATGTGATTTGAGTTTTGATTTTTGCCATTTCATTACGGACTTTTCGTTTTGAGTTTTCCTCGGAATACAGTAATTTTTATTTACTTTTAAGAGAGTGTTTAATGGTACTTACTTTTTTAAAATTTATAAAGTTTTACGAAAAATCAATTTCAACAAGTCAAAACTTAAAGTTTTAAATAGATTGGCTTTCTAGTTATAGAATGTGAGCTTGTTAGAGAATAGACGTCTTTCGCTTTATACCAACTCTGGTAGATATTTGTCTCAGTCTTACACTTCCGATCACCTTCAGTTTTTGTGAGGTTCGTGTTGCTCAAACATAAGTTTTCTATGGGGTGTTTTGTGAACTGGTGTTTTTAACGACAACTTTTGTAAAACAAATATAGAAATTGATTACATTTTGGTTAGGTTGGTTGAAAATGAAAATTGAGTAGTAAAAATTACGAAAATCATCACTTCAAAAGAACTGTTGTTTAATCTGAAAATATTTGTTCAAAGGTTGCAAAAACCTTTTAAACTCAATATCAATAGAATATACCACAAAACCAGAAACGTAGTGACCTACCGATTAAGACTATGACCGGGTTTGTACTAGCATGGTACAAACGGGTGCCAGTTGTGGAGCATGATAGAATGCCGGAGCCCCTTATGTTCGTATTGCTTGTTCTTTGTTTTTATGTTGTGTTTTGTTTACCATTGTTTGTCTGTTTGTCCGTTTCTTTTTCAGCCATTGCATTGTCATTTTATTTCAGATTGTTGAATGTAAATCTGGTATTTTTTGCCCCTTTTCAGCATTTTAATGAGTACCTTTTTAATTAAACTAATAAATATAAACGTTGTACTTGTTATCCTCAATATAAAGTGTTTTTTTTTATTTTTGCTCTAAAGTATTTAAGAAAAAGACTATATAGATTTCAATTCATGTTTTACATTCTTGGATATCAAATTTGGTCCTCACTGATGACGCTCGGTTGTTAATTGCAGATCTGCTGATTTATCTATCACCTTTGAAGGACGAACAAAAGTCAATGCACCCCTTGAACAGTATTTTGCGATACAATCTTTCTTTTTCACAGGGTCCTGCAGATTTCTACACATCGAACACATTACGTTTGCCAACACACTGACAATAACACTAGATTTGTCGTCGGGTAATCCTTTAACTAGTTTTACATGATTCAATTGGTCCGTTATTCCTGTAAAACAAATCCTGTATTAATCATTTTTGAACGTACACGATATTGTATTTCAAGTAATAAGCTTTCGAAAAAATACCAAGCAAGATACACTTCCACTACTAACCGGTCAGAGTCATTACATTTTAAGCTGCTTCAATTGCTTTTTTTTTTTTTTTTATCAAAATGTAAAATGAATTTAAATGATATAATTCCTTGTACATTTGTACATAGACAGATGAAAATTGAAAAGATAGATGTTAATTATTAATAACTGGATTTCCATCCTTATTTGCTTTCCCCCGACAAATGTATGTATGTACTTCGAGATTCCGCCAGTTGAGACGCCTCCTTGATTGACTTCAAGGTAACAGTGGATCAATGTACTCTCCCTAAGGATTAATGGAGATGTGTCCTTTACAATAGTATCCCACCATCAGAACAATCCCCACCCAAAACCGCCCAAAGGGAGCGTGTAGGAAGAATTATGGTGGAGGAAGCCGAAGTGTTCGGAGAGAACCACCGGGCTTCTCGGCGAAAACAGACAACCCGAAGAGATTTTAGAAGATTGATCGCCAGATAAATCTGGGAACAACTTTGACCTACCGGGGCCTCCGAAGTATCTAATCTAGTTTAAACTCCAGTCTTGATACCAGAGATGTGTGTGAGAGGGTAAAATTCACCCTACTGATGTACTGTAAATTCGACGTCTCGAGTGAGAATCGAACTCGGGACTGTCAGTACTGACGCCTTTCAGTCTTAACCACTAGACCACGAACTCACACAAACGAGATTGTTAAAGTTTGGGGCCTCCTTAGCTGCTTTCGTGGGAAAGTTAGGGTTGATGTAATAAGTTATGCTAATCAAAATACAAATGCATAATTAAAAAAAAAATATATGCTTTTTAATTGCACAGGGTGTATTTTTTATTCAAGGCATAGATAACTTAAGCCGTATTTGGTGTAAAGTTTTTGGAATTTTGGGTCTCCATTGCTCTTAATCTTTATACTTGTTAGGATTTCTAATTATTTTGATCTGAGCGTCAATGATGAGTCTTATGCAGACGAAACACGTATATGGCGTACCGAATTATAAGCCTGGTACATTTGATGACTATTCGTACCTTGTTGTAGTTGATTCGAACGGTTTCAATCTCATGATGTCTTAGTTTTTCAGCGTAATGGTTTTGCTTGTTGACAATACAATCTACATAAAAATAAATATTTCAAAATTGTTCTTACCTGAATAGCTACTTTGTGTAAAGCATAAGACTAAAGCCAACATCAGCGAGCAATAGGACAGAATTGACATACTGGTACTTCTGCTGTTTACTCACATAAATGCAGTAATGGGATTTAATACAATATGTCATCACTTATGTCGTGTAGTTGAATACATTTGAATAGCTTGAGGTAATTCAATACTTACTGTCGGAAATAAGCAAATCATGTGAATAAAAACCCATTCAAAACGTTCCTGTTTCATCAATTATCATAGAAAAAGTTGTCATGACAACATGTAACGATAGTACAAAGGTCTTTCTTAGATAATTGTGTAGAATATTTTGGAACAGCTTTATATTGAGGCATACAACTTCATTTAAGTCGTCGTTATTCAAGTAAAAAAAGGAATATATTGAAAAATTTAGGAAATAACTAAGTTGATCAATTGGTTGTTGTTTCCATACTATCAGATTAAATCAACAATGCATTCAATGTTTAGCTTTTCAAAGTCTGAAGACATATAAATCTTTTTGCCTTTATATTATATTACTTTAGATTATTGGCATTCTTTAAAGTCGCAACCCCCAAGTGCACTCTATTTGACAATTCGACCACTGGAATGTTGTATCATGCTGAATTCTTCTTTCTTAGTTTTGATGTTTAAAAAAATACTCTGAAAAGTGCAGTTATATTGTGTTAAGGGTGGAGAAATAAAAAGTTGTAAGCAAAGCAAATAAAAAGAATAAGCCAATACTTTAGACAAAAACCTGACGAGCCAACAAAACACTACTAATATATATAACAATTGAGCAACACCCAGCCCTCATTGTAAGTTAATCTCAGGCAATCAAAAATATTATCAGTTTATGCGTCACTAGGGACACGGCTATATTATTCTTAAATAAGATACTTTGATGGGCTATTAATATAACATATTAAAAATATCGTTCAATATTGTCCCTAACCGAAAGTATTTTTTAAACACGACTGTCGTATTGATGTGTGCTCAACCTCTGCTTCTATCGATCTGTAATGCCAGCAGCTATACATGTCAAGAAACAATCATTCATTTAACCAGTCGACCAATTGATACAGTAAAAATTAAATTAACTTATATAAGTCGTAGAATTTAATTAAGTCTTTTTTTCATTTTGAGAATTATTTTGAAATTTATAAAAAAATAGATCAAATTCTTAATATTTGAAGATCATAGTTCATATTTTTGCATGAACTTCGATTAACAAATTTCATAAACTGTTATCTTCGTTTGCTCCTTGATATAAGTGGGCTTTTAAGGCAATTGTTTTATCAAATAATCCATTTCTGTGTATGTTGGAGTTTGTAATTGTTGCATTTCATAGTTTCTGTTGTTCTGTTGTTTTTCATTTTTAGTTAATAAAATTAACGATACCAATTTTGTTGCACCAGATGCTCATTTCGACAATACATGTCTCTTCAGTGATGCTCGTGGCCAAAATATTTGAAATCCAAAGCATATATAAAAGATGAAGAGCTATAATCCAAAAGGTACACAAAATTATAGCCAAATTCGTGAAAGAAATCAGAGCTTTGCATGAGGGAGATACATTCCTTAATTTATAATAATTTCTTATATTTTGTAACAGCAAATTTTAATAACTCAAAAAATCCGTAATTTTATGCAAGTACCGAAGTACTGGCTACTGGGCTGGTGATACCCTCGGGGACTAATAGTCCACCAGCAGAGGCATCGACCCAGTGGTAGTAATAAAATCAACGGTACCAATTGTGTTGCACCAGATGCGCATTTCGACAAAACATGTCTCTTCAGTGATGCTCGTGGCCAAAATATTTGAAATCCAAAGCATATATAAAAGATAAAGAGCTATAATCCAAAAGGTACAAAAAATTATAGCCAAATTCGTGAAAGAAATCAGAGCTTTGCATGAGGAAAATACATTCCTTAATTTATAACAATTTCTTATATTTTGTAACAGCAAATTTTAATAACTCAAAAAATCCGTATTTTCATTCCAGTACCGAAGTACTGGCTACTGGGCTGGTGATACCCTCGGGAACTAATAGTCCACCAGCAGAGGCATCGACCCAGTGGTAGTAATAAAATCAACGGTACCAATTTTGTTGCACCAGATGCGCATTTCGACAATACATGTCTCTTCAGTGATGCTCGTGGCCAAACTATTTGAAATCCAAAGCATATATAAAAGATGAAGAGCTATAATCCAAAATTTAATTTGTGTCCCTCAGTTATAGTTGGTTACCCTCATTTTTCTCGTAATCGAGTTATTATGCCTTTTGAACAGCAGTATACTACTGTGTTGGATTTAAATATAAAAACTTAAAGTGTCAATATGTTTCAAGAAGTAGTTCATTAAATCACCTGTGTGTTATATATATATATATCCGATGAATACACTCTCTTGTAGAGTTGTCACTTGTTCAGACGTAATTATAATATAGTTACTTCTGTGACTTCATCTTTCATTAATTTGTAGGATTCTTTACAATAAATAATTCAGCTGATCTGTAACAACTACATACCTTATATATATCATGTACTGTATTACGAAGCTAGATTAAAACTGACGAGGAAAAGTAACACCAACCACCAAAGCTTTATTTTTATGTGGACTAGGTGGTCCAGTGGTCTAACAAAACAAAACATTTGATATAGCAAATTTACAGATCTAACATTGTTTGGCTGATGTTTAGACGAATTATATACAGTATATATGATATATTCATAAGTCTAAATTGAAAACAACGTTCAAACCTATGATTGCGTTGAATAAAAACCGCAATTTCTATACTTGTGCATGTAAAACACATTTCGTTGTAAAGGGGTATCAATACAGCACAAAAAACATTTTCCAAAAGACCAAAAAAGTGAAAAAAGTATATTTAAACAAAACACATTTGACTAGCATGACGAACAACTAATGTTCTTAAACCATGCTGACTGCCATTAGCGATTGCCAAAAAAATTGATCACAAGGTTTAACAAAACAGATCTTGATATTGATTTAATACTAAACAGAAAACAATAAACTTGCGGCAAAGATGTTATACCACAAACATGAGGTGTAAAATTTGTACACCAGATCTGAATTTCGACAATAAATGTCTCTTCAGTGATGTTAGAGATCCAAACGGTATTTAGTATACATATTTAGGACCTGATATATAGAAAAATACGGGGATTTGGTTCGATTGCAAATAGGACAATTATATCCCGTAGACTTAAAATGAAGTGTCTGTAAGCAAGTATAGACAAAACGTAACAATGAGGCTAACCCATATCATTCCGGTGGCAATAAACAGCCCCGACATGACGAATGTGAAACAATTAAAACGAGAAGACCAACGAATAAATTTATGACAAAATAATTGATGCAACACAAAAAATGACTGATATGGGTACATGACAACCAATGAACTACAGTAACTCACCGGGGGCAAGCACAGAAAGAATGTGGCGGAGTTCAGATGATTGTGGGCGTTTTAACTTCCCTAAAAGAAAACGAAAGATACTAGAGGGACAGCCAAACTCATATATTGAAAATAAACTGACAACGCCATGGAATTTTTTTAGGTATCATTTGACATTATAATATGAAAAGGGTAATTTAGAACGACGTACAAGGAATATACATGAATCTGCTTATGTTTACCGTTGCAAAATTGTCTACCTAAAACTTCTTAGTGACCAAGAAATTGCATCACAAATAAAGCACACATCGTACCATACCGTATATGTTTCATATCAACAAATTTGATTCATTCATACAGTACATAGATTATTTAATAGGGATGGCCGTAAGGGGGGAGTGGCAATCAAAATCCTATTGTCCGCGATTTTAGATAAAGAGGAACTTCATTACATGATTATGTTGTTCAGTGGCTGCAATTGTCATTTGTTGATGTGGTTCATAAGAGTTTTTCGTTTAGATTAGACTAGACTATTCATTTTCAAGTTTGAATGGTTTTATACTTGTCATTTTTACAAATTGTGACTATATAGGAGAGTTGCCTTGTTACTTATACCACCACATCTTCTGACATTTGTTTAAAAGTGTCCACTACTACATACGGAATATATGTTCCCCAATTGATACGACTATCTAGGGCTTGTATTTTCTATCATAATTTACTTGATATAGTGTTGCTGCTCATAAGGAAGCTATTGAACAAAGAGTTTAATTTTACGGACGTCATCATGAGTTGGTTAAAAGATGATGTCTGATATGTTCCTAATGTCGTAACTACAATCCATTTCCCTTTTCACGAGTGTGACCTTCCGAATTTTACTAGTGTCCGGGTTTGTTATAACATGAGCAACATGACGAGTGTCACACGTGGAGCAGGATCTGCATTCCTCGTTAGAGCACATCAGATAACCCTCACTTTTTTAGGGATTTATTCTCTAGTTTTCTTTGTTATGTCCTGAGTATTTTTGTTTGTCTTTTTGCCATGACGTTGTCAGTCGATTTTGTATCCATGAGCTTGAATGTCCTATTGGTACATTTCGCCCCTCTTCTATGTTATATATATCATATATGAATTCATATAAAAAATATAGTTATCAAAGGTAAAGGATTTTAGTTTGATACACCAAACGCGCGTTTCGTCTACATAAGACTCACCAGTGACGCTGAGATTAAACAAAAATTGATAGTAAAACAAGTACAAAGTGGAAGGGCATTGAGGACCCAAAATTCCAAAAAGTTGTTCCAAATACGGCTATGATAATCAATGCCTGGGATAAGAAAATCCTTAATATTTATAATAATTTATACTTTTGCAACCTGTTAATTTATAAAAATTACCAAATAATTGACATTTATGTCAACCCCTACTGGTCCGGTGATATCCTTGGAGAAGAAACGTCCACCAGCAGTGGCATCGACTCAATGGTGTAAATATATATCAAAGGTACCAGGAATATAGTTTTATACGCCAGACGCACGTTTCGTCAGAACAAGACTCATTAGTGACGCTCAGATAAAAAAGTTTGAAATCCAAAACTAAACTAGTTTTTCCTTTCGTGACTACTTAAAACTTTTCCATCAGCTGCTGTCAATTAATATATCATGTTTTGACATATTCGATCCTTTTTCAGCTCGTTATTTATTTGCCTGTGGTAATATGTACTGTGTGACGTATGTTTTATGAATAAGTTATATATCGAAATAATTATTAATTATATATGTTACATAAAACATCCAAAACGGCTTTAAATTACAAAATCATAATTAATGGAACGTATTTTGGTAGTATCCAATGATTTAAACAGAATTAATATTGTTTTTTAAAAATAGAAAAGCTCTCGAGTTGAGATGACCAATGATAATCTGTTTATTGCTATTTTACTTATGACAACGTTGTTAATCTAATGATAGTTTTCATATCATTCGACTCCGCTGAAAAAGAAAATTATCAGTCAGCAAAATCAAAGGATAATTTCGTAAAATAGCGACAATTTCGTATTTAACACAAGCATGATACAAAGTGATTAAGCTTTGCTAAGTTTTAAAAGAAATGAATGAAATCAGTTAAAGGTATCCATAAATCATCTGAAAATCTTCCATCTATAAATTCATCCAATTCAAAAATACTGAACTTTCAATTCGTCAATCAAGAGAAAATTTCTCATATTACTCTTTTCAATATTAATAATTTGACTCTCACATGCACAAATTGAGGATGCAGGCAAAACAAAAAATCGTAAGATGCACATAAATAATCATTTACGGTGGTCATACAAATACTACCTGCGAATCAAAATGTTGATTATTTTACAATTGTTACGTACCACATAATATGCATTCGGAATAAAAAAAAAGTATACTAGTAGAATAAATGCATACGGTGGGAAAGTGTGTACAAATTATATAAGATTTTCTTTAAGGGTAAATAGCGAACATTAATAAAAATGAACATTAGTACTATGGAACATTTATGAATATTTACATGTACATTTATTATTTTCGTTCCATATTTACATAAACTAAAAACTTTCCATGAACTAGCAGTTATCACAGAATGCTCCACACATAATCATGCATTATCTTAATTAGGCAACCGAATACTAGATATGACGTTTGAAATGTTTAGTGTATATACAAGCGAAACTAGTATTCGAGATTGAACTGTATTTCACAAACATTCTATTTTAATAACATATTTAGATTTTTATCAATGTTATTCATCTCTATTTGCGAGTAGGATTTAGACAGTTTTGCACGACACAGTTTGGGTTCTTTTGATCTTTTATATCCCTGCATAGTTGGCACATCATATCTGTTAAATGAGCAAAAATTACAGGCCAGCGGTCTGCAGCTGTTGATTGATTGGACAAGTATGTCTCTATTTTTCCCTCGCCACCAGTATCTTCCTCCTCTTCTTCGTGATCGATTTCTTCTTCATTATCTTTACTTAATTTTGTGATTGATCTTATACAAATTTTCTTTTGACATATTTCCTTTTTATTATTTGGGTTTGAACAATCATTACACAGTATATGTTTTATCTCATCAAACACATCTGGTATGTCATTGGGCTGAATGTTTAGCTCCTCTCTAAGTTCATGTTTGTGTAGTGCTGAGTTTGCTTCTACAAAACACAATAACATAACATTGCAATATACCTATACAAATTACAAATCGAATTCTGAGTAAAAAGTAAAATAAGAAGAATTCCGAACTCGAAAGAAAATTTAAATCGGAAAATCCCTGTTCAAATTGCAATAAAAAAATCTCAAACAGATCAAAGGAATGGAAAACAACTGTCATATTCTGACTAGCTACAGGCATTTCGTTTTATAGAAAATGGTGGATTAAACGTTGTTTCATAGCTAGCTAAACCTCACACTTGTATCACAAATGAATAACATTCGATTGTATGGACAACAATATTCGAACAAAACATACATACTTTATGAAACAAATGTCGAAAAGGGGTACATCAGTCAACATTGTTTTTATAATCTTAATTACTATAAAAACAAACAAACACGAAACAATTAAAGACCTGGATACAAAAAAATGATCACAGCACAAAAAAAGAGATGCCAATGATTCGGCAGTTTCTTTTGACAGGTGACTACATGGTATGAATATTTTATTTCGGAGAACGTTATTGGTAATATAACCAACAACAAAAATACAATATACAAATTTCTGACTAGAGTGGTAAATTGAGAACTTTTTAAAAATTTTAAAGTTTTTTTTCTAGTAGAATGTCTAGAATACTATTAACCAACTAGTTTTCGCGCATACTTTTTTTGAGTGCTTACTTCTTCATTTCTCGGCGATCTATTTTCACAATCTTTGTCTCATTGTCTCGATTTATCTATTTGACGAAAGATCGCAAAGTTTCGCATATTCATGACGATTTAAATTTGCGTTATTTTCCACTTGCAGCGAATAAGTTAGTTGAAAATTTCAATTCAATAATCGCTTAAAAACATTGCAGTAATCATTGTCATGATTAAGTTGTATATTGTTTTTTCTTATATCACAACATGCGTTTACACTCTGAAACGATTGCAACTTTATGCTGATCAAACTCTTGAAACTTTGCCTCATTTGGACGCTATAGACGGACGAATCCGTAGCTTGCACCTTGCAAAGGAACATGTATGCTCCTATATTACACAAGTGTGATTCATTGACATTTTCAAATTTCCAGCCATTCATCCAAGTCAAAAGGTATGGTAAAATTATTATGACATCTGAACCATCGTATAGCAAATAATTGCATTGGGAAAGCATTGACTGGTATTAAATATAAATGAAAATATGGTAAACTGTTGATTTTTGGGCGATGCCAGAAGTTTGAAGCCATAAAACAAATACAAGAGACACAATTAAACAATTTGAATGCAGATATCAGTAAGATGATGTTTATGAATATATTAAGGGTGTTACTTTCAAATACTTATAATATCTTTTGATTTTCCAAAAAAGAAATAGTGGACTTGTCATACTTAAACATTTGTTCTCGAAATACGAAGTGCACGGAATAAATGACACAATAAAGTGACTATTTCTTTAAAATTGAATCTAGTGTTACAGGTGTCACAGTGATATGTGTTGTACCTATTCGATTTATAACGAATATGTGTCTCGTTGGCACCGATACCAGATCTTTTTATTTATTGGAATGGAACGGTGAATGATTTATCTACTTGCTTATTTATCTATACCGATATCAATATAGTGGAACCTTGAAAAGGCCATTATACGCCAAATCAACTCTGGACTGATGTACGGAATGATTACTTGTATAAATACAACGGATATCTTGAATGATCCTCAATATACGCCAAATCAACTTTGGACTGATATACGGAATGATTACTTGTGTAAACACTACGCATATCTTGAATGATCCTCAATAGAGAAGGAACGAGAACAACATACTGAATAGCACAATATTAAAAATTTGAAGAGCTGAAAAGCAAAAAGAGCCTACTGAAAGAATTATTTTGTTTAATACTACAAACACATGTAATTAAAATTTTGTATTTTTTTTCAGTCATCACCTGTGAATATTGGAACTTAACAATAATTTGATACATACCATTTTCAGTTACAACTAAAGGCAGGACACACTGGAAATATGACACTGACAATAAAATCAAAAACATCATTTCAACGATTTATTCCCTGTTTCTATCTTCACACTATATATTCTTATGTAACATATTTTATGCAAAGTACTTCCTTTACATAGTTTAATGTCATCTTTGATGCATCGCTTATCCATCTTGTATGATTTCGTTATATAAAGTATTATCTTGTAATGTGTAAAAAGAATCAATCAAATAATATTGAAACGTAAAAGGTTAATTTTTCCAAAGGAAGATAGAACCAAGAAACGTAAAATTATCTTTTTTTTTCAAAATGAGGATTTATTGAGAAGTTATCCTACCTAGTGTTTAACCAACTAAAGCCAGATAGGGACAGTCTGCTATTTTGAAGTTTGAATTAAAGAACGCAAAAGTTTAGTGACAAGTAATACATCAGTACCAACCTTGTGATAAACCCGATAATTGCATAGGAATGTCTGAAAAAAAAACCTATTGTGTTTTACATAAAATCATAATTTATACAACCTGTTATTAACATCCAATAGTTTATTGCAAATCAGCATATAAGATAATGCTATAACAAGAAAAAAACATAATAAACCAATAGTACTTTATAATCTATTTTTTTAATTGTGATCGTAGTTTCCAGTTTTCCTTTTTCAACCACCAAAGTTTTAATACCAAAGTTCTTGAACATGTTTGAATAAGTGATAAAAAGTATATAAGGCCAATAACAATAATATTTAGGCATAAATATAAGACACAAAAGTCTATAGGCTGGTCGAATCATTTCAAAATGATATTCATTTTCAATGGTTTTCATATTGCAACATTGACATAGTTAATCTCTCTCTCTATCTCTTCTTCTCACTCGCCATTGTTCAAAAAGTACATTTTTTAATTCTAATTTGTACTTTCCATTTGATTTTAATTTTAGTTTAAGTCTAAAATTTCTAATCAAAAACTTGTATTTGTGTAGGTCAAAGTTGATATTTCTTTGGTTCAATTTATAAGTGATGAATTTCAAAATTTTGCGCTACTTAAAACGTTTACTTGATAGTTTTTAAACCTGAATTAATATTTTGCGTTCTTGAATATAACACTTGATCTGTGGTTTGGATGGTCTTGAGATAACTGAAATGTTGGTGTTTTTCCAATCCTTCTTGGTGCCTGAACAAGAGAAAGTTTTCTCTTCAAACAAAATTTAGTGATGCACGTCTTCTTTTTCACTGGGTCCTTTATCTTGCTACACAACGAACATAACATATTTGTTAATTCAGCAATAATGTCATGTGTTTTGTCCACGGAAAGTCCTTTATCACCGAAAATGTCAATGTGAATTTTTCTTTTGATGATGGAGACGTCAGTTGAATGTCGCATGGCATGTGTTCCGCTTGACAGACAAAATTTTGTACTGCACTTTTCACGGTCTTTTTTGTCGGACATTTTGCTGCATGCCTCACATGCGATATCTGTCAGAATTGGAATAATAGTGGCAATACTATTACGTTGCCATTCCACAAGATTTTTCTCGAGTTTGATAGGATTTAGTTTTCTGTTTGTTCCTATAAAAGAAAGAAAAATATTATATGAATTTTGAATGTACATAATTTTTTTTTGTAATTTTAGCATAGGAAATATCTGATGAAGTATACATTTATTTTTTTTTACTTTTTAGAGGCCGGTTGAAGCCCGCCTCTGGATGCAGGATTTCATCGCTGTGTTGAGGACGCATCGGTGGCCTTTGACTGTTTTATTTTACTTTTTGGCACGAACTATTATAACTATGTTTCATATCGAGTTTTGTGTTCTTCAAGTACGTGTTAGTGTGTTAACTTGAGTGAAGTAAATTTATTGCATTTAACATTTGAAGCAGGAAATAATTACTCTTGTTGATAACCTGGGATCACGCATCTTTTTACGCTGGACTTCAGGTTAATTTTAATCTAAAAGATTTTTGTATGCAGATTGATTTAGATTTTTTCCATTTAAAACGTAATGCGGTTTCCACAGACCATACATGGTACTTATAACGTTTTTGGAATTGTGGACCCTGATCAACTTTACATTATATTGTTCATCTGTTTGCACTATATTACTGATTTGTCTTATGTAAACGAAAGGATTGTCTCGCGTACAAACATGTTACGCTGGTATCATTGATGCGTTTGTTTTATAAAAATAATTTAAAAAAGTTCTTACCTGTGATTTTGTGTTTATAGCAACAAACTGATGACCAGGATGCTAATATCAACATACAGGACAGTATTTTCATTCTGGTTATTCGTTTAAGAGTTTATCCAGGATAAATCCAGCTATATTATGGAAAAGAGATTTTTGTGTAGAGAATTGCGTAGGTAAATGAGCTTAAAGCAATTTGAATTTCAGTGTCAGAAACAGGTGTGCAAATAAGTTAGGAAATATAAACCTAAATATTTCCGTGTTTCATTTATCATCCTAGCAAAGGTTGTCAGGACACGATGTAAACAACGTAAACATACAATGTCACACTGGATAATCGCGTAATGTTATTTGAGAAGGGTTTAACATTGTGTCATTTGGAAGTACATGTTACCCTTATTTTTTCGTTCACCTTGTTAACATATTTAAACATGTTAAAATGCAGTGCATATTTAGATTAATATATTGATTGTTGTAAGGCTTAGCTTAATATGTACATTTTATGAGTATATAAGAAGAGAAAAAAATATACATGTTATTAATAAATTTTAACATTTAGTTTGAAAAAAGTAGTGGAATTGAGTGAAAACAAAAGTAAAAAAAAACAATATTGGAAAAACACCGAAATATTGTTTTGTAACATTCCACATAAAGCCTTTTGAATAATGATTGCACATACAAACTTTTAGATGAAAAGTATATGATTGAAATAATTGAAAAGTAGAAGCGATGATGTTCTAGATAAATAATCTCTGATAGTTATAGACCCTGAACTTTAAGAATGTTCTCCAGCAATTAAAATAAATCCACACATGTTTTGTTTTTAGCAATATTGTGTCTATATTCTATCAAAATAGTAAAAAAAAATCGAGTAACGATTTCGTCCTTTCTATTCTTGTAACAAGAGCATTGCCTATGTCGTTATTGTTAATGCTAATATCATTAAATCGCATTAAACTTTGTTATGAACTATATGCCATTTAGACAAAGGTATATTGATCAAAATACAGAGTTATAATTTTTTTCCCGCATAAAAGTTAAGCTTTACATGAGACAAAGTATTGAGATATGAAATCATTCGTTTATTTTGGCTCTTTTAAAAGTACTAAAATTGAAAAACATGTATATATATATATATATAAAAGCAAGTCACAAATATATAATGTAATATAATAACCCATGACTATCACATCGGCTTGCACTCTCTTAATTCTTATATTCAAATTTGATGTTTTTTTTCAGAACACGCCAATCTGTAGAGGAAACAACGATTGTTCGGCTTTGATTTTAAAAAAAAGTGTGTTTTGCTTAAATTTAGGGTGGCCTATCTTTCTGTTGAACGTGGTTTTCAATAAGCCTAAGGATTACCATATCCCACAGAAATATCACATATTTTTAAATAATCCAATGACTATAAAATCGAGGATTAAACCTTAATTTGAGATATTTTTTGACACTAATATATCATAACGAACATGTTTACTAAGGTTCAAATTGGTGTGACCACAACATCGGGGAAACTTGTCGATTATCAAACATACTCTGCATAATGTACTAGTATATACGCATTCACATTGTGTCTGAACATTGCTAAAAAGTGTGAGATGATACCAAGGTTTGAAATCAAGAAAATTTGCTCAGTGCTCGGAGCACAAAAAGCTTGCTCAAAATATAAAATCCAACATTTTAATTGGTAAAAAAATTACTCGAAAGTATAAGGACTTCAAGGCCAGGCTGACAACAATATGTTATATAACAACATTTCTTGGTTAAAAGGAAAAGGGTTAAAAGACCAACGCAGTAAACTTAAAATTGAACAATACGAACCATATTTATTTTAATTATGAATGTCCGTTGTAGTCTATCAAAGTTGCTGAGAGGCATGTGTAAGAGTCACAGTCGGATAAAACCAATTTGATAAATGCGGCTTCTCTGTGCTATTCACACGGCACAGATGAGTTAGATCATAAGGTTGACATTAGAAAACTGTGTCCTGTTATACATGTAGTTACATATAATTGGACTGTGATAACCTTTCAGCTAATAAATACAAAAACTCGTTGTGTTCTGTACAAGCATGATTTAATCATATGACCTAAATTACCTCTAGCCCTAAACATGCTGTGGTTTCAAGGTCTTTCCCTTTTTATTTTTCTCATGACTGAATGATCAATATATATTCACGTTTCGTTTATATGTTATGTAATGTTTGACGTTCAGGATCAATCCATCAATTAAATTGTGCATTAAAAATTAAAACAAACTATGCAAATTTTAAAATGTGTTTTAAGTCAGAATAGTTATGGAAAATCTATAATGTATGAATTGTTATAACTTCTATATACAAGTTAAAGAAAGTTATCATTGTTCATGTATAAAAATATTAACAAAAATGCCAAACTCGAAAGAGGGAATCTGGCAGACCAAACGCTCGCCTATATCGAATGTTCTATTCCTTACCTAGATGCAAGGGTTTACCGAGGATAATTCTTAGTCAACCTGATTTAAAGTTAGCTAAACATCTCACTTGTTTGACAGCTGTTTATTGTCAAATTTGGTGAGCAACTAACACAGATGTAATTGGTTAAGGTGTCTATACCATAATGCTAAAATTATAATACAATGCAGTGGAGTGACATTTTTACATATTATGTCTGTTTGTTGTGTTTACACATCTCTGTCAATATAATGGAATTTAATGTGAATGAGATACAAGTGAGAGGTTGGCTAGCCATATAACCAGTTTTTATCAACTATTTTCTACAATGAAAATGTCTGTACCAAGTCAGGAAAGTAAAAGTTGATATCTATTCGTTTGATTAGTTTGAGCTTTCTATTTTGCCTTTGATTAAGGACTTTCGGTTTTGAATTTAGCTCGGAGTTCGGTATTTGCATTATTTGACTTTAGAGCATAAAGAAATGCTAAGTTTCTCTATCATTAAAAAAAAGCCTTTGAACACATTCCGTCACTAACGTTACAATTCTGAATATTTTGCAAAGCAACAGAATTGACATACAATACACGTACATGTATTATACTACTTTAGAGAAATTTTTTCTCTCTTTCTCTCTCATACCTTTTCAAACTATTCAGTCAACTATTGTTAAACAATAAATCAAATGTCTTGTCATATATTGATCAATTTGCGCTCGTTATGTCTATGTATGTGGTAATACGAACTGTGTGACTTGCATTTGTACGAATACATTATATTTTATAGAATATATCAGATTTATGTTACAGACAGTTACCAGTCATCTTACATAATTATAAAAGTTTAAGACAACGAATTCAAACTATTATCAATATTTTCCAACATTTTCTTTTGCTGATAACAAAAGAAAACAGCTGTGTGACGTGATAAGCTTTAGTTGTCTTATGACAAGGCTTTTTTGATTACTCAATAGTAAAAGTCCTTAACTTACAATCAAGCATAAACTTAAATAATCTTAAACCTGATTAAAGAGTTCTGTTTTTCGAATGAATTTGTTTTCCAGTGTACAAATAGAATCTGTACATTAATAAAATAAAATACTGAATATTCAATGTTGAGACTTTATTTATTTTACTTTATGAATCATATTGGCCATAATTTTCCCTTAATTAGTCCCCAAAAAAGTAAAACCACAAAAATACTGTACTCCGATGAAAATTCAAAAAGGAAAGTGCTTAATCAAATTGCAAAATCAAAAGCTTAAACATATCAAACGAGTGCATAACTACTGTCTTATTTCTGTCTTGGTACAGACATTTTCTCATAGAAAATGGTTGATTAAACCTGCTTTTAAAGCAAGCAAAATTTCTAACTTTTATGACAACTGCATAAAATTTCATTATATTGACAACGATGTGTGAACAAGACAAACAGACATGATACTAGGTAAGTATGTCAACAAAATTATAATTGTATCCCTCAGCTCTAAAAACAAACTCATCATGGATACCAAGGATTGAAAATGAATATTTGCGTTAGACGTGCGATTCGTTTATAAAAGACTTATCAGTGACGCTAGAATAAACAATGTTAAAAATCCAATTAAGTTGGAAAAGAGTGGCGAAAGATACCAAAGGGACGGTCACACTTATATGTCAAAAGTAAATCGACAACACCATGGCTAACAAAAAGGAAGTTGAAGAGCATTGCAGACCACAAATTCCTAAAAGTGTTGCCAAAAACAGTTAAGGTAATATATTCCTGGTGTAATAAAGCCTTGCATTGAAGACCCATTGGTGGCCTTGGTATTTTAAAAATTTAAAGTTTTGTAAACAGTTGATTTATAGTTGTGACCATATCGATGATAAGTCATTTCAAAACAGAAAGTGCTGACTTACAGCCCTGAAATATTTATGAATATAATTGGACGATTTTGACAAGCGTTTTTCTCGAAATCCAATTTCACCTCTTTTTAAAAAGCAGGGCTAATGGCATACGGAATGTCTATTAACTTTTGTCATTTTAATAAGTTACAATGTAATCAATGCACTTACTTTTAACGAATTTCCCTAAAACTTGACAAGAGAAATTATTGCTGTCGTTGAAATGTACAATGGACACCTAATTGTTTGAACTGTACTAACTAAGCAAATCCCGTCCGTTCGATACGTACGTTACAAGAATATAAATATATTAGACTTCAATATAAGATATTTGATTTTAACCAACTGGTTCTTACAATAGAATGAAAAGTAAAATCACAAAAATACTGAACTCCGAGAACGTTTCTTAATTCACAAGCATTCTGCTCGAAATCCAATTTCACCTCTTTGGAACAAACAGCGCTTAGAGCATACGGAATGACTATAAGCTCTGATCATTTAAATAAGTTACAAAACGTCATCTCTTTAGACCTGTTTGTACGATAATTATTTAGAAATGCTGCAGAAAATGTTATAAAACAGCAGCATAAGCATTGATGCCGGTAAGATTTATAAATATTTACTATCTACAAAATTTAACATACAAAGCAGAATATACATTTTTAGATTCGATGGGTATGTGGAATAACAGGGTGCAGGTATGTTCATAAACAAATCTATTGTTCGATTTAAATCGATAATTGCTAAAATTGTAACGTATATTGCTACCTGTTCTAGATAATCAATATAAATAAGTTTATATATGTCTTTATTTTATTTTTAGATTTGAAAATTACACAATTTATTGTTTCTTATCCGAAGTCTCATAAAATGTAAGTAAAAGTAAAATGAAATATTAGGTTTCGAGCAATTTTTTTTTTACATGTAATAAGATCTGTTTTTTAAATATTTGAATGACATGCAAAACGAAACAAAAGATATATTTTTTTCTGTTTTGATGTTTGAAGAATTTGTATTTAATGTATTGGGGTATCTTATATACTTCACTCTAAGGTAAGGCAGATATTAGATATTATTTTCTACACAGTCCGTCATTCTCCAGGGACTTTCATATATTGTAAATTAACTTTCGGAATGTATTCCGAGTATAAATTTATAATGGAGAAAAAAGGGGGTATTCGACAATGAGACAACAATTCATAAATCATAAACAAAAAAGAACCGAAAGGCAGAGAGAGGGCATTGCTATTGATCTCAGAATATCCCCGTATAATTGTATATTTCGTGGGTTTATCCTATTTCAACATAAAATGTATAACGAAATCGGTGAACTATATTTTGATTAGATTGATACAAATTATAAATATACTATCAAACAACTAGATGACTGAAAAAAGGTAAAACGAGCGATATCTGTAAATCAATTCGTGAATTCATTATAGCTTATACGCATACTATGTAGATTACTACGACCGATCGATCTGTATGTCGTATGTAGAATATTGTCCCTCCTTGTTATCTGTGGAACTAAGAAATAAAATTCATTTATGAACTTTTCTTTTAAATGGAATAGTTACGAGTTTATCTTAAGTCCATGTGAAATGAAAACGTTTTAATTGATTATTATTTTTTCAAATCATTGTTTTATGAGTGAGATAACTAGTCTAGAAAATTTATTTCATAAAGGTTTTTGATAAAAGCTATTGTGTGATGAAAAAAGACAAATGCATGGCTTTGTATTTTCTAAAAGTACTAAAACATACCCTATCATATATTTTATTTAGAACGGTATCGTTCAGTATTCTTTTTTTTTATCATAACACATATTGTGTTCTGTCCATTTACAATCTTGACTCATTCTGATTTTTTTCACAAACTTAAAATAAGCAAAACAAAATATTTGCCACCTATATTTTGTATTAGCAATTTGGCACAGTAAAGAAATTTGGCAACTTAGGTTAACCTTTAGAAATGTCTCTTTTTATCGAAACCAAATCTCCCTTAACCACTATGTTTATTTATTTATCAGTAGATCTAGATCGTAAATCATAATAAATTAACCTTTTGTTGTGGTAATATCAATATTCCTTTTAACAAGCTAGTCAATAGTTTTAGATCAGGTGTGACTCTAATTAATTTTAAAACTATGAATATTTTTGAAGAGTGTACTTTTCATGTGGTTTATTATAACGACCCTGCATACAGAGGTGCATCTGTAAAGCAAAATTATATACGGGTGTAATTTGATCCGGAGGGGAAAATGTAACATTAGTTGTTGGTTTTTTTTATCCGGAGAAAAATATTTACCTGGAATATTTTTTCCTTTGCTGTGAAATTCTATCTTGGTAGTCTACTTTTTGAATAGTTATTAGAAAGGACTTATCCTTTACAAATACTATGAAATAATAATAGTGTTTTTGAAATAAAGCGAATTTGTTAAAAAAAGATGCATTATAAAGGGAAATAATTCCACAAATTATCATTGAAAAAAATTCCTGAAATATTCAAGTATATATCATTCTTTTAAAAAGAAAATTATCATGAAACATTCCATGTGAAATACCATGTATGGAAAAAATAACTGTGACAAATTATCCCAGGATAAAATATCACAGAGGAAGAAATAAACCGGTATATATCCCTTTCAAGGACTCTTCCGTACTACAGAATTACTAGGCCATGGGTTATTTTCGTTTGTAATTTATGAATATTTGTGTTTCAACGAATCTAATCTAACATATAACTGGATATTGGTTAACAAATGACAATTATGATAAATATACGGGCTATATTCGGTTAAGTGGTTTTGATTTTGATTCAAAAAGTATAAAAAGCAATTCCTTCACTTTTTAAGAAGATGATAGTTCTGATTTTCACGTAGTTTTTTACTACTATTCACACACATGGAACATTTTAACGGAGCATATTGTGTTTGATTAACTGTTCAAAAGAGTAAAACATGATGACATTATAAACTGATGTACTTTAAACACATCACATCTTAAACAAATTATCAAAGATACCAGGCTTCTCAAACTTAGCTGTCAGTAACTGTCAGTACTCTTAAATCTGTTACGTCTTTTTTGTTGTAGGAATGTATATATACCCTGTCGCGTCCGGTCTATAATCTATTGATACATTTTTGTTTGCTTTGTGTCGATCTCATGGGTTCATCCCTTCTCATCTGATCTTTAGTATTTGTTAATATATTGTACTTTAACACCACTGTCCTAGGTTGGGCGTCCGCTAACATGCTTAGCCCTGCCAGATTTTGTTTGTCTATGCCAGTCAGGATCCTGTCATTCTGTTGCTGTCGTTTGTAAATGTAATGGAATTTGATGCGACTGTTACACAAGTGGGATGTTTAGATTTGAAAATGTCTGTACCAAGTAAAGAACACTATGTAAGACAATTGATGTCCATTTGGTTCATTTGTTTTATCATTTGATTTTGCCGTTATTATGCCATATTTTTATTGTACAATGTACGAGAGTGGTAATTTACTCTATCACGTGACTGAGCGGTTGACATTTTTTTTTGGAATGAAGATGAATTGAATTTATATCAAGTTATTAAAGACAATGTTTAAGTTCTACGTTTCGGTTCAGATTTTATTATTAGAGTGTTAAAACAAAAAATAAATAAAACATCCTCTCAGCTATGTGTTATTTATATGTATAAAGTCTTTTTTCAGATTTGAGACATAAAAGACACAGAGCAATACAAGCTATGCTAGTTGCTGTTATTAATCTACATTAATTTAGAACATACAATTGAGTCAAATGGACATTCCGAAAAGTAAAAGTGATAAAAGAACATAAAATGGATTATTTCCATGTTTGTTTATTTACTTTTTTCACTTGGAAGTCAATATATGGTGAGGTTTTTCAATAATTTAAGTAGTCTTATGAAGAGGGGCGGAAGACACCAGAGGGACAGTCAAACTCAAAGATAGAAAATAGACTGACAACGCCATGGCTAACAAATAAAAAGACAAACAGACAAATAGTAGTACACTACACACACTATAAAAAACTAAAGACTAAACAACAGGAACCTTACAAAAATATTGAAGGTGATCTCAGGTGCTCCGAAAGGGTAAACATATCCTGCTCCACATGTGGTACCCGTCGTGTTGCTTATGTTATTACACAGCCGGTAAATAGTCTAATACGGTTGGTCATATTCGTGAAACACTCGTTAGGTCATATTCGGAAAACCAGAACCCATTATCGACTTGCGCATGTGGATAATTGGTGCTGGTTTTAATTAACCTGTGATTTTAGGAAACACCTTATTTGCTTAATAGATTGATTTCTAAATTGATTGCCTTTAGAGGGGCATTTTTTAGCATTTCCAGAGCAAGAACAACTCAAAAGTACCTCCGATACGTAGGTTCTGCAGACTAGGTCATTCGAAAGTAAGGCTTAAAAATTTGAATGCCACCTTGCAACAAGCTACCAAAGAACCCAAAATAATAATAGTTGAATAGATTCGTTAAGGGACGACTTCAAAAGATCAATGTAAGATAAAAAAAAGTTAATTCAAATAGTTTGGGTTTTTTTTTTTGGGGGGGGGGGGGGGGGGGGGGGGGTTGAACTGCTGCAATTTTTGGTCATCCGACATTGGTTTTTACATATATCCATATGGGTCAATCAATTTTTCCATAAAAGGTTAAGAGGGGGTTAGATAGGGGAAAAGGGGGGGGGGGGTCAGTGAAAAAAATAAGTGAATTAAGTTCTTTATCCTTCATTGAACTTTTGATGTCATCCCTAACCAAGAGACGGTTCGATCCCAGTCCAAGTCAAAACAAGGACTCGAAAGCTACCAATTTATAAAGTAGCTATGCATAATAAAATCATGTACTGCATCTCCACTAAGGCAATCGAATTCAGAAGTAAGAGCAAATACTCGTTGTTTTTGAATCCTAATGACATTACATTAAAGACTTGCACGTAATAAATTTGACTCAGTGTGCTGGTCGATTACAAATAAGGGTTCCTATTATACATCAATTGCATGTTTGTGTCCTGACGTGGATGTTTAAACTTGTCACTTTATAATTAGCATCAGTTCATAATTCATCATCATAACAACAACATACTTTTTTTCGTCACTGCACATCAATGTTTTCGTAAGATTGAAATATGCATCAAATATCTATTAAAATTAAGAATGGTCACGTGGAATGTGTCATAAACACAACAATCCGGCCAAATAGCAGCAAACAGCATACATGTATGGACAACAATGATAGGTTGCTATCCAATATATTTATTTGTATGCTTTACCTTCAATGCATTCACGAACTAGAATTCTAAATTCCCTTCCCTGTTGTTACTACTAGAACTTTCTGTGGATACTGGAAATATAAAAAAGAAGATGTGGTATGATTGCCAATCAGACAACTGTCCACAAGAGACCAAAATGACACAGACATTAACAACTATAGGTCACCGTACGGCCTTCATCAATGAGCAAAGCCCATTCCGCATTGTTAGCTATAAAAGTCCCCAATAAGACAATGTAAAACAATTCAAACGAGAAAACTAACGGCCTAATAGTCTATAGACATATAGGCTCTCCAGGATTCCTCCCACCGACAATAATAATAAAGGAGAAAGGAAATGGTGAATGTGTCAAAGCAACAACAACCCGACATAAAAAACCCATGTCATAGAAGGGCGTCGATTATAGCGCCGCGCTTGGTTATTAATATGCAGACATGTACTGTTCGAATGAAACGTCACTGTTAAATCCGAACTCTAATTTAGGAAGAATGCTGCGCTCACTGCAAGTAAAAGAAAGCTAAGAATAACTCTTTGCAGACTCCGGGGGTGACCTGTTGCAATGTCAATTGTTTAACTATCCTTAACTATGACTTAGGACAGACACCTACATAAATAATGTGGCGGGGTTAAACATGTTAGCGGGATCCCAACCCTCCCCTAACCTGGGACAGTGGTATAACAGTACAACATAAGAACGAACTACATGTATGATTATAAAGTAATGATGATGACATCAATTCCGCTTACATGTACAATTGTCAGAGAGTTTACCTGAGGTTCTTAATGACTGTAACATATCTATACAATCTCCGGGTTTTCTCGATGTATTCAAGGCCGTTTTCGTTGGTTTCATGAACAAAATTACACAATGTCGTCACAAAAAAAGCAGACAGTTATTAAAAACAAGCTGAAAGTATTTAAGCTATTGCCTATGAATGTATCAAATGTATTTAAGCTAACAAACGACAACCACTGAAATACAGTCTCCTAACCTGAGACAGGCACATGTGCAACAAATTTAGTGGTATCAAACACCTTCAATAAAATCAATTTTACTCGTTTAATGTTTATAGAATTTAAACAAAATATAAACTTTGACCCTTTGACAAAAATATAAACATTTCGAAAACCTTTTTACTTCACTAGAAAAATTTCATATTGCAGTTTACAAACACTAGTTTCGTTCTTCTCCGAATATGTCAAATGTTTTATGAAGTTAACGCGTCGAATGACTTAATTTTTACAATTCTTGAAATACCTGCCCACCCAGCCCAATTTGAAAAAAAATATAATAGTATTCAAACTTTTGTCTTCCAAGTGTTTAAGCGGTTTTTTTTAAAGATAAGTTTTGTACCTTCTATTTGAGTAAATTACATATACTTGTATTGTGACTGTCATCTGTTTTGGTGTTGTGTGTGTAGTTTATGTTGTGTGTGTAGTTTATGTTGTGTGTGTAGTTTATGTTGTGTAGACCTGTTTTTGCGGATGCGGATCCAAACCTAAGTTTTTACATACTTTTCTTTTGTTTGAGTCAAAAGATTGCAGAGTAATTAAAAAATTCAGTTGATTTTTAAAGAGTAATATTATCCCTGTAGTGTTATGTACAATGTACCTCTTTAATTAGTATTACACGCCGTTATCCACTCTAATATCGGCTGCTGCAATACTTCTGAAACATTTCATACTACAATGTTCTGAATGGTATCAACAAAACACAACTAAAACCTTTAATACGAAAACATGACATTTGCAAGTACATTACAGTGATCTGTTTCTTGTTTAACTGTTATGCTAGTCAACGTTAGGATAAGCAAAAGTATGGTTGACCTGGTTTAGACCGATTTAATTGGATTATACATAATTATAATGCATTTTGTTTGGGATCCAACGTCAGAATTGTCGTAACATGTTTAAATATTTGTTTTAGGTTCTATCTCAATTGTGGGATATGGATCGCTACAATTAAATTCGCCTTTCGTATTGGCATGTTATATACCCTCCTTTAATAACAGTGGAGCAACATGGAGTAATACTAACTTGTCGTCAAATACATGTGACAGTAATGGTTTTTGTCAAAAACCTACTGTAGGCAACTCCAATTTTTCAGCAAATGAGTCTGGCATTTTTGTGGAAATAGACCCACTATTAGAGAAAGATGATAACATAAAATGGACGTGCTTTTATGATTCTAAAAACATTTCGTATACAGTTGAAATCGGTGAGTTTTAATTAAGAATTGAATGCTTCTTTTTGTAAATTTATTGGGTGGTAAAAGCGTTGACCGAAGTACATTTTGTATGAAGCGCGGAAGCGCTTCATTCTAAAAATGTACGCACGGTCAACGCTTTTACAACCCTATAAAGTTTCAAAAAGAAGTATTCAATACTTATAATTACATTTTTTTTAGCTAAAATCATGAAAACACGATTTTTATCGAGTTTTATTTAATTCACCTGTGCACTTTTTTGTGGGACCTCGTGTCATCATGCTTGTTAAATGTTATTGTCTGATGCAATTGTTTACGGAATAACATGTTAGCCAATCAAAATAACGTATTATAATGAAACTTACATCTAATGTAATTATTTAAACGTATATATTATTAATTACATGTTTTGTTCAGTCCGTCCGACCGTTATTCAGTTCTTCAATCAATATATCCTATTTATTTTGTAAGCACTTTACATACAGCCTACAGATATTAGCCAATTGTTATAAACTTTGTTGTCAAAGATTGTTACATGTAAGTGAAACCAAAATCTTGGACACGTCCACAAAATTCTTCGAATAGTTTCATTTGACATTTATAAAATGTGCCTTAAAGTTGAAGGTTATCCAATGTTTTAGCGACATATCAGACGAAAATCTCAGAGGAGGTTTGTAGTTCGAAAAAAAACTCTTTCGATTTTATTTTCAATTGGAGCCATATGTTTTCTGGAAATGTCAACAATTTTGACATTTCTAATATTGACGGGAAAAGGGGATGGACTATTCTGATGTAACCTTGCTTATAAAAAAACATTATTATAACAGTGAAACGCGAACTTTAAATACAGACTGCTTTTATTGTCGGTTTTGAACTGTCAGACTGAGTGATATCTTTTAAATTATTTTAACCATTTCAAGATACGTTACTTAGTGTTGCGAAAGAGAATATGAATTTTGATCTGTTTCCTGGGGCCGTAAGCATTTGAAATCCGAAGATGTATAAGTACCGAAACCGCTGAAAAGCATAATACATGTATGTAAAAAAAAAACTAATATAAATAGCCAATTCATCTAAAGCCAACATTGCTTGAGAGAGTTGAAACCATAGTTTCTTAATAATTTCAAAATTTACAAACGGACAATTTAAGTAAATTTTGTTAAATCATGCCAGTACCGAAGTACTGACTACTGAGCTGATAATACCCTCGGGTACTGATAGTCCACCAACAGAGGCATCGACCTGCTGATGTAAAAATTGAAAATGATACGTTTGATAATTTCTTGCGTTCGAAGCGCTTTTCTGGATTTACCTTCATCAAGAACACACAAAGCCAAACATTCGAAATCCGATATTATATAAGTACCGAAACCGTTGAAGAGCTATATATGTCAGTAAGAACTTTACTATATGTACTCCCCCCCTTAGAATCTGAGATGTGTTTCTTCCAGGAACTGCTCCTTTGTCTGCCATGTATAGTTGAAAATTTACAAATAAAAGGTAAGAGGTTCTGATTGTAGTTACAAAAATGGTGAAAATGTACAGCGCATTCAATATCCATGTAATATCCATATAATATCCATACACAGTACTAGGGTAGAAAAATATCAGTACATTTTGATCTTCTGTTTAAAGATTGAGCATACGAACACATCAATGTCCCATTGTGGTTAATGTTAAAATTTCTGTATCATCTGCTTCAGGTTCATCAAATCCAACTGGTCAGAAAGAGTCAGGTAAGAATAACAAAATATTTAACGTAGGTTCCATACTCAATACTAATGTGTGTATTCAATCTCATTAAACTAAGTCAAATTGACAACGACACAAAAAAAGACCCAAACTCGTAGACATATGACATATCATAGAAAACTAAAGACGAAGTAACACGAACAAACAAAAATATTATGCTGATCCCAAGTGCTCCGGAAGTTAAATAGATCACGCTCCATATTTAGCACTCGCACTAATCTCTCTTCAAATCTACCTCACTGTCTTAAAAATCGTAAATTTAAGATGTGTTCTAGAATACCCTGTACATGAGTTCTCCGTGCAGTTTTTGAAACGTTCTATTGTTATAGCAAAAGTGGAAAGTAATAACATTCTGACAATTCTACCCTAGACAAGATTTTGACAGTTCCACTCTTGAAGAAATCTGGATAGTTCTTACGCAAAATTGGTTCCTGAATGCAACTGAATGTCAGATTTACCATCGTATGGAAGAACTGTCATACGATAATTTTAAAGGGAAGATGAACTGATACCAACTTTCAAAACCAGTACCATACTAATAATACATCAATATTCACATGTAGCTAGTGATTTAATAATACGTACAGTTTGTGATCAAAGAGCATATTTCTTTAAGATACAGTGACTCTTTATTAATTATAATTACAGAAACCTCCAATGGTGGACTGATAGCTGGCATAGTAGTTGGCTGCGTTTTATTGGTAGTAATAATTGCAATACTGTGGTATGCGCGAGAAAAAAATACATTTTGCTTTTCATAAGTGTTCTGCTTCATTACCTTATAAAATTCGAAATACTGTAATTTCATATAAACAAATATATATTTGTGACAAAGAATTTAAAATGTGTTTAACATCGAAATAACATCTAGGAATAAACAATTATACATTTTTGTACATAAAAATGCATATGGTGGTCGTCTTTTCTATGTACATTAATAAGGCCGTCAATTTATCTCGTTTGAATTATTTTACATTTGTCATTTCGCCCTTTTATACATGTAGCTGACTATGTGGTATGGGCTTCGCTCATTGTTAAAGACTACATTGTAACAGATAGTTTTAAATTCTATTATATTGACAACGATGTGTGAATAAGACAAACAGAAATTGAAGAGTTGTCATAAAAGGTTGTTGAATTTCATTAATATTTTTGTCTTTATTGAGACACGAAAAAATTATTATTTATCTAGGTTTAACATTTTCCAATGGATTATCATTAAACTGTTTGTTGATTTTACATCCATGAAGACCCTGACGACACTGTATCTATAATTAGTTTATCTTCTGGAAAATGTACTTTGGATGCTTGACGACAAAGCAGATGACTGGACGTTGCCTTGAATGATTTTACTGCGCATGCGTTACAGAATAATTGTGGATGAAAAGTAATTAATCAGTATAATGATTTGATCAATCAAATCTTCAAAAATTCAACAATGAAGAGAATTGTCCCGGAAAATGTTGTCCAATCGTAATTTATGGTACACATTGTCAGGTTTATGCTATTATGTTCGAATACGGAACAGATCAAAATAAATGACGACGGTGTTAGTTTTTTGTTGATTCAAAAGTTAACGGACGACGGACGACAAGTGATGAGAAAAACTCACCTGGCCTTAAAGACCAGTGCGTTTCTACAATTCGTCATGTTCTTTTCTGTTATCATCTTTCTCAATTAGTGTGTATATATCTGACCATAGTTCAGACGTCTCCATTTTGTAGAAACTTTGAAGAACTGTTGGAATATCGAAGTTTAAATACATTCGTCCGCTCAAATCAAATGGTATCCAGAACATCGATCCAGGTCCACCTATTGGTCTACTGTAATACAAACGAAACACATAAAAACAAAATAGAAAAGATTTATAAATTGATTGATTTTGGTATGGTTAACGTGCAGATAAAAATATTTCGTAAATTTTTAGGAGGATTTGAAATTATCTAATAAATCAAACAAACAAGTAGGCTTTACAAGATGGCCGACATGTATTATGGGCAAGTATACTTCTACTATAAAAAAAAAAAGAAAGAAAAAAGGTAAACAATTAACCTTGCAACAGGAGTCCGAAAAGACGTATTGGTAGCTTTCTTTTACATGCAGAGAGCGCGGCATTATTCTTAAATTAGAGTTCGGATTGAACCGTAGCGTTCTCATTCCAACAGTACATGGCTGCATTCTAATAATCAAGCGCGGCGCTACAACGACGCCCTTCTATGCGATGGGTTTTATTGTCGGTGGGAGAAGACCTGGGGAGCCTATATGTCTATAGACTATAATAATTATAGTCTGCATTGAGGGTGTAGATAGAAAAGACGTGGCTTCGCACAAAAATTAACAAAGTATTCAAGGGTATCTTCCTGTTATACATACACAAACTGACGTTATTCGTCATTGAAATGTCCTACAGAAGTCAAAAACAATAATACAAAATAATATCTTCATGTATCACTTACCCTGATTTTGCGAAAGAAGTCCAATATTGTATTAAGTTTTTAGAAAATTGTTTCTCATCATCAGAAATTTCATGGTCTCCAACTTTAAACAACCATATTAGATCGTCTCCATGCCCACTGCCTTCAAACCATTCAGGGGGAGTTCCTCCAAAGGGATCTGGACTAGTCTTAGAAAATAAATACTGGTAAGTTTTTCCATTTTTCAAAGCTGCGTGGAATTCCAACATTTTTAAGGAGGGATATGTGAACATAACATCCGCCAGGAGTTCTGTTGTTCTGAGACTCTGTTCTTTGGTAGATGCATCCGCTTTGTAAAAATTGCACATTTGTTCTATAATACTGTCGTCGCTTCTAAGATACTTCTCAACATAAGATGAAATTATTGCCTCACACGCTACTTTGTGTGGAACTTCTTCCGTTACGTTAAATCTATAAAATTCTTGGAGTTCAGGAAATGTGATCAAATATAATAATGATCCTTCATTAGAAGTTGTTCCAGAAATAAAGTCAAGAGATCCGAAGAACTGAGAAACAGCAGACGTTTTGTCCTCCAAACTAACGATAGGATTTTCGGTAAACAACTCGCCATCAACAACAGGATAACTATGCGATTTAAAAAATATATGCCTTTTTAATTTGTCTTCCGATACCGTCGAATAAAAGTCAGCAATATCTAAAAGTTCCTGAACTGTTTTTTCTCGTAAGCAATCTACGAATTTGTACTCATCTTCCATTGGACACAACGATTTTTTCGACAGTTGATTTGCATATTCTTGAACTTCATCCTGTTTGCGCATAAGGATTTTACTATGGACACCACTTTGAGCAACAGCACGATGAAATAAACCTTTATTTGTAGATATAAGGGATTGAAGTGATACACTGTAGCCGCCTGCAGATTCTCCAAAAATAGTCACAGAATTCGGATTCCCGCCAAACATTTCAATATTATCATGAACCCACTGTAAAGCTAATTTCTGATCCCATAATGCATAGTTACCCCGTGCAGCTGGGTGATCTATGGCTAAAAATCCAAAAATACCGAGTCTGTAGTTGAAACTGACCATTATAATGTCCCCCTCTATTGTCATTCGCGAAAGATCTTCCTCATTTCCAAACCCAACTTCAAACCCCCCGCCATGAATCCAGACCATTACTGAAAAGTTATTCAATTTGTCTAATGAATTTGGTACGTACACATTTAAAAATAAACAGTCTTCAGATGTTGTAGGTCTTGATAATTCAGGCATAAAATCAGGAATAGTTTGTGGACATGCCGAGCGAAAGGCAGTGGCATCTACTGTTTCTTTCCATAATCCGAAAGGCACTGGTTTCTTAAATCTCAGAGATCCAGTAGGAGGTTTTCCAAATGGTATTCCACGGAATTCGTATAAAGTGTCACCAGTCTCAGCAAATAGTCCCTTTACGCCTTTAATTGTACCCAATGAAGTTTCTAGTAAAGCGGTTTCTATCGTGTGTTCTGTTCTTACTATGGACAGAAACGATAGGTACAACGAGCAGACTAAGACTCTCATTTCCAAAATATATAACTGCAAAAGAAACAAAAAATCAACTTAGTTGTACTGAAACTAAAAGTAGATATTATATATGTTTGAATATAATATTATTAATTGCAATCACTAATTAAAAATGTTTACAATTCAGACATTTTTAACAATTTCAAATATCTTATAAACTACATAAAAACTTAAGGAAATTCACATGTATTGTTTGAAATTTTTGTCAGATTTTCGGAATATTTTGGTTTTATCCATTTGAATGCCTTAAAATATTTGCCATTTTTCTTTTTATAAATCTTTTACATGTATAATTATAAGCCATCATTCTGTATTTTTTTTTAATAGTTTCTAAAAACTACAACTTTTCAATGATAAAGCAATGAAAAAGAGAGAACATTTTCCCGCCACACTTTCAATGTTTTATATCTCGAAAATAAGCAGATTGACCTATATTTAATTTATTTTTTGCTCTTTAGGTTCCTTTATCAAATCCCTATCAATATATACTAGTGGTATGAGAAGCTTGTTATTTTAAAACTGAGTAGCTTTAAACCCCCGTCACACTGAGACAAAGTCCATGAAGTTTCCACTTCGTCTTAATGTTTTTTTAAACGTAGTAGAAACTTGCTCAAATTCGATTGATAATACCGTTATTCGGTCTCTAACACGACCCTTCTACCTTCTTACAAAGACCGCACCACGTTCAACAAGTGTTTATTAGGTTCGTGTCAAGTCTATATAACTTCCATCAGGTGTTCACTACGTTCTTACTACGACCATCAGGTGTTCACTACGTTCTTACTACGACCATAAGGTTTTCACTACGTTCCTACCACGTCCTTACAACGTCCATAAAGTTTGCAGAACGACCTCTGTAGGTTCTAGTTACGTCTTAACTACTCCATACAAAACAGAAAAATTCACGGGCATTTTTTATTTCATTCAGCAACATGCCAGCTAGAGGTCGCGGAAGAAAGAGTAAAACGGGAGTTTGTAGGAGTACAGTCACCCGCATGTAATCAGCGAGAAATTGCTGAAAAAGAAGCAGCACCCGAAGAAGAACCAACAATTCATGCACACAATGACTTAGAGGGGGGACATAGTGAAGATGATACCCAGTCAGTTCAGTCAGACTTTGCTAGTACTGATGTTCCTAAGGCAAGTAAAAAATCGAAACCAGTTATTGATTTCTCACCAGAAGAGGAGCAAAGTATGATCGAGTGGTTAGAGGCCAACCCAGTTTTGTATAATAAGAAGTTAAATTTATATAAAGATACGGCGAAAAAAGAAAAACGTTGGCGGGATAAAGCAGTTGAGATGGGAAAATCTGTCGATGTTTTGAAGATATGGTATTCTAGTTTGAGAAGTAGATATGGAAAGCTCAAGAAGTTACGATCTGGTTCCGGTGATGGTGAATTAAGTGAGAGAGACGACTGGGTGCTAAGAAATTTTGAGTTTTTGAGGCCACATATCTATGAGGTTCAGAAGAAAACAATTGTCAGCGTAAGTATACGAGAAATATAATATATATCAAAGACAATCAAAGTCATTGAAGGGGTAAGGTAGAGACAATGTCTTTACTTAAAAAATAATTTGATACTGAAGTTTTAGAAGAAGTTTGGCTCAGAAAGACAGAAAAAATAAATATTTACACATTATAGCATAATGTAAAGTTTATGGAAACAATAATTTGCTCTTCGTAAAAAATGTCCCACACTGCCTTGCAAGTTGAATGGTAGGTCCCGTATTAACCCAAAAAGTCTTATTTATTGTTCCTTGACTATCAGTACATCTTGCGACTATGGTATATTCTTTTGTTTTTGTTTCAAATTTTTCCCTCTCTTTAAATACTGTAAAAGTACCATGATCTGCTATTGTTCATTGGGAACCAATTTTCGTTGATTCCGCAATTAGCTTAAACCACGAAATCCATTACCAAACGAATTTCTTATTTTCTCTGACAACCCTATGGAAAGTGCGAATCGATAAATTTAATTTCTACTTTAAACACAATTAGCGATATAGTTAATTTATATAGAAAGGTCATTTCTACTATAATCATTTGTGATTATAGTACAAATGACCTGTCTCGATTCGCGTGTTTATGGTAGAAATGACTCCTCGATGAGTCGCAATACTAATGCTATAGTAGAAATGACCGTTCTCGATTCGCTCTTTCCATAGGATGATGACTAATACTGAAATTTATTTGAAACCACAAATTAAAAAAACCACGAATCCATGATATTTAACAAGCCACTGAAATTGTTTTCCACGAATAAAAGTAATTTCACAGTAACAGATTTATAAGTCTCACAACGAATCGAATATAGTCAATAAACAACTCGATTTCTTTTCAAATTAAATCAAAATTGCCAACGGGCATGTGTTGAATTGGTTAAGACGTAAAGTACAAAAAAATTTAGTTGATATGTAATGTTGCTCAATATTCTCGAATTGCGAGAATACATGTCCTTTTATTACCGTGGTTGACAAATGAACATGAAATGTTCAATACTGAACTAGATATGAAAATAAAAATATAGGGCATAATTGTCAGAGAGACAGTACACCCACGAGACAAACCGAAAATTTTAGAGATATCCACAAGGCCTTAAACATTGGATTAATTACAATCCTTGTGTAAAAGCTCTAAAACGTCAAAAATAAATGAAACGTGTTATATGTTATATCCTCTAATTTGTTTGTGTACTTAATCTCTGTTTGGTGTTTTATATAGATGAAGCGGAAATTAGAAGGTACGCCCATGTTCGGTGATGATACAGAAAACATAGCAGACGAAATTATCGACTCTGCATCTACAAGCAGCTTCAAGCCATCAGATACAACTATGCCCCAATCTGTTGCAGCTTCCAAGAGCAAGAGAGATAAATTTACAGAGGAGTCTCTACTGACTGGTCTTGAGGAACGGAGTCAACAAATGATGGCCATTAATCATCAACTTCTTGAACGAATGAAGCCATCTTCTAACAGAGAGCGAGATACATTTGTGGACTGGATAAAGTCTGTCGTTAATGACTTCGACAAGGATATTTGGAGACAATTTCAGCAGGAAATTAGCACAACTCTTTATCGTTATATTGCCGAGAACGATAAGTTGAAAAAAATAAAGGAGTCAGGAGTAACAATCCCCTCAACTGCCAGACAGCCACAACAGTCTCTTCAGGGACAGACACAGGGATGTCCTGCTATGTGGCAGCCTCAACCGTCGCAGTGGCCAGGTCAGCCTTCATCAGTGTTTCCGTCTGGCAGTCACAGGATGCCAACTGGGTGTCGCAACAATTTCCTCATCAAAGACAGCAACCACTGACGCAGCTGCAACCTTTGACGCAACTGGCACCGCCACGAACATCCTCCGTGATCGCTACATCGAATCCTAATTTTTTGCAAGGAGGGGTTTCAAAGTCTAGCGAGGCGAGCAGTGTTTGTCAAATGTACAACATGAGTGACTCTGACATCTCTGAACAGTTTCTTACTAATACCTGATTTTTTTTATGGTGCAACGTATTGTGTTGAAAGAAGTTTTGGTTTCAATTTACTTTTTGGGTTGTAATCACAGCTGTGAGCTCATGTTACTTGTTTATAGCGTGGTATGTGTTTAATGTTGCTAGTATCACATATGTTATGTACTTTAGTTATTTGTTCAAGGTACGGAATGTGCTTATAACCATGGACTGGTCTTTTTTCAAATATGACAATTAAACTGATTTAACCTGTAGAAACTCTGTGTATGACTGTCATTCTAATGTAACTTTAGCAGACTAATAAATTTGATTCTTAAACTACAATATTACGGAAAGTGCTGATTCACTTCCTATGATAACAATCCTATGTATTAGTTTTCTTTTTCATCTAAAAATCAGTTTTTCGATCTCGTAAACTTTTTACCTGTACCGATACATGTATAAGTTTCAAAGATTTAAATGTATCCTTGACAGAAATTAAGACGAAGCGTCAGTTGACAGAAAATCTACCAAATATGAAAAAGAACAGATATGGGGTAAGTGTCAGAGAGACCACACTCTATCCAAAAGAAAAAAACAGAAGAGTTAAAAATGATCGTTTAAGGTAGGATAAGCCAAGTTGTAATTCTGGAATACGAGTTTTGTTTTAGACAAGGTTTCCCGTAGGACAAGTAACACAAAGCCAAATATATAAATATAATAATATATTCAAAAATTCAAATATCCTTGTAATACATGTGTACATTCTTTATAAATCAAAACTGTTCCATCAGTTACCAACTATGCACTTATCATGCGGTTTTGCCAAGGAACTGAGCCAGCTTGACTATTGAAATATAGTCGAAGGTATTCCCTTTGCTTCTTTGCAGCTACGGTGTCTCTGTTTGGTCCAATTACCATGTTTACTTCATACATATTTGCGGTCGCTCGCCATAAGCCCGGAATAAAGTCATGCTGGTCATTTTCCATGTCAAGTTGCGAGTTCTGTTGTGTTGGATATCGTAGTCTCATCACATTGTGCAGACAAACGCAACACTCGACAATGTTTCGTACTACATTTGGCTGCTGCATCATGGTGGTAAGTAATAATTGCCATCGTTGGGCCAGTATACCAAATGCGTTTTCAACCACACGTCTTCCTCTCGATATTCTGTAATTAGTTATCAATTGTTCATCTGTTAAGCCTCGTTGAGAATAAGGCTTCATCAGATATGTTCTCAAACCAAAAGCGTCATCTCAAAGAATGAAATATGGCACATTTTTGTCATCGTTCGGCATTGGATCCGGGTCTGGAAAGCCAATCGTTTCTTCTTCCAAGCACTCTTTAAGTTCAGAATTGTTGTAGATCTGAGCATCAGACATTGATCCACAACCACCAATGTCAATCCACAAAAACTTGTAATCCGCGTCAACTAGTGCAAGGAGAACCACTGAGAAAAATCCCTTGTAATTATGAAAGAGTGATCCTGTATTTGAAGGACATCTAATGGCTATATGTTTGCCATCGAGAGCACCACAGGCATGTGGAACATTCCATTTTCGCTGGAACTCTTCAGCAATATCACGCCATTCGCGCTGTGTGGTGGGACAAGAAATTGCTTCGACTTTATATTCGTCTACAATGGCTTGGCAGACTTTTGGAACAAAGATAGAAATTGTATTTCGGGCAACTCTAAAGTCGTATTGTAGAGTTGGATATTTATCCCCAGAAGATAAGTGTCGTATAGTGACAGCGAGCTTCAGGCCTGGTTCCAATGCTATTCTAAGCCGGTATCTCTCCTTTGAATTTTGGGACCTACTACATTCAATATTTCGTCGAACATCTCAGGCGGCATTCTCAGAAAGTTGAAAAACGACTGTTGATCCTCCATTCTCAACTCCTGCATCAGTCTATCATAGTGGCCAAACATAAGCCTTCTTTCCTGAGCAAGCCAGGGACGCACCCACCATGTTCTGGGTCTCCTTTGTTTTCTTTTTATCCTGAAGCAGAAAAGCGCAACTTGAGCATCAAGAAGAGCTTGTTGTCCTTGTAATGATGTATGAAGTAGAAGTAAATCTTGTTCCATCGTTCAACAGTACAATTACAAATGATTCCGTCTTAAAAAAAAAAAACACCTATATATACCATATTCAACACGGGTAACAGAGATCCGATGCAAACCTGCTGCAAACGCACCGCAGACGTGGTAAAGACGTACTGCATACCGATAGGTCGTACAAAGAACGTACTAAGGTCTTTAGGAACGTAATAAGAACGTAGAATAGTCTTCGGGAGGTCGTGTTGAAAACTTCCCTAAATCACCAAGTTCTAAAAGATCGTAGTAAAGACGTAGAGCAGTCGTAGTAAGGTCCTGGTGCAATCTCCAAGAACGTAGTAAAAACGCAGTGAAGACGGCTTTCAAATTTATCACGTCCGTACTACGTCCATACGGTTCATAACTAGTGTCCTCTACATGTACGTCCTTACTACGACCAAGCCGTTCTCAGTACGTTCTTATTAGGTCTTTACTGCGTTTTATCCTCAGGAAGTTCTCACTACGTTTGTTTTGAACATGTTCAAAATTATTTCACGTCCTTCACGTCCATGAAGACCTTACCACGTCCATGCAAGTTCGCAGTACGACCATATAAGTTTGCACTGCGTTCGTACCACGACTTAGAAGTTCCCACTACGTTCGCCTACTTTTTCAGAATGCACTGGGAACGTGATAGGAACTTGGTCTAGTGTGACGGGGGAGACATATACATGTATAAACAGTCACAATTATATTTGCGGGTTTTATGCTCACTGTCATAATATTAATCTGAGTGTCAAGTTTGTAATATATACGTTCATTTAGTAAGTGTTTAACGGGAAGTAATTGTTAGCTAAGAATTTCTTAAAAACATCTATTTTTTATTACAACTTACATGTATTTCTATCATATAGCTACAGCAATGATAATATTCTCAAGTTTTTTTTTTCATAGTAAACAAATGTGATCATATTAACTTATATATTAAAATTGTTTTTTCAAGTGTTTTTCAATGGAAATTACTCTTCTTAATGTATTAAAATCCCTTTCTTACTGTACAGATTGTGCATGTAGCTTTATTTGTTATGGACTTAAAATCTTATTGAATTATGATTTTAAAAGTACGTGTAATCGTGTATTGTTACACCTATATTGTTAAAATCAATGGCTACATTTCTTATCTACATTAAATTTTTAAAAAGATTTAATAAATCCAAATTTATAAAATCATATACTCTTTAATCAGTTGTATGCTAAGTCAGCGTTGACTTAAACTGTTCTTTAATAAAAGCAAATATGTATATAAGTTAAACAAATGTTTAACCCGCGGAGCGCATATCAGCTGCTCACTTGGAAGTGTTGTATTTCATTTTCTTCCAACCCACATGTGTTATGGAAGAACTTTCGTATTAAACATTATTATTCACTCTGAAGAATATCTGTATTTTGGGCATGAGTTCTAAGCAAGTTGTACATGGACACAGTCATAATAAACTAAGATTTAGGTAAATGATTCTATATGTGGTATATTATTTATACTGGGTGAATGAAACATCTGGTTGACAGAAGTACAAAACCAGCAGTCAATTGTACAGCCTTATCCAATATGTAGATTATTTGGAGTAAAATTCACAAAGAACATGCAAGTTATAAAAAAAACACTAAGATGGCAACTCCTAAATGCAACCTATTACTGTGTTTGTTAGTCACATAAAATGTATCATGATTCTGTTGGTTTTTTTTTCGTAGCTTCCAGTCCTATTATTCATCCTAGTACCCTATATTTCCAAACCAACTAAAGAGCATGCTGTATGGCCTTTGCTTATTGTAGTTGTTAATTTTTGTTTCAGTTTTTATATCTTGTGAAGAGTTGTTTCATTGAGTAGACCACAACATCTATTTTTTATAAGAAATAATTATTGCTAATTGTAAAAAGACGTACAGACATTTCGATAAAAAACTGTTTTGGATGCAGAAAAAACTAAAGACTGATCAACACGACCAAGAACAAAATTCCCCACTGGCACCATTTTATCATTGATTTAGATTTGTGTTCCTGTACTAACTACTTTGCGATTTGTATTTAAAAAAAAAGAGATATCTTCACGAGACATATGTGTATGTCGAGTCGGATGTTTGAACAACAGGGTTAAAGACCACTAGCAATATTCATGTTCTCAAAGAGGAATATGATCAATAATGTCGTTCGGTGAGTCTTTCGTTCACTTTCTTTTGATGTACAATATTTCTTAAGAGATATTTTACAGTCAAAAGTGGTAAAAAAACAAGTGCATTATTTAGATTTATCCAGGCTGTATATTTCCCCCTCCTTTTTACCATCAAAATACCTGTAAAACTTTACTTACCTTTGTTCTCTGCCAGCTATTTACCTAGATGTAGTTATTATTTATAAATCAGCAATATTTAAATATTTCTATATATAGTCAACTTGTAAGGGTACTAAAAGTATTATATATGGATTGTTATGTGAAGTTAATGATTACTACAGTAAACGTTGTTTTATATATGTAAGCCTTGTAATGTCGTTGAAGTGGAAGGAATTATAAAGCGTGTTCTGATTTCAAAATAGAATCGACGAAACATAATTCTATAAAATAGCAAATGACAATAATGAATAAAATAAAAACTAATGGTTTTAGGACGATATAGGTATAACTGATAAGTGTGATTCAAAATCGTAGAAGAAAATGAAAACATGTACGACAATGCATTTGAATGGTTCGAACGTCCTTTTTTCCTGGGTTGAGACCTCATTTTTGAAAATGGCTAGAACCGCCCCATTATTCCATCTACAACGTACACTTACCGTTTTTTCCTTACACAACAAACTTAAATATTTTTGATCATTATTGGAGAAACTCCTCTTCTAAAAAGTGATACAATTGTTATCTGTACAAATATTAAAGAACTGAACAATTTTGGTAAATACTTAATATTAGCGGAGAAACGCTGCTAACTTTTAATCATTTTATGAATTTCATACTCCGTGTCATACTTAAAATTGTGTTGTATAACAGTGATTTAATGTATTTGAATGTAGTTAAAATTTTATTATTATTTGTCTGTTTATGTAATATGGTTCATGTATAATTAATTTGTCAAAAAATGTATGTTTATCCTATAAGCTGTACTTGCTTTTGGAATAAAGTATTATTATTATTCCGGAAGAACACATACCTAAATTATATTCAATTGAAAGAAGAAAACGTGTACAACACGAAAAAAGGTTGTTTTATCGGGGAAAATTAATAACTGGTTATAGATAAATACATAATGTGTATTTGTGAAGTCTGGACAGATCAGTCAAAACACAAAAAATACCATAGTCAACCGAGGCTCGAGATTTAAAATAAAAATACAAGTGTGACTTTCATTAGATTAGAATTTAAAATCAGCCATGAACCTTACATAACTTGCCTTTTAAAAGCGACACACAATAGCTCAATAGATATAGGAAGATGTGGTGTGAGTGTCAATGAGACAACTCTCCATCCAAATAACAATTTAAAAAGTAAACCATTATAGGTTAAAGTACGGCCTTCAACACGGAGCCTTGGCTCACACCGAACAACAAGCTATAAAGGGCCCCAAAATTACTAGTGTAAAACCATTCAAACGGGAAAACCAACGGTCTAATCTATATAAACAAAACAAGAAACGAGAAACACGTATATATTATATAAACAAACGACAACTACTGTACGAGTATGCATTTAATAGTGATATGAATCAATCTCTTCGTCATCATATGCGGATTCAGTACGCGTATAAGCACTACAAAACACTTCTATTCTTTTGGACACGAATAAGTTCGGCGCAGGAAAGAGGTTCGAAGACTTCAATTTTTGGCAACCCCTATATTGAGTTCAGAGCTAAACTATATATCTAATATCCCATGGCCACGCTGTGTCTAAATTAGTCCAAATAATTATGAGGTCTGGGACGGCTATTTTTTTTCTTTCTGGGACGTAGGAAGGCGTCCCAGAAAAAAAATTAAAATAGCCTTGCCAGACGTCATAATTATTTGGACTATGTCTAAATGTAAGGTGTCATATACTATCTAGTAAGTTTGTTTTGAAGTTTTGCAGTTTGGTAAGCATCAGAGACAATCTTGGGTAAAAGTGATCGGTATATGTCGAGGATGACTTTTTTGTGCTACATGAAAAATGCCTTTTTATGAAAGAACGTATCATCACTAACAATCGTTATTAATGAATTGACAGCAAGTTCAAATTCTAATTTTTCAGTAACTGTTTTATCTGGTTGCACATGTTTGACTTCAATAAGTACTTGCATGCTGAAAGGTAGACTACTGTTGTGCCGATATGGTACAAATAAGTAAGGTGTATGTGTTATAAACTGACAGCATAAATACAAAACATGTGTTCAATATAATAAACGGAAGTAGAAGAAAATCCTCGTGACGTCAGTCGTTCAGAGGTATTGTTAGGCAAGCTGTAAGATATGGACTGGTTCTTCTATTATACACACGCGGCACCACACTACATTTGAAAATAAATTTGTACTAGCGATTATCTTTACCATGCCATGCATGGATAAATGATTAATCACATCAGCACACCTAAAAAGACTGTCAACGCGTTCAGACGACTCAGTTATGTGTAGTTTTCTGTAATTTTTAAAGGTTTTACTTTTACACAAAACAACTGTTTTCATAACAAAACTACGAGGAAACTTAGAGCGAGTCAGACCGAATAAAAGTGTCAGTTTGTGAGAATACATGAGGATCAATTTGATCACATAATATATGACTTTCTGTTGTTTCTAATTTAAAGACGCAACAATTTGGTGTATGTCTTTTAACATCACTGATGATGAACAACTCTTTCGCCCAAGGAAAGCAGAATATCAAGATGAGTTGGTTGTAGCTTCAACAAGTCACACACCAAATCTCTGTGAAGCTCCAATAGTACTTTTTCCCGACCGCTTTCATGCATATCAATTGCTCTGAGGTTGAACATTAACATACAATGTATGTTTCTATTCACACAATATCATCTTGTAAATATCCGAAAAAAACCATCTGATTCGAAGAATTTGGTGAACTTTTATAAAAAGTCAAAATTTTATTAACTAAAATATAATAACTTATTTAAAGAAAATACACGAAAAAATTACCTCTTGTATATATATTCATATCTCTTCAAAATAAATCAACTTATCCTAGAAAATGTACATAAGCACATCGCTACTATCAAATTCAGTATTAAAGCTGTGGTCACACCTTACAGAATAACACGACTGTTTATGTTTCTCGTACGTTGCATATCCATTGCATGTCTGTTATGCATTCGTTAAGTGTTCGTTTTATTTGGTCAGTACATCAACAAACTTCCAACGGATACCAATTTTGTCACCGGACAACTTTTTATTTCATCCGTTAGTCGTCCGTTCGAATTATCCGTTAAGGTGTGACCGAAGCTTAAAGTCGGCACTGGTTTAGCTGGAATTTAACTTAGATACAATCCGAAAATGTTTTTTTTTCGAAAATAGTGTTGCATTGTGTGGCAGTCTCTAATTTGGAGATATTTAGAGTACTTATAAATTCAATTTGTTTAAGTCAAATTATGGAGCAAAATATGCCACACTTTCCTTGAAGCAAAGTACATGTATGAAGATATAGAAAACTCAGCTAGAAATATGTGCTGTAAGATGTAAAAAACATGAGTTTAGAGAGTGAAATGTACATCAAATTTCAATAATTATAAGTTTTAGTGTTCTTAAAAATAAATTTTACGATCCTTAAAGATAGTTAGGTGGTTTCATTATATTTAGAAATCTATAATGTACTATTAAATTGCTGTCTCGGTATATAAAATCTTTTAGATCGCATATTTTCGTTATTATTAACTCAATTTCCCCAAATTTGATGCAGAGTTATTGATGTATAAGTTGCTTGTCACAGTTAATGGGACTTATAGCAGTAATTTGGTTAAATTTTAAATAGACCAGACACGTGCTAAAAGTTTCCGGACACTAACTTACAACAGATCCCTGTTCTAAGTCAGTCCTGATGTCAGTCCATGCATGGACTTCTATCAATGACGTTTTTGATCTACATGCTTGTAGTCATAAACAAGAACAGGTCCATCAGTAAGTTCAAGCATGAACTTAAAGTTAGTGTCCTATCGTATCAGAAGTTCAAGCATGAACTCAGATCTTCCGATTGATATGATTCTCAAGCTTGGGAATTAATCAATCACTGTGACAACAACCGAGACAGCTAAACGTCAAATGATGTTTATTTTATTGTATGTATATCATGTCTAGTAGTATGTATCTTAGTTTATTATATCTTAATAAATATATATTCTATGTTTTGTTGTGTATAAACACTATTTAGTTAGTTAATATTAAAATTTACAATGAGATAAAAATAAACATAATATTTCGGTAGACAAACTAGCTACAATGTATTTCCCTCCATTACATAAATAACACATAACTGAAAGGTTGATAAAGCAGATTGTTACCCCGAGAAAACATTGTTTACCGCCGCGAAGCTAAGGTTGACAATGTTTTGTCAAGGGGTAACCATCTACTCTACCACCCTCTAAGATATGTGTTATTAAATTTATTATACTGAATGTCGTTTCAATACTGTCAATTTCATTTTTCACCTTTTTTTCATTTAAATGTAAAAACGTAAATCTTTAGCTTTGTATTATGAGTTGTTGATGTAAATGCAATTCATTGTCTTTTGAAATATCGATTTTTGATTGGTCACATTGGGTGACATGAACAACAATTTTCTTCCATGTATGATTTAATCAAAATCTGGCATTTTAATGTAAAGTTCAATAAAAAGAAATAGTTACCTGGGAAACTATTTGATTGCTTGTAAAACAATTGACATACTTACGCGTGCAATAGTACCATCCTACTTTCTACTTCCCTGATAATCTTCTCATGAAGATCAGTTGATTAGGTATAGTTCCTAATGGACATATGTTTGTTGTTTGTTTTCTAATGTTATTTTTCATTTTGTTCTGGTTATAACAATTATGTTCGCTCAAAGATACAGACAGGACACCAACTTAGGAGTCTTCACCTTTACATTATATTCTAATTATACGCAAGCACAGTTCAATAGATATATCATAATCTTTGGTAATAGTGAAATGAGGCATTTGCAAAATCTGGGTAAAAAAACCCAACCTAACACTATTAACAAGAAAAGAATAGAGAATGGAGAGAAGTAAATTAAAGAAAATATAAATTGAAAGCAAAAAAATAAATAAAAAGAATTATGAATGAGTAGATAAATGAAATGCTGTGGTCACGATGTTTTTTAATTCACATTTGATTCGGATTCTTTTTGATTTATTTAAAAGACTTCTTAAAAGATTTCACAGTTTTTCTGGTCTGTTAAAAAGTAACTTCTCTCAGTGGTCCACTGAAGATGTATTGTCACTTGAAAACGATGAATGTTGGTTAATAGATCTTTCCTTATATTGTTGTATTTTTTGCAATTAAAGAGGAAGGAACAACCATAGTATAAAGTAACTTACTACTATATTTGATTTAGATATGTCGCTATTTAAAAATGAGGCGCAACGTCGCAGCTGTGTTAAATATCATAAGATTGCCGCGGACCATATAATAATGTATTAGTTATACGTAAGGTGGTTACATACATATTGTGGAGCGAGACCATTGTTTATGTTATAAAATAATTGGAGTTATCTTCTGTATTTCCTACTGTGTAGGGGGTCCATACCAGTAAAATTGAGAAATGAGATGGGGAATGTGTCAAAGGGACACCAACCTTACCAAAGAGCAGACAACAACTGAAGGCCAGCGATGGGTCTTCAATGCGAGAAACTCACGCTCCGTCTCGAAGTATACATTTTCGATTTTGGTGAAAATTGCCTATCCTGTTACATACCTCGCAGCTTGCAGTTTAAGATTTCCCAAATCGTTTAAATAGAAAATATCACAATTGTCTTACACCTCACAAGCATACTGAAATAAAGACTGAGTATATACCAGATACAAGTTCTGTCTTTTCATCTTCCATCTATATTTTCAAAAACTTCTACATGCTTTGTAATACTTCTGGAAATATTTTTACAAGCTCATTCCATTTAGCGTCATGGAAAAGAGTTACACATTAGTGGGTATGGATGTGTTAGATACTGATCTTCCATTGAAAAAAAAACCAAACTAAAATACTTGTAAGCTTAGTATTTGAGCAAATCATTATTTCCGTTTAATCTGGATTAAAAGATATTAACCATTTATTTACCAAAACATTGAGTTTTACTACTACCTCTAACAATTGCGGTCGTTCTTTCAATCTAATTGCGTAGTCGTTACAAGCTATTTCAGAGAGAGAGAGTAAGAAAAGATGGCGAAATGCCCGACTGCCAATCTGGAGACAGAATCTTTTTTGTCGAACCATTGGAGGACACACTACCCAGATTCACAAGGATAAGCAAGTACAATGCCAAAATATATTACAAAGGCCAAATCTACATAAATGCACATATTACTTGTCAAAAATGCCTGAAAAAGGGACACAAACAAGACAAATGCCAAAACGATTGGGTTTGTAATGAATGTGGAAAAGAAGGGCACAAAGCAAAATAATGCCAAACTCCTAGTAAACCAGCACCAGACAATGAAACTCCTAGTAAAACAGCATTAGACAATGAAGCTAATAAAACAGATGACCAGTCTGATTCTAGTGAAAGTGAAAGTGGGGAAGAGACTGACATTGGTGATCATGTTGATCACAGTGAAAACCCACTATGGAACGCCAACACTGTCTTAGTATTCCCATTTTTAATTATATGTTGTGCATTTATCTTTATATGATGTGCATTTACCTTTATATGATGTGCACTTGTCATCATATGATATGCAAACACCTTTATATGATGTGCAAATATCCTTAAATGATGTGCAAACATCCTTATATGAAGTGCAAACATCATTATATGATGTGCAAACATCATTATATGATGTGCAAACATCATTATATGATGTGCAAACATACTTATATGATGCGCATATATACTTATATGATGTGCAAATATACTTATATGATGTGCAAATGTACTCATATGATGTGCAAACATTCTTATATGATGTGAAAATATACTTATATTATGTTGAAAGATCCGTATATGATGTGCAAATATACTTATATACTGTGCAAATATACTTATATGCTGTGCAAATATACTTATATGCTGTGCAAATATACTTATATGCTGTGCAAATATACTTATATGCTGTGCAAATATACTTATATGCTGTGCAAATATACTTATATGATATGTACATATTGTACTGTTTTGGTAAAGTGCCGAATTGACCATGTCGTCCTTTTTGTATCATTTCACTCCCCAGTCTCTTTTATCCCTCGATATTTGTCAAAACTGAAGCACGTTGTTTTTTTCTATTTGAAGTTTAATCCACCACTAGAGTAAGTTTACCTTTTATATTTGTGCTCATTTTTTATATCGTTGTGCATATTGTTGAACTATACATTTTATGCAAACTCATTTTTGATTATTGGTGCTCATTTACGCACGACATGAAAAAATATTGCCGCTGTGAATTTACAGTACTGTTTGTATTTTTTATGTATGCATTTGCCCCTTAAATTCCATTCTGTATTTGTCAATCCCACATATTAGGATTTATTTTTGTGTTTTATCGATGTAGACAAGGGTCACGCTCGAATTTTCTAGAACTACAGTACCGCACAGTTTTAACGTGTCAATTTTTTATCGTGCACGATATGTAAACTACAGTCAATGACATATGCAACCTGTCATTTTTATTGCATATATAGATACTTACGTGTAACCTTTTTCTGATATATTGATGACGTTTTTCGAAGTGTAGTGTACAAGAGTTACTTGTATTAAACTATGTAACCATTTTCTTTGTGAATGTACTAATTTTTGACATTAATTGACTCAATAGTATGCTTATGTTTGTTATTTTGTATTTTCAGTTTTTTACCCTCTCCGGAGGTCTATACCAATAAACAGTTGAACTCTCAACGACTTATCAGTACAGTAAAAAATCTAGATTAAAGAGATGAACCCAAGATAGATTCAACATGTCACACTCAGAATCCGTTTCTGACAGACAGCTCAGATCTTCAAGGACACTAACGTCAGATGGAGACCATCTTTTTGAACAATCTAACGAAAGACATCACTATATCATTAGAACTATAAAACGAGATATAGACGCTATTATATTAGACGTTGAAGATAACCCAGTGGTGGACCTGTCCACAGCGTCAACATACAGAGAGGAACTTCTGAAACTGTCAGAAAAGTATGAGAAAGAAGCTAACAGATATTTTGATTTCTTAAAATCATATAGGACAAGAGAAAGTGAAAGTGAGAATGCATCATTCAAAGTGTCATTCTATGCTTTAAAGGCTAAGATATCAGTTGTCAAACAACATCTAAGTGAATTGCTACCTAGAAGATCAATAGAAAATAGTGAACGAACTCATAAAAGTCGTAGCTCCCAACATAGTTCCCGTCATACTGTGTCAACAAGACACTCATCACTAAGTGCTCAATCAGAGTTTCTTAAACAAACAGTGAAACTTGAAACCGCTAAGACACGACTTAAATATGCTAAAGAGGAGGCGGAGTTGTTGCATCGCGAAGCTACACTCAAAGCAGAGAAAAATGTCCTCGCTATGAAGCGAGACGTTGACGAAGCTGAGTCGGGATTACAAGCTGTTAAGAAGGCATTGGATTTCGATCTTAAAGACTATGGTGAAAGTTACGAACCACCAAGGGTCGCTGATCCAGTAGTTCAACATGCCAATGAAAACAAAATGTCTGAAAGAAAGTACTGTAGTGCTAGCATACTAGATACACGTAACATTACAGAACAACGTACAGCAGAATTCGTGGAGCAACAGCGCTCACACCACTCCTTACATTTGAGCAAACATAACCTTGAAGTGAACAATGTAAATATTCCTATTCATTCTTTAGGACCATTGAATCCTACAGCTCAACCTTTCGTTCCGACTCAGAGGAACGAAGCACAAGAATTGGCCAAGTTCATGGTGAAGAAAGATTTAATCACATCTAGGCTCATATCATTTGACGACCAGCCGTCACATTACTCATCTTGGAAAATTAGTTTTCAACACATAATGACTGAGTTAGATACAAATCCATTGGAACAGTTGGACCTTCTTATAAAGTATTTGGGACCGAGCTCAAAACAGCACGCTCAGAACATTAGATGTGCTAATGCTCATAATCCGGCTACTGCAGTGCGTCTTATATGGGAACGCTTAGATTCTAGGTTCGGTAGTCCAGAGATGATAGAATCGTCACTTCACTCACGTATAGTTAACTTTCCCAAACTCTCGAACAATAACCGAATAGAACTCTACGAGTTAGCGGACTTAGCCGCTGAGATCGAGTCAATCCGCAAAGATGAAAAGTTTGCCACCACATTCGCTTACTTTGATTCGTCTCTAGGCGTGAATCGTTTTGTAACTAGATTACCTTACAGTATTCAAGAAAAATGGACAACCACTGCCAATGGTTATAAGTCAAGAAACTTTGGAGCATATCCGCCATTTTCTTTCTTCGTGCCATTTTTGCAAAACATTGCTAAAGTGCGTAATGACCCTGGATTTTTATATGACAATCAAGACACAAAACCATCCACATCTAAACACACAAGAGTACAAAACCGAAATCGAAGTCCTGCGAAAGTTTCAAGCATTAAAACAGACATTGGACACAGTGTTAATAAACCACCTAATAGTACTAGTATTCAGAAGTCAAAAGAGGATTCGTGTCCCCTTCATGGAACTAACCATACGCTCAACTCATGCCGCGGTTTTCGTACTAAACCACTGTCAGAGAGACTTGATTTAATTAAGCAAAAAGGATTGTGTTTCAAGTGTTGCGGACCTAAGAGACATTTCCGTGACAAATGTAAAGAGGATGTCAAATGCAGTGTTTGTGGTTCTCGTGACCATCCGTCAGCCTTACATGTAGATATTACAGCGGAACCCGAGAAAAAGCACGAGGAGGAGAATTCTAAGGAACAAATAAGCAGCAAATGTACCAAAATATGTGATTCGATACACAATACAAGTAAATCATGTGCTAAGATAGTACTCGCCAAAGTATATCACTCCGAGAGACCAGATCATTTCAAAACTGTTTACTGTGTGATCGACGACCAAAGCAACAGGACTTTAGCAACGTCAGATTTCTTCAACTTCTTCGGCGAAAATGACACTGAAACAGAATATGAACTTGCTTCTTGTGCAGGAAGGTTCATTACGAGTGGAAGACGAGCTTCCGGATACATGTTAGCGTCACTTGACGGATCATCTTATCTTAACGTACCTGAAATTATCGAATGTAATGACATTCCAAACAACCGGGAAGAAATACCGTCATCTGTTGTAGCTTCAAGTTATCCACACATGATGGACATAGCAAGTTGTATTCCTGACATTGACAATCAGTCTGAAATACAGATGTTAATAGGCCGTGACCTAATTAGAGCACACCATGTTATTGAACATCGTATAGGAGTCGACGAGGTACCGTACGCACAACATTTGCCCTTAGGATGGGTTATAGTAGGGAATGTATGCCTAGGAAGACAAAATGTTGTCAATGTAAACAAAACTGTAATTTTGAACAATGGACGACCTACATTATTGTCCCCGTGTGATAGCCACATGTCAGTGAAATTAGACCCAATCTTCAACAAGACTCAACTAGACGAAAAGGAAGGCACGTCAATAGAGGATCAAACCTTCTTAAACATTATGTCATCAGGATTCTTCAAACAAGATGATGGACACTGGATCGCCCCACTACCATTTAAACCCAACAAACCTTCTTTAGAAAACAACAAACAAATTGCAGAGCGTAGAGCTAAATCTTTCGACATGAACTTACGTTGCAACTCCGTAAAGCGCACACATGTGTTAGTATTTATGCAGAAACTGTTAGACCGAGAACATGCCCAGATAGCAGCCAAACTATCGCCAGGTACCGAGTGCTGGTACCTGCCTATGTTCGCAGTGTATCATCCAAGGAAACCAGAAAGTGTAAGAGTAGTTTTCGACTCTTCAGCAAAACATCATGGACTATCTTTGAACGACGTCTTGTTGAAAGGTCCAGATATTTATAACAGCCTACTTGGAATTTTACTCCGTTTTAGGAAAGAAGCTTATGCCGTAACCGTTGATATCGAACAGATGTTTCATAACTTCAGAGTCATTGATGAACATAGACGTTTCTTGCGCTTCCTGTGGCACAAGGACAACGATTTTGATAAACCGCTAACTGAATATCAGATGTTAGTACACGTCTTCGGCAACAGTCCGTCCCCAGCAGTGGCTACGTATGGTCTGAGACGAACTGTCCAACACGCTGAACTTGATGTGAAAGAGTTTGTTAGCAACGACTTCTACGTAGACGATGGCCTTACCTCGTGCGTAACTCCAGAGGAAGTTATTGATCTTGTTCAAAGAACTAAACAAACTTTATATGACAATGGCAGACTTAGATTGCATAAAGTTGCATCTAACAGCAGGTTAGTGCTCGAAGCATTTCATCCAGATGACCTTGCCAAAAATCTCAAAGACCTCGACCTTGGATCGGCAGATCTACCGATGCAGAGGAGCTTAGGTCTTTCATGGAACACAGAACTGGACGAGTTCACCTTTAGAGTATCTTCCGACATCAAGCCATTTACACGCCGCGGAGTTCTGTCAACAATTAACAGTCTGTATGACCCAGTTGGCTTTGCTGCACCAGTGATAATAAGAGGCAAATTACTCCTGCACCAGATGCTCTCATCTTCATCTACTTCTGATTGGGACGATCCACTTCCAGAACTTCTAAATCAACAATGGGAATCTTGGGTACAATCATTGAGCGAACTTGAAAATTTTCGTATATCTAGAAAGTACAATGCAGTTATAGGACAAACGCCAAATCTCATCCTAAAATTTAGGAGATATCAAATTGCACAATTTATTGATGTTAATTAATCCATTCAACATATTACAACCTCTTATCAGACTCCCTGCTGGTAGAGATTTAGATGAATGGGTATAAAACTTCAGTTATCTGTGACCATGGTAATCAGAACACTGACCATACAGACAAATAAATTAAATCAGAATCAATATATTGTGTATTTTTTCTGAATTTTAAACTAGATACATCAATGATGACTGTGGCCAAGTTTGGTTAAATTTGGCCGTGTAGTTTCAGAGGAGAAGATTTTTGTAAAAGTTAACGACGCCGGACGACGGACGAGGACGGACGCCAAGGGATGAGAAAAGCTCACTTGGCCTTTTAGGCCAGATGAGCTAAAACATTTGGTGCACACTGAATAACAAGCGTAGTGGGTTATTTAAAAGTGTGCGCAAATTAAATGCTCTTTTGTTCCGACGTTGGAAAGTTCCAGGTAGAAAGAGCAGAAAGAACTAACTAGCCGAAAAGTTCCAGAGGAACTTATTATATATAGACTTTAATAAACTATTGAATCTGAATATACAAGTTACTTTGTTCTTCCTCTGGTTTAAAAGTTTCACCGGAACAATGCTGAAAAGTTCCAACGGAACATGTCAACTAGCTAGAAAATTCCTTTTTGCCAAATTAGTCCAAACTGAAACTAACACATTAAACTAGCCCAAAAGTTCCAACAGAACTTATCAACCAGTCACAAAGTTCCATTTCGAAAATTGATGCAAAGTAAAAGTGCAATATTTTATATTTGAACCTTAGAAAGGGGAACCAAGATACTGATTACAAAAGTCAAAAGGAACTTAATATCAACTAGTCACAAAGTTCCTCTTTGCGGTTAATTAGTCAAAACCAGAACTAACAAACTAGCTCAAAATTTACAACAGAACTTATCAACCTGTCACAAAATTCCATTTGGAGAATTGATGTAAAGTAAAATAACGGAATAAGTTCTAATTATTGTTATACATTAATCTGAAATTTATATTTTTAAAAGTACCCACATGATGAGGGGTATTCTTCCCTCGTTCGAAGGTACTATGCATACTAAATTTGCATGATAATGCAACTTATTGCGTTTTATGTGAGCTATGAAGTGCAACTTAAATTTTGCTAACTAATTGTTGTGTTCAGAGAAATTTTCAACTAGCTACATTCTAAATTCCATTTTAAACCGTAGAAAACCATGAAAAAACGTTAATGACCTCATGATCACATTACTAAATTATGTCTATGGGCTGATAACAAAATAACGCCAGCCAATCCAAAATTAAATTATTAATGATGTAATGTTACCGGAACGGATTTCCGATTTGTTTCCTTTTTTAGTATTTCTGTAATGTCAGACGCATTTCCTGTCAAATTTGTTCTGCTTTCAACACTTATATTTGCTGGTTATAAGCGCCATAGAGTAAGTTCTTTACATTTATTTATCTTAAAACTATTGTTAGATAAAGTTTACATAAGTATTTTTACTGATTATAAAGTATACGCTTTGAATTATTTCACACACAAGTCACGTTGTTCAAATCACTGTATGAAAAGTGCGAATCGTCAAATGAGTTGATCACATGGGTCATGTCAGATTTTTTAATTTTCACTGTATGGAACGTGTGAATCGTAAAAAGTTGTTTTTATTTTCAAGATTTTACTAGTATAAAGTCGGTGTTATTCATCCAATATTTTTATGTTTGGTATTGATTGTTTGTTATAAATGACTTATCATATGATTGATATATGTATGTTTGCTTGTCATTTACATTGTGTTATTTTCTTTTTTGTAGTCTTTTACCCTCAGTAGAAGGAGGAATAAACATATCCAAATTTATAGTGTTCTTTGATTTTGGGTCATGTAACATCACAGTAAAAGATCTCATACAGCAACAGCAAAGATGAGTCAAGCTGAAGGACATGCCTTTTCAGACAAATTACAGTCATTTTGTGAAAGTAGAGATGATTACGATAAATCATTGGACAAAAACATTCAATTGGTTAAACAACTACTTTCAGACTTTGATTAATGCTTTGATCAAGTTCACGCTAGTAATAAGCCATCTCCACAAAGAAGTTCGTCTGTGCAGGCGTCTCATGATAGAAGTCTACCTGTGCAACAATCTTTTTGCATAGATTCTCCTGTGCCACAACAACCATCTGTAAGTACAGATTCTGTAACATTAGCTAGTACAGCTACCCAACAAAGACAATCAAAAGAACTTGAAGCCAAACGTATTAGATTAAAGTGTTTAGAAACTGAGATTGAGATTCGGAAGCAAACAGCAGAGTTAGAGGCACTGTTAGAGTTGAAAAGTGCTCAAAGTGACTATCTGTTAAGTTTAGATGATCATGATCAGACTTTAGTTAAAAGAATAGATTCTGATGAACGATTCCGTAGGGACACAAAGACAGACTCTAATAACAACAACCATGTAACTTTTTCATCTAGTACTCCACATGGTCAGGCTAGCCAAAGGTTCACAAGTGATAATTATGAACAACCAAGTCATATTGAACCAGTGTCAACGCTAAATGCATCTGCTTCAGCATTTAAACCAAGAACAATAGATGATTCAACCTTACAATCTGCCACTGGACTAAGTCGCTTTTTGATTAAGAAAGATCTCATCTTAAATCGCCTATCGAAATTTGACGATAATCCCATGCTATATGTTTCATGGAAAATAAGTTTTAAGGGCATCATGCTAGAATTAGACACTTCATCTACAGAAGAACTCGATTTATTAGTACGTTGGCTGGGGCCTGAGTCATCAAAACATGCGTCAACCATTCGTGCATGTAATGCGATAAATCCAGGTTTAGCAGTTGAGAAAATTTGGGAACGACTAGAACAAAGGTTCGGTTCGCCAGAAGTCATAGAGACATGCTTAAAAAGAAGAATTTCGTCATTCAAGGTCATTGACAAACAAGACCCAAAACGCTTATATGAGTTAGCAGACCTTGCTTCTGAAATAGCTTCAATAAAATGTCAACCTCAGTATAACATTCTGTTTTCGTATTTTGACTCCTCGACAGGAGTTAATCTCCTCATTTCCAAACTGCCATGGAATCTCCGTGAGAAATGGACATCAGATGCAACAAGATACAAGGAACGAGAACAATGTGTCTATCCTCCGTTTACATTTTTCGAACAATTCATACAGAGAATCGCTAAAATGAAGAATGACCCAAGTTTTCAACTTACCGGTACTCATGAGAAAACAAGTAGTGCAAGCGAACAAGATCGCACGTATAGGAAATCGTACAGAAATGTGAACATTTCTACTCATAAAACAGAAACAATTGCAGAGGAAAGAAAAACAAACAATGAGTTACACAAGGAAAATTTGTGCCCGATACACAAGACAAATCATCTTCTTAATGATTGTATGGCATTCCGGAAGAAACCCTTATCGGAAAGACGAAACTTTATTCTAACAAACAGTATTTGTTTCAAATGTTGTGGTCCAACAAAGCATAGGGCTGCAAACTGTAAATGTGACAATATTAAATGTGCTATATGTAAGAGTCAATCACATCCCACAGCACTTCATGTGGAGGTCTCAGTCCAAGAAGGGGAGGGGACCAAGGACTCTGGTGATGATGTTAAGGTGTCGTGTACACAGGTGTGTGGGTATCCTGAAAATACAAGCAAATCATGCGCCAAAATTATTCCGGTAAAAATTGTAAATCACAACATGCCTGAAAAACATCGTATTGTATACGCAATGATTGATGATCAGAGTTCGCATACATTAGCAACATCTAATCTCTTTAACGCATTCCAGGATCATGGACCTGATATTAATTATTCGTTGATTTCTTGTGCTGGTAAAGTTCAAGCGAGTGGTAGGCAAGGAACTGGATATTCTGTTCAGTCTTTAGATGGAAGTTGTATGTATAAATTGCCAAACATTATAGAATGTAATGACATTCCTTGCAACCGAGACGAGATTCCGTCTACAGAAATTGCGTTTCAATATCCCCATCTCAAATCAATATCCAAATATATTCCTAAAGTGATGGAAGACATAGAAATAGAGCTATTAATTGGTCGAGACATATCTGCAGTGCATTATGTTTTAGATCAGAGAACTGAGGGAGACCGGCTCCCATTTGCACAAAAGTTACCCTTAGGTTGGGTCATTGTTGGACAAGTCTGTCTTGGAAATGCACATATGCCTGAAATAACTGTATACAAAACATACATCACAAATAGCGGTCGACCAACATTATTTGAACCTTGTCAAAGTAAAATTAAGGTTGAAACCGATTTGTTTATAAAAACAGATAAGGATAACAAAATAGGACTTTCAGTGGACGATACACGTTTTCTAAGGTTAATGGACTCTGAGTTTGAAAAAGACACTGATGGGCATTGGACCGCACCTTTGCCATTTCGTAAGAATATTCAACCATTGCCAGATAACAAAGCTCTTGCGTTAAAACGCGCCAATTCTCTTGACATGAATTTCCGCCGTAATCCTACTAAGTTGGAACATGTGAAGTCGTTTATGGACAAAATATTTGAACGTGGTCATGCTGAAAAAGCACCAAGCCTATTACCGAATGATAAGCGATGGTATTTGCCCATGTTCGGGGTATACCATCCTCGAAAGCCAGAATCTATCAGAGTTGTTTTTGATTCGTCCGCTCAATTTGGAGGTGTAGCCCTCAATGATGTGTTAATGTCGGGCCCAGACTTGTCGAATAGTCTTCAAGGAGTTCTGCTTAGGTTTCGTCGTGAACGCGTTGCAGTAACCGCTGATGTGGAACAAATGTTTCATAACTTCCGTGTTAAGACCGATCATCGCAACTATCTTCGTTTCTTATGGCACCCAAATAGTGATTTAAGTAAACCTCTGGAGGAGTTTAGAATGACAGTTCATGTATTTGGCAACAGCCCTTCACCAGCTGTTGCCACATATGGTTTGCGTAGATCTGTCCAAACGGCATCTCTAGACGTTCAGAAATTTGTATCTAAGAATTTCTACGTCGATGATGGACTAATAAGTTGTTCAAGTGTGTGCGAAGTCGTTGATTTAGTGAAGAATACACAAAGTGAATTGATGAAAGGCGGCAGATTAAGACTACACAAAATTGCGTCGAACTCAACAGAAGTACTTAAACAATTTGCTAAAGATGATCTTGCGAAAGACTTGAAAAACATTGACATTGACGAAGAGAGTTTACCGTTGCAAAGAAGTCTAGGCATATCATGGGACATTAATTTAGATGCCTTTGTATTTAGTGTCGATACAGAACCGAAGCCATTCACGCGCCGTTGGGTGCTCTCTACTATCAACAGCTTATTCGACCCCATTGGTTTTACCGCACCAGTAACTCTAGAAGGAAAGTTATTGCTACGCGAGATTATGTCATGCTCTTCATCTACCGACTGGGATGATCCGCTAGAGGAAGATTTTCATAAACGCTGGAAATTATGGGTTGACTCGTTGAAGAACCTTTGTGATTTGTGTATTCCAAGAATGTATTGTATTTATTCAGTTGAGAATGCAAGTAGGTTAGAAGTTCATGTTTTTTGTGATGCATCGAAGGAAGCTGTAGCCGCCGTTGCGTACTAAAAGGTGTTCTCAGGAGAAACTAGTGATATAGGATTCCTTATTGGAAAAACGAAGGTTGCTCCGAAGCACGGACATACTATACCCCGTCTTGAACTGTGTGCTGCTGTGCTTGGAATAGACATAGCAGAGATTATTAAAGATCAATTAGACATAGACAATGAAGACTTTCATTTCTATACTGACAGCCAAATAGTACTTGGCTATATTTCGAACGATGAAAAAAGATTTTTTGTGTATGTCGCAAACCGTGTAGGCCGAATCAGAGCTTTTAGTATGCCCAAACAATGGAATCATATCCCGACTAAAGAAAATCCAGCTGATCTTGCGACACGCCCGTTCTCTGCTAGTGATTTACCATCAAGCAAATGGATAAGAGGACCGAGTTGCCTAACAACGAATTTAAAAACTACGGATGATCTGAATTTCCCGTTAGTGGAACCCGATATTGATAAGGAAGTAAGGACTGTTATTTCAACGGCTAAATCAACTCTACATGTATCTACATCTTGTCTGTTATGTAACAGTATTGATAAATTTTCTAAGTGGTCAAAATTAGTTTGTTTGGTTCGACTTATGAAAGGTTGCATGCGTAGAAAAAGTGGCGACCAATCAGCTGTTACAACAGAGGAAGCTGAACTTGTGGTTTTAAAACATGTGCAAAACGAATGTTTTCACACGGAACTTGAAGCAATAGGATGTGGTCAGAATTTACCGAAGAATAGTTCGTTAATATCACTCAACCCTATCTTAGATAACAATGGTGTCTTGCGAGTTGGAGGTTGTATCAGACATATGCTTAATAAGGGCGATAATACTGCAGACTTGCCACTAGACAAACATCCGTATATTATACCGAGAAACCACCATGTCACAATTCTTCTTATAAGACATTATCATGCGAAGGTTCAACATCAGGGCAGGACAATGACCGAAGGCGCAATACGTGCTGCTGGTTTATGGATATTAGGCGTTAAGCGAAAAGTCAATAGTGTCATCCATAATTGTGTACTTTGCAGGAAATTACGTGGCAAGTTCGGTTGGACTCAAATGGCAGACCTGCCAGCTGACAGGTTACAAGTTGATGCACCGTTCACTTATGTAGGTTTGGATGTTTTCGGTCCATGGCAAGTTATTGTCCGTCGAACACGTGCAGCAAGTTCTTCAAACAAACGTTGGGGTCTATTATTGACATGCTTAGTATCTCGTGCAATACATGTGGAACTTATTGAGGAATTAAGTAGTGCCTCTTTTATTAACGCTTTGCGAAGATTTATTGCTTTGCGTGGACCAATTCAGGAATTGAGGTCAGACCGTGGTACTAATTTCATAGGTGCTGCGAAGGAGCTTAATATTGTATCAGAATTCGTTGAAGACACTCCGATGAAGCAGTTTTTATCACACAATGAAATAGTTTGGATTTTCAACCCCCCTCATGCATCACATTTTGGTGGTGTGTGGGAGCGCATGATAGGCTCATGTAGACGTATTCTAGATTCATTGTTATTGCAAAATAAGTTCAAGGATTTAACACATGAAGTACTTTCAACATTAATGTGCGAAGTCAGTGCCATGGTCAATTCGAGGCCATTGGTTCCAGTTTCTAGTGATCCTGAAAACCCGTCAGTTCTTTCGCCATCTCTTCTTTTAACGCAGAAGCCTGCGTCGTCAAGTGGATCTCTTGGACAAGTCGAATTCGGAACAAAGGATGCGATGCGAAGCCAGTGGAAACTTGTTCAGTATCTAGCCGATCAATTCTGGTCTCGTTGGCAAACAGAGTACATCGATAGCCTTCAGGCTCGTCCGAAATGGAAATCTGGAGGTGATAATTTCCTTGAAGGTGATGTCATTCTCATGCGGAAGACCGAGCTTCCTAGAAGTCAATGGCCACTTGGTGTTATTGACAAAGTATTTGAAAGTGATGATTCTAAAGTTAGAAAGGTCCAAGTGTCTATAGTCGTTGATGGACAAAGGAAGTCGTATGTGAGACCAATAAGCGAATTGGTTCGATTGATTGAAGCATCTTAAAATTCTTCAGTTTGACAATTGCAAGTGGTTTATATTATAGATACATTGTGAGATTTTTGAGAAATTTAGTATGATTTTTTATGTTCATTCATTGTCATTTTTTGAATGTATGTGTATTGTGAGTAACAATGTATCACACATCTTTTCTCTAGTTTTTCAAGTTTAACATGCTATAGAAGTAATAATTTTTTATCATGTGATTAAAGATAAATGAGTTAATTTTGATAGCGATTTTCAGTTAGAAATATCGGAAGGGGAGTGTAATGTTACCGGAACGGATTTCCGATTTGTTTCCTTTTTTAGTATTTCTGTAATGTCAGACGCATTTCCTGTCAAATTTGTTCTGCTTTCAACACTTATATTTGCTGGTTATAAGCGCCATAGAGTAAGTTCTTTACATTTATTTATCTTAAAACTATTGTTAGATAAAGTTTACATAAGTATTTTTACTGATTATAAAGTATACGCTTTGAATTATTTCACACACAAGTCACGTTGTTCAAATCACTGTATGAAAAGTGCAAATCGTCAAATGAGTTGATCACATGGGTCATGTCAGATTTTTTAATTTTCACTGTATGGAACGTGTGAATCGTAAAAAGTTGTTTTTATTTTCAAGATTTTACTAGTATAAAGTCGGTGTTATTCATCCAATATTTTTATGTTTGGTTTTGATTGTTTGTTATAAATGACTTATCATATGATTGATATATGTATGTTTGCTTGTCATTTACATTGTGTTATTTTCTTTTTTGTAGTCTTTTACCCTCAGTAGAAGGAGGAATAAACATATCCAAATTTATAGTGTTCTTTGATTTTGGGTCATGTAACATCACAAATGAATATCAAAACCCTGACTACATGCACAACTTCAATATATTTACATAAGGCGAACAAAGTGAAAACCTGCAACCATTCAAACTTTCAAAAACTGTTGAAAAGGTATATTCCCATAATAAATCTGACGGACAGAAAGATTGAAGAGGGAAGGACTTATGGACAGACAGGGGTAAAACAATGTTCCCATCTCCCAACTTTCAGTTAAAGGGGCATAAAACAAAAACCTTTTTTTAAGTTGCTATTTTTGGGTCATGAAAAAAATTCTTTCCCTGTTCATAAAATTCTATAAAGTTATTCATTCTATTGATATCTGGAAACTTTAACCCAAGACTAAATAACACTAAAATTTTGAAAAAAGAAAAAAAAATTCTCTGCATTCTGTCATTGTGTTGAAGATACGTTTGTGAGGCCTTTGTTGTTATGGCGAAGTAAACATTTGCCTTTAAGAAGGGCCATACAATTTATATCAGGATTGTTCAGAAGCTCTTAAAGGTCAGTTAGAAAAAATTACGTGAAGGTTTAACAAAAAAATAATTAAATAAGATAATAACTGAAGAATGCTGTGACACGACTAGAGAAGGATTGAGTTTAGTTTCAAAACAATATTCTATTTTTCAAAAGTGCAAAAATTATACAATAGAAATGCAGAAATTTGGGTACAAGAAAAAATTATATAAATCCGTCCCCCAAAGGAGGCAATTTGTTATGTCTAGATTTGACCACTTTATTTGCAGGCTAGACAAAGAGCAAATTGTAAAACTGGAACTATGAAAAATGTCACAGTTTGTGTTTGATTTTTACACCGTTATTTAGAGAATTTTTTTTTTTAGGTATTCTCAAGTTTCATTTCAGTATACAAAAAATATTTTACAAATCAGTCGTTTCTTATTCATATTTAAGTTATATGCTTAAATATTAAAATAAAATACTAAACAAAAATACTCTATTCAAATTTTTGCGTTGCCAAAACTTTGTATTGAAAAGGGGGGGGGAGGGGGTTCTTGGGTAGATAAAATTCAAAACTCAGAAAATTTTGCCACTAGCTGATTCTGATAATAATCTATTTATGTGGAACAGTACTTTTACACATGTGGTCATTTCTGGTCAGTCATTTAAAATATTGTGGTAATCAGAAGATCTCCTGCTGTGAAGACAAATAAACAAGTGTTTGAATAAATGATTTATCAATAAGCTGTTAATTGGTTAATGTTCTGGCTATTTTGAGGAAGAAATTCAAAATGTGGCGTTTGTCCTATAACTGAATGGATCTACATTTGTCAATAGTGTTAAACGAGAAATTCACATATTCTCAGACGCTTCTAAAGATGCAATAGCAGCTGTCGCATATATCAAACTTTATAGTGCAAATTCTGTTAACACTAGCTTTCTTTTCGGAAAAGCCAAAGTTGCCCCGTCTCATGGACACACAATTCCACGTCTGGAACTTTGCGCTGCAGTCTTAGCAGCAGAGCTATCTGACATTATTCGAGATCAATTAGATATCAACCCAGATGATTTTTATTATTATACAGACAGTCGTGTAGTACTTGGATACCTGACAAACGAAACAAGACGCTTCTACATATATGTTGGTAACAGGGTAAGCCGAATTCGTTCTTCATGTAAACCTACTCAGTGGTCTCATGTGTCTACGAATGACAACCCAGCTGATTTAGCTACTAGGTCCATTAGCACGAAAGATCTTCCAGAGAGTCTTTGGATAAAGGGCCCTAACTTGCTCTCGATTAATGACAAACATGATGAACACGATCATTTATTAGTAGATCCCGAAAATGACAAAGAAATACGTCCATCAGTTAGCTGTAAGAAAACAGATCTCAAAATCGAAGACAATAAAACGTTATTAGGATGTAGTAGATTCGACAAGTTTTCTAAATGGACACGTCTTGTAAGAAGCATCGCCTTTATAAAATCAGCCATTCGTAGGAAACTGCACCAAGAAGGAGTTACCTCACCTGATCTGCTAAGAGACTCTGTAAATTTAATACTACGCTCAGTTCAACAGGATGTTTTTTCCGACGAGATTAAGTTGCTTCAAGAAGGAAAAAATGTAACTTCAAGAAGCCAGTTGGCTCAACTATCACCTATACTAGGCTCAGATGGACTCGTTAGAGTAGGAGGAAGGCTCAAACACGCTACTGTAAATGATTCATTAGACATGTCCCACCATCCTGTGATCCTTCCAAAGAACCACCATGTTTCGTTACTTGTTATTCACCATTTTCATGAAAGTATACACCATCAAGGTAGACATTTGACCGAAGTCGCAATCCGTGCCGGTGGCTATTGGATTATTAGTGCGAAACGTTCTATTTCAACTCTCATCAACAAGTGCATAATTTGTAAGAAGCTCAGAGGAAAACTTGAATGGCAGCAAATGTCCGATCTCCCAACAGATCGACTTAGCCCTTGTCCTCCGTTTTCTTATGTCGGCGTGGACACATTCGGTCCATGGTCCGTCGTATTTCGCAAAACTAGAGGAGGCTCAGCTAATCAGAAAAGTTGGGCGTTACTGTTTACATGCATGACCACACGCGCTGTGCATATCGAAGTGATAGAAGACATGTCAACCTCGTCTTTCATCAACGCTATGAGACGCGTAATTGCAGTGAGAGGTCCTATCATCCAATTTCGTTCTGATCGAGGAACTAATTTCATTGGAGCAACATCAGAGCTCAATATTGACCCTGAATTTGTCGAAAAAGGACCAATCAAGGAATTCTTACTGAAATCCGGAACTACCTGGATATTTAATCCACCTTACGCACATCATATGGGTGGCTCATGGGAGAGACTTATTGGTGTTTCTCGTCGGATACTCGACAGCTTGTTATTGGAAAACAAAAGTAAGACAATTACACACGAAGTGCTTGTTACACTAATGGCTGAAGTTATGGCCATCATAAACAATAGACCATTACTACCAGTTTCAACTGATCCAGAGTGTCCCAGTATTTTGAGTCCGTCGTCACTGCTTACAATGAAAACTTCACCAGACGTGAAACCGTTTCCTTTATTCGGTCCAAAGGATATGTTGAAATCTCAATGGAAATGTGCACAAGGATTAGCAGAAGAGTTTTGGCGTAGATGGAAATCCGAATATCTTCATGAACTTCAGATTCGTACAAAGTGGCAAACTGACCGTCGTAATCTACAAGTTGGTGACTTAATTCTCATGAAAGATCAGGATACGCCACGTAATTCATGGCCCGTAGGACTGGTGGACAGGATATTTCCAAGCTCGGACGGCCAAATTCGAAAAGTGGAAGTCGCCATCGTCAAAGACGGAAAGCGCACAACTTATACCAGACCAATTACCGAATTGGTAACTCTCCTTGAAGTGGACTAACTATAATACATGTAGTGACATTGTGTTTTATTCTGACAATCAAATTTGATACATACACAATTATTATAACATTGTAAGGGACACAAATGTTAATTTTTCATATGACATTATCCTTTTATGTTTAAAATGTAGTGATTTCCTTTGAAATCAGAGGAGGAGTGTACTGTTTTGGTAAAGTGCCGAATTGACCATGTCGTCCTTTTTGTATCATTTCACTCCCCAGTCTCTTTTATCCCTCGATATTTGTCAAAACTGAAGCACGTTGTTTTTTCTATTTGAAGTTTAATCCACCACTAGAGTAAGTTTACCTTTTATATTTGTGCTCATTTTTTATATCGTTGTGCATATTGTTGAACTATACATTTTATGCAAACTCATTTTTGATTATTGGTGCTCATTTACGCACGACATGAAAAAATATTGCCGCTGTGAATTTACAGTACTGTTTGTATTTTTTATGTATGCATTTGCCCCTTAAATTCCATTCTGTATTTGTCAATCCCACATATTAGGATTTATTTTTGTGTTTTATCGATGTAGACAAGGGTCACGCTCGAATTTTCTAGAACTACAGTACCGCACAGTTTTAACGTGTCAATTTTTTATCGTGCACGATATGTAAACTACAGTCAATGACATATGCAACCTGTCATTTTTATTGCATATATAGATACTTACGTGTAACCTTTTTCTGATATATTGATGACGTTTTTCGAAGTGTAGTGTACAAGAGTTACTTGTATTAAACTATGTAACCATTTTCTTTGTGAATGTACTAATTTTTGACATTAATTGACTCAATAGTATGCTTATGTTTGTTATTTTGTATTTTCAGTTTTTTACCCTCTCCGGAGGTCTATACCAATAAACAGTTGAACTCTCAACGACTTATCAGTACACATATCATTATATGATGTGCAGTTTCCCTTATATTATGTGCTAACATCTTTATATGATGTTCTTGTGTCATAATATTATGTGCTTGTAATCTTATATTATGTGGTTTTATTTACTTCATTATATGATTTCGAAACGTCATTATATGATGTGCTTTCATCGTCGTTATGGTCAATGAACATGATTATGATTAGAATGATTACTGTCTACGTCATAACTGATTCCGATCTGATTCTGCGGAGTAACCGTTACTACTAATTAGGATCAAATCTGTAGCTACCGTTTAGAAAATGGTTGAGACTTGAGATAAACCTTGCCATGTTAGTACCTCGTTTTAAGATGTAAAAAATCACATCTGATGTTGTTGGAAAATTGTAAAAATATATATGAATTGCAAATTTTTGTTTAAATCGACGGGTCTTTAATATTACACATATTCATACGAAGACTACAATACGGTTAAGGTTATTAAATTTAATAAATAATTCTTTTATGTCATGCTCTATGAACGTTTTAACGAGGGACGGCATTATATTTGTCAATTTCAGTATACCTAAGGTAAGCATTTTTTCTATTTTTTTAGAAGATAATACACGAAGTTTAGTATTGTCATTTATGTAAATATTGCCTTTCTGATCATTTTAGCTGTTGGAGTTTCTCTTTGCATATTCTCAAGATAGACACAAACAATTGGGAAAAAACGGACTCTGGTAGAGTAATGGTTCATATAAGGAACCGGTCATTTGAAACCAAAAAAAAAAGAGGGGAACGGAAAAAATAAAAGGGGCCTTTCATTTTATCATTTTTGGAATGGAAAAGTGACATTCAATTGTATATAGTTATAACTTTGCCGCGGTATAATGTTATGGCCAATTCTTCGTCAACCGTAGGCATCAATCTTTACGCCACGTTTCGCTAACCTGAGTTGTTAAAACCTGAAAATTTAGTTTCAACAATTTCTTCTTGCAGAGAATTTTTCATCTGTAGCTATTATTGAATGAAGGCGTGGTAAAAATTAATAAAACCACAAACGGCAAATCCAAACTAAGTTCTCTGAAGTCGCAAACAACTTTCATACTTCAGTACTTTGATTATATATGTTCTTGTCTATACCTTGCAAGAAAAGGTTTCTCTATTATTAGTTATCAAGATAATATCCAATAAGACAACAAAACTCTGAAAAGCCAGAATTGCCCAAAAAGAACCTTTACTATAGGGTATAATTCAGACATTTTGCACTAATTTTTTTTTTCAAATCTATTATGTTTCCAAGATAAACGCAAATTATTAAAAGCCGCTGCCGTAAATCTTCACTTTGAAAAATTCAAAACACCTCTCTCTGTCTGTAAGAGAACAGGTCTCAGTAAAAAATAAATAAATGCAGTGTTTTAAGTTCATTTAGACACCAGATTAAAAACGCTCAATTCTCCGGTTTTGTTGGATTGATACACACCTTCAAAAATTTGAAAGCTGAAATTTCATTGGCTGATGTAATATATACAAGGACAGAAAATAAAATGACGTGCTGTCAGATTTCTGTATCATAAGCTTAAACAGATGACCTGTACATTATATATTAATAAATAAATGTGGTAGACACCGACTCTAGTTTGAGGGAAGGAGCACGTGTATTCCTTGTTCGAAATTAATAAAAAAAACACAAAAAAAACCACAAAAAAACATGGTTAATTTTTTTTTAAGTTTCATCATTGTATTATTTTTTCCTCATTTTAAATGGAAACAAACTATTTCGCTTCCCTTCTGAAATAGATATCTCTTTCAAGAAATTTAGAATCAAACATTTACAAAACAACTTGCCCCCCTCCCTTTTCGTCGTAGCATGTTCGCCTTGAGTGAGAAAGGTCGAGGGTTCGAACCCCGGTCGGATCAAAACCAAAGACTTCAAAATTCATTTTTACATGCTGCTTCCCAGATAATTATATAAGCACGCGGGATTAAGGATTAAGAGCAAAAGCTGGTCGGCTCGGAATCAGAAAAATGTGTCCGGGTAAGGTGATATAATGTCTTCCTTCGGAATGCTACCTTTTGAACTAGCATGTTAAAAAATCCGGCCCAGTGTGTCGGTCTAGTACAAAACAGGGTATTCATATCACATTAACATGTTCTTGTACGAATATGCATATATCAATTTGCCGCTGGACCCCAGGAATCCACCCATAATCATCTACAGTTGAAACTGTGAAATATATGCACAAAAACATGATAAAAGCTGCACGTAAATGTAATGCACCGAGTTCAGCTTCATTCCATATCTCCCTTAATCCATTTCGGGTGAAAGTGATGGGCGCTCGGTTGTCGAGTGGTTACATTGTCATTTCGGGGCCTTTATAGCTGAATATGTGGTATGGGATTTGATCATTGTTGAAGGCCGTACGGTGACCCATAACTGTTAATTTCTGTGTCATTTTGACCTCTTGTGGAGAGTTGTCTCTTTAGCAGTCATACCACATCTTTTTTTATAAGTAGTCGAACTGCTGTATCACTAGCATTTAGGTGTGCGATTTCAAATTCCGCACGTGGCAGGTAAGCTCGATTCCAATCTTAATTGACCAGAATTGTCTGTTTTCCAAACGAAGGTCAGGGGGTCTCTCCGGGCACTTCGGCTTTCTCCACCAATATAAACTCACCGCCACGAAATAGCATTTAAGTGTTGAAAGTGGCGCTAAATAACAGTCAATCACTAATCCATACCGGTATACTTATGGCCTCTAAATCTATATATTTGGTCTCACAAAGTCAATGTATGACATCAGTATACAGAGATAAAAATAATAACTATTTACAGTATATATAACCCCGTGAACTTGAGGCATGAGTCCGTGAACTTCGGCAAGGGTTACATTAAAGTCTGTAGGTCTATAATTGACACTATGACTGCTTTAAACGCAAGACTGTATAATATATATTTACAAATTTATTCACAAGTTTACAGCTTGAAAGCTAGGGGAAGACTGCCCCAGCAACAGTTTACAAAACATATAAATTAAGTCAAAGATAAGGGTATTAAAACATTATAAAAGGTTCTCATAAAATATAAATATAATTGTCCAATCTTATGTAATAATAAGCTGATCATTTTTTATATGTCCTCCGGCTTAACTTTTTAAAATAGCGATAATTGCTTTTGTAGTTCAAGTGTTAGATACATATATTATCTCTCACACTCTTGACAGCCATCGGATTAAGTTGTAAAACAGTAACTCTATAATCTCTTTGGGTATTTGAAAATAGAAACATTATATTAAGAATAAAGAAACATTTAAAACAAGAAATATTCAACTTAAAACTAAAACGAGAAATAATCAATTTGAAACAAAAATTCATATAAATATTCAAAACGAGCTCGAGAGTTCATATAACTATTCAAAACGAGAGTTCATATACATATTCAATTCAAAACGAGAGTTTCTAAAAAGCACTTTGCAAAATATAGTAAAAGTTCCCAATGTCACTTTTCTTCCGGTTATATTCTCCACTACTCCCCCGAAGTGCTCGTCCCGAGCACAAATTGCTACATTATTATTTGGGTTAGTAATGTTATTTCATCTGTGGGTAATTCGTCTTTGGGTAATTCGTCTATGGGTAATTCGTCTATGGGTAATTCATCTTCCTGGTTGCTGAAAGTGTGTACATACTGAAAACATCACGAACATAGAAAATGCACATATATTGGACCTTTTCATTAATATACAAAGGGGGTATGAGGAGGGGGGACATAAAAATACTTAAATACTCTGAGGGGAGGGACTACTGACATGAATATACTAATATTCTGAGGATGGGGACTACTGACATGAATATACTAATATTCTGGGATGGAGAACTACTGACATAATTATACTAATACTGTGAGGAGGGGGACTACTGACATACATATACTATACTCTGAGGAGGGGGACTACTGACATAGGTAGACTATACTCTGAGGAGGGGAACTACTGACATAAATATACTAAAATGTCTATTTCAACTTCACAACTCAAAAGACTGGATGGCTCTATTATATGTATATATATGTAAGCAACAAAGGGTTCTTTTATAATAATCATAAAAGAAGGACTAATTATTCAAGTTTGATTATAAAAAAGGGGGGCAATAATGATCATTGGCTCTTTCGTGATTCTAACAAACTTCACTATACTGTCTGGAAGGTTTTCGAAAACATTATCAAGAAGTTTAAAACGATTATCAGATTATCATTGGATATTTGTACCTTGTAAGCAGGTTTGATGAAACATAATAATGCATTTTTCTGACATGTAGTATATAGGTCGTCACTCCTGTACACACAATGGAAACAAGAACACAAGACAGATGACGAGTCCATCTTGCACTGACGTTACGCGCGATGTTCGTGCTTATAAGCGTAACAGACGTTATCGCTAAAATCGGACGTTTTCCATGGTTTTGGTGCTACACAAATATTTCTAGAATAAGTACAGTTAATGTACTCGTCTGGTTAGGGGAAGGGTTTGGATCCCGCTAACATGTTTAATCCCGCCACATTATGTATGTATATGTGCCTGTCCCAAGTCAGGAGCCCGTAATTCAGTGATTGTCGTCTGTTTATGTGTTACATATTTGTTTTCCATTCATTTCAAAATAAATAAGGCTCTTAGTTTTTCCGTTTGAATTGTCATTGCAGGGCCTTTTATAGCTGACTATGTGGTATGGGCTTAACTCATTGTTGAAGGACGTTAGGTGACATATTATTGTTGATTTCTGTATTATTTTTGTCTCTTGTGAAGAGTTAATTGTCTCATAGGTAATCATACCACATCTTCTGCGGGACCCCAATTGCGGCTTCAGTTGTTCTCAATTATGGTCGCCTTATATTTCAAATGGTAAAATTTATGCAGTCTTTGTTATTACCAACCAAATAGTTTTTTCACATGAACAACATGACAGGTACCCAACTGTCAAATAAGCATCGTCCAGAGAAGAAAAAAACTTAAAAGAGACTTTTGGTATTAGGAACGAATATAAAAGATATCGTGTCACGATCTATACTCTCGACATATCTAAATATTCGGCGCTTACAATGCAGTCACTTAGTGCCGTTCAAATGTTTCCGCGCAATATTAAAAACAAATTGGCGCAGATTGTAATATTTGAATTTTTTTTTAAACCGGCTGCGTCCTATAGTTCCTTACAAGTTTCGAAATAATTTCGAATGAAAATTTTATATCCGTGTTTGAAACAAATGTCAGTTTAGTAACATTTAAGAATAATTTCATGACTTTTACTAAACCAATAATATAAAGTGATAATACATGAAATTTCCGACAAAATTCTACTCCGTCTAACTCTATGCCGATAAACAACGGACACATAAATAGATACCTCGTTGCGCTGAAATTAAGTTTGTTGAAGTTCAAACTTTTCTCTGCAACCGTACTTTTTGGAATACAAGTAGTTATGGATTATAATACAGTGCTTAGATAATATGTTTTCTTTCAAACGTTTAAGTTGTGCATTTTGCCACTATGCACGAAACTGATGACCAGCGAATTTGTCTAAAAGTTCTCTGGAGTAATTAAACATAATATCCGGTTTAGTGCATTTTCTGACAAGCGCAAGTATTTTCTTAGTTTTCACAGTTATATATTCGTATCGTTCCAAAGATACATTAGGAGCATCATCCGAAACATATTTTGTCTGTAAGTTTTAAAGAATCCTCTGTATTGCTATAAGATAGAAACACAAAAGAAATGCTCGTACAAATATGCACCCAAGTTTTACTCGTTTTAAAAACTTTGCAAGTTCTGCACTTAATTTAATAGTTTGCAAGTAAAAATAAAACATGCAATCTGTTCCGGGTTTAGGGCAACACTTATCAGTATCACAGAATAACTAAAAGAATCCGAAAAATCAGTAACATATAGATAATTCAAATCGTAGTTAATAAAGTCTCTCTCTATATATGTAGGTGAACAATACATGCTCTGACAATCGACTAAGGCGTGTTCTGTGTGTTTTCATGGCACTGCGTTTTTTGTTGTTTTTTGACTATTCGAAACGACGTCAGGTTGCCGCCGTAAGAAATTTAATGCGTGCGACATCTTTTTCACCAATTTTCAAACATTTTTCTCTCGGAAAGTACGAATGCTATGGAGATCAATATAGATGTTTTGAAAAGATTAGAAAAATAACATGTCTATATTGGAATGCCATTGTCGATGATCAAGTTCAAAACTAAACATAGTTTACTTTAATTACGACTGTACGCAACGGGTTTGCAAAAAATGAACGTGTGACATTTTATTCACCAATTTTTAAAATTTACAATCTTTTTTGTTTTTGTGTTTGACCGATTTTGCGTTTGAATTTAATTAATTAGAGAAAAACAACATTATACTAGCTATATCATTTTCTCACCTGATGACGTCATTTATTCGTAATTTTTAACTGTTTTCGTTAAAGTAGTTTCGTAAATTGATATGGGACACAATGAAACTTAGCAGATTTACCTGGCGTAACAGAATAAGACGCCATTAGCCGCCAAATAAATATATCATAATTGGTTGTTATTTCATGGCAATTCGAGGCAAAAAAAATAATATATGAAAATCGGCAAAAAAAGAGTCGAAAAGAAGGCTTATACTTCAAATTTCGTCGTCAAATGTTACCCGGGACAGCCCATTTTTTTTTTCAAAATCCATAATCAAATGCATAACAACTCGAACAAATGGGTTTTATTATGTTTTAAAGAAGATAAATAAATAAGGACATTTATTTCCAGCACATTGCTATCTTTGTTTTAATTAGAATACGTTTTTTTCTGCAACTACAGCGCAGTTTTACCCAAATTACATACAAAAAACGTAAACGGTACGAACATCGCGCGTAACGTCACTCCTGTTTCGGACCAAAATTGTATTCTAAAATGATTTTGTTATACCACTGATAATCTATGTATTCATACGGAAGCCCATACGTGTAAATTCAACAACTTATCTAGCATTGTGCGTGAAATGATACAAAATAATAACGACAACTAAACAATAATTGTGGTTATTTGGTATACTATAGTCGGTGATCTTTGTTCAAAGTTACAACCTTCACTTGCGTAAAACACTAGGTTCTATGATACAACAAAGATACACAGACTTTAGCTCGATTTATTGCTTATTTTCTTAATGTCAGTGGCAAATATCTCAGAAAAGAAATGACTATTCATAGTAGAATAATGAAGTGTCCTTAATAAAAATGATTCTAAATGTGAAAATGACAAACAAAAATAGACTTTGCTCATTGAGTTGATTATCTAAGCATGATAAAAAAAAATTGACAGTGTGTATTATCAACGTTATCCGTGTCGTTTTCGCTTATTTTTTCTTTGACTTTGAGCGTGAAAGTGTTGGATTAAATCATTAGGTATGTTGTTTGTTGGTTCCCATGTATTTTGTGAACTACTATAACCTCGCCATTTAATAAGGTACTGTTTAATGTCGCCTCGTTTTCTACACTTAAGTATTCTTTCGACATCATATATGTCCTGTTGAGGGTTTGGATTTTGTGACGGTTGCTTATCTTTGTGTAATTGTGTTGGATCATTTTGATTATTTTTCCCTACTTGATTTTGTGTGTGGTTAATAATTGTGTCATTGACTCTGTCGAGGATTTCAGGCATGTCCATGAGTTCCTCTGGGTTTAGGTCGCGATCCTCATCTACTTCATCGGGTGGGTTCGTGGGGCGATTCTTGGGGTCGAGAAACTTCTTCAATCGATTTGCGTGCACTGGAGCCTTAAATATTTTATCGTCAGAAGCTTTGCACAAACGGTAAGTATATTCGCCTATATGTTCCGCAATGTAATATGGTCCAGTCCATTTTCGCTGGAGTTTGGGAGACAAGCCAACTGGAGTCCGGGCACAGTAAAGCCATACTTTGTCTAGTATATAAAAACTTAGTTCCTCTACCTTTTTGTCGTGTTGCGTTTTGTACTTTTGTTGTGCAGCTTCAATATTCGTCTTCGCAATTTTTCTGGCAAGGGTTAGATTATCGACAATCAATTTTAGGGCTGACTCTGCATCTTTGCTCAATCCTTTTGTTGATTCTGGGATTAGTGCGATGTCGATAGGATTTCGAGGTTCCCTTCCAAAGACCAAATAATATGGACTATATTGTGTTGACTCGGTTTGTATTGTGTTTCGGAAAGCCATCATAACGCCTTGTAAGTAGTCGGGCCATGTTGACTGGTTGTCATGGCAATACATTCGCAGAGATGTTGCTAATGTACGATTCTGTCGTTCGGTTGCTGCATTGCATTCTGGGTGATAGGATGACGTATTGAGCTTAGTGATCTGGAAAATTTTGCAGATTTCTTTCACGAGGTTCGAAGTAAAGTTTTCCCTAAATCTGTAAGAATTTGTCTACAAGGACCATATCGGCATATAATTTCGTTGAACAAGACTCTTGCAGTTTCTACGGCTCCTCCTGTTTTAAGTGGAAAGGCTTCACACCATTTGGAGAACGGGCATACTACTAGCAAAATCTGATTGAAACCTCCTGATGAATGTGGTAAATTGCAAAGAATGTCCATGTGTATTCTTTCAAAAACTCCAGTTGCCGGAAGAGGCTGTAAGGGTGCTCTCTTAGAGTGAGGATTAGTCTTGCCTTGTTGACACTCAATACAGGTTTTCACATAATCTTCAATGTCTGAGTACATTCTCTTCCAGTAATATTTCATTCTAATATTGTTGTAGGTTCTGTCAATCCCTGGGTGAGCTGCAATAATTGCATCATGGTACGATAAAAGTACATCGTTTTGTAATGACTTTGGTACAACAAGTTGTTTGATGACCCTATCTGATAAGTGTCCTTTTCCTCTAGGATAATAATGATGAAACAGTATACCATTAGACACAACATAGTGATTTGACTCTCGGACTATAACGTCAGCCTTCTTTTTGTCTTGAGGTAGCGTGTTCTGTTCGATGTACTGTAGCATTTGTCCTGCTTATTCGTCTTCATTTTGAGCTGCCTGGATTCTATCTTGTGTTAGCTTTGTGGTTTCAATCATCATGAGTAATGGGTCCACATCACGATAACGATTATCTGCTTCAGTGATTGCCTTAATTGCTGATACTGATTCATGCTTTGATTCGTCTGAGTCTTGTAACTGGACTGAATGGACAACTGACCTTTGATTTTCGTTGTACATATGTTGATTTGTTTCTTTCATGGATTGAACGGTTGCTGTATATGTAGCATCGATTTCGTCTATACTGAGTCGACGCTGACGCTGGTTTTCAGGGTGCTGAATTCTGGAGAGGAAATCTGCGCAAACGTTGTCCTTTCCGGGCTGGTAGTGAACCTCAAAATTGTATGTCTGAAGATACATGGACCATCTCGCTAAACGTCCGGTACTCTCTTTAATGCGATGAAGGTATTGTAACGCTATATGATCTGTATAAACGTGGAATTTGTTGTTTGCCAAATAAACATGGAACTGTTTGATAGCTACGACTAGAGCGAGGCATTCTCTGTCTTTAACGTCCCATCTTTGTTCTGGTTTTCTTAGCATACGTCCGCCATACGCAATAACTCGGAGTTTCTTGTCTTTGTCGTGTTGACCTAGAACATATCCAATTGCAGTACCACTTGCGTCGGTATGAAGAATAAACTCTTTATTGAAATCCGGAAATACTAGGATTGGAGCTGATGTGAGTTTTGTCTTGAGAGTTTCGAGCGAGCGCTGACATTCGTCTGTCCAATGAAACTGTTGATCTTTGTGTAGCAGTTGATTGAGAGGAGAAGTTATTTTGGAGTAGTTGTGAATGAACTTCCTGTAATAATTACATAGTCCAAGGAACATACGTACTTCTTTGACATTTTTCGGTGCTGCAAAGGAATGTACAGTTGCCGTCTTCTCTGGATCTACTGCTATGCCTTCTTTGGTTATAATGTGGCCTAAATATTGGACTTCTTTGCAAGCGAACTGACATTTTGACGGCTTCAATTTCAGGTTGGCTTCGATTAGTTTATCAAATAGGGCAGCTAAATGACAAAGGTGTTCTTCAAAGTTCTTGCTGTAAATAAGAATGACGTCTAAATAAACTAATGCGCTTTTCCAATTGAGATCTCTGATAACTTCATTCATGATCATGTTGAAGGTTGCAGGAGAATTTGCGAGGCCATATGGAAGTCGGTTGAATTCGTACTGACCTCGATGCGTCATAAAAGCAGTCTTTTCTTTGGATTGTTCATCAAGCTCCAGTTGCCAGAAGCCCTGTCTCATATCACAGACGCTATATGTCTGCGCATGCTTTTCTCCAAGTGTATCTAGGACATCTGAAAGATTCGGGAGCGATTGGGTATATATTTTCGTCAAACGATTTAGTTTGCGACAGTCCACACATACTCTCTTCTCGCCATTGGGTTTTGCTACAAGTAAGATGGGGCTGCTCCATGGTGACATGCTTTTTCGAATGATACCTTGTTTTTCCATTTCGTCCAAATGTGTATTTATTTCTTCCTTTGTTTTTGGGGTAGTCCGGTACGGAAATTGTCTGACTGGATTTGCATCGCCTGTATCAATGATGTGTTTGCCTATATTGGTACAGCCCAATTCGGTTATGTCTTTAGCAAAAGCTTGCCTATATTGCCCTAACAGAGTCAATAACTGATATTTTTGTGTTTCGCTTAAATCGGATTTTGAAAGATCAATACCCATCTCGGTAGCAATTTCGATAAAATTATTATTTGAATGTAAAGCTTCGCCTGTTCTGATACTATCTATAAACTCAAAATTTTCTTTTAATTCTCCAAAAATTTTATCATCTTGAATTTTAATAAAATTCCCAACTATAGTATATTGTTTTAGTGTTATTACAGCATTTGTAGGATTTAAAATTTCAAAAACAGAATTGTTATTATGTGTTTGTATTAAGCACCGTGCTCCCATTATACTGTGTTTGCCAGCAAGTGAAAAATTTGGTTCAATTATACCTGATGTGTTTTCGCTAAAATTATCTATTTTCACAGGAAAAATAACTCTTTCTCTAGGTTGAAATGTAACATCGGATAGCACACGAACAAAATTGTGGGTGTGATCCCGATCTTGGCCCTGACTTAAAGAAACTTCTGTCATTCCATTTTGTAATGATAAAACTTGTTTTGGGAAACTTATCTCAGCTTTTTGATCATGCATGAAGTCTCGGCCTAAAATAAGTGGCATATTGACATCATCCAAAATATAAAAATCGTGAAATAAAGTGAGCTTTCCTATTTCAACGGGCAGTGTAAGTTTGCCTAGCACTCTGATAAAATTGTCATTTTACACCACGTAACCTAACAAAACTGATTTATCTACAGGGTAAGGGTTGTCTACTTGTAATGACTTATAAGTATTTGTATTTATGACGGATACGGCTGCACCGGTATCGACAAGAGTATGTATAACTGAAGAACCTATTCTAACATTTATTTTACAATCGGCTCTTGAACAGCCTGTATTTGCAAAAAGATTAACAATATTCTGATTAGGGGGGTTCCTTCTAGAATTCATAAACCTGTCTTTGATTGAATTATGGGATAGGTTGGACTTAGCACTACTATGATAAAAATTGAATTCCTTTTTCTGAAGTCTTTTATTTTGTGGGCGTTTCTGTTGCCTATGTTTAAAATATGATTAAGTACATTGATAGGGGAGACGTAAAAATGTGCATTCTCAAAATGTTCGTAACTATGGCAGTATGTATCACACTTACCATTACTTCTGGGTTGGTTCTGCTGTGTAGGAGTGTCCTTAATAGCACTGGTGACTTGGTCTGGTCCCGGTTTCGACTTCAACTGAACTGTCATGTCTACTAGCAATGCAGCATCGATAGCCTCACTTATGGTAAACTTTTGTTTGAGACCAGTTGCGGTTACAAACGGACAAATTCTGGTCTAAGTCCTTGATATATAAAACGCTCCATAAATACGGTTTGACCTGCTAGAAAACATAGGCTCTCAACCCTAGATATGAACTGTGAAACGGTTTCATCGTCTTTTTGTTTCATATTGGCCGCTTCCTTCCAAAATCCTACTTTTTGCATACAATTTCTACCAAAACGGTCCTTGAACTTACGGAATAGTTTATCTTTGCTGTTTCTGTCTTCGTCGTCAAGTAGCATATACCATGCTAAAGCATAATTGTCTATAAAACACGTGAATGCTCTTGTGGCTTGTACGTCATCCCACTTTGAAAATTCACACATTAGTTCGTATCTCTTTATCCAAATATCTGCATTTTCTGTTTCGAACGCGTTAAATTTTTCCAACTTCGTTATCTCCATTTTTAAATTTTCGTATACTGGGACTAGTTCATAAATAAAACACTCGCTTGGCTGCAAAGGTTACGGTAATCGTGGAGTCCTTCCCAATTATAACCCCGTGAACTTGAGGCATGAGTCCGTGAACTTCGGCACGGGTTACATTAAAGTCTGTAGGTCTATAATTGACACTATGGCTGCTTTAAACGCAAGACCGTATAAAATATATTTACAAATTTATTCACAAGTTTACAGCTTGAAAGCTAGGGGAAGACTGCCCCAGCATCAGTTTACAAAACATATAAATTAAGTCAAAGATAAGGGTATTAAAACATTATAAAAGGTTCTCATAAAATATAAATATAATTGTCCAATCTAATGTAATAATAAGCTGATCATTGTCCTCCGGCTTAACTTTTTAAAATAGCGATAATTGCTTTTGTAGTTCAAGTGTTAGATACATATATTTATAATTTCATTCGTTTAAACGGGCAGTGCATTAGAGTGAAATTAATTTCTCCTGGGTGTTTCATCATATGTAGCATAGAGGGCGTAATGTTTTCCCGCTTCAAAATTATTTTCGCGGTATTTTATTGCCTATGTTATCATTCAGCACGACATCGTCAATCTGAGCAGTCGAATTTATTTGGTAAATTTAATTCTGGTTAAAGTTTATTAAGCTTTTTATTTGGAGATTTTTTTGTGTCGATACTGATGTTTGAGTTATATATTATATGTGTAGATATATATGTATGTATTGAGATTATTTATCATTAAATATAGAGCATCGGCGTTGTCGTGCGACTATCCACTTTACAAAGTCTTTGGTATTTATTATAGCCTTTTATGGCGTTTATATGCAGAGTGTGTACATATATATACTTGGATATTTGGTACAAGTATTGGTTATACTTGGATATTTGGTACAAGTATTGATTATACTTGGATATTTTGTACAGTATTGATTATACTTGTTTATTTGGTGCAAGTATTGGTTTTATGTCTACATTGATGGGTGGTTTATACCAGGAGAATATCTCTCACACTCTTGACAGCCATCGGATTAAGTTTTAAAACAGTAACTCTATAATCTCTTTGGGTATTTGAAAAATAGAAACATTATATTAAGAATAAAGAAACATTTAAAACAAGAAATATTCAACTTAAAACTAAAACGAGAAATAATCAATTTGAAACGAAAATTCATATAAATATTCAAAACGAGAGTTCATATACATATTCAATTCAAAACGAGAGTTCCTAAAAAGCACTTTGCAAAGTATAGTAAAAGTTCCCAATGTCACTTTTCTTCCGGTTATATATATATACAAATCAAGGGAGACAGGTTTCAAAATTACTAAGCCAGCTGGAGGACAAACGCACGTGTTTATATATATATTTTTATAAACGAACAAGCTGAAGTTTTACAGAAATCGTATGCATCCTTCCTGTTTTCAAGTTTTCGAACATGGCTAAAAGCCTTATCGGGTAAATGTTTTTTTGTCATATTGAAATTTCCCGTTTTAGTAACAACAATTCCCAAATAGTTATATTGTTTTATCATGTTAATGTTAGTACCATTGTAAGAAAATCGGACATTTTTTGGCTTCCGTCCAAAAAAAACCACAAAGACTAATTTTGTCAACTTTCCTTTTAAGTTCCAAGCCTTACAATAATCATGGAAAGCATTGAGTTGAGTCTGCAGGTCCTGTGCTGTTTCAGCCAACAACACCGTGTCATCTGCAAACAATATAACAAACACTTAAGATATATTTCTAATTTTCTTTCCAGATCTTCTGGTATAGTTCTGTTAGTCCTGTAATATTTTTAGTCACTAAGAAATTAATTTAGTCAATCAAAAGTAAATAAAATAGGAAAAGTGATAAGGTTTCTCCTTGTCGAACACCATTGTCACAAGCAAGCAAAGTATTCCGAATTATAATTACAACCGTGTATCATCGGTACAGCGGATATAGCTTTATAGGTACTTCGAAGGGTGAAAAATTATATACACGTACATTCATTTAACTATGCACCGTACAAAAGGATTCATTTGGTCAGCTATACACAACGCTTCTTGTCGGAATAAAACATCGAAAAATAACTTATGTACAAAATATTTCAATGCCAATTATTGAAACAGCTATAATTATTGAAACAGCTATACTCATTACGCACAAACAGTGGCCTTCTATCAGAAAAAGAGTTGCAATGAATATCGAATCATATCGGATAAGACGAGCGCCAACTTCTTTGACAAGTATTTGCACATATTTTTAGTAAGAGTTCTTGTTTTGGGCAAATAGTGAGACTTCTCTAATCACCACCCTACGACCAAATTATTTCTTTAAACAACAAATATGTTTAGATTGAAGTACACATTGATATAATGTAAACAAAACAAAGATTTTCGTACCGTGTCAGACGAAAAATCGATCACGACCCCTTGGTTAGTACCTATATCCGCTGTACCGATGATACACGGAGATGCCAGCGAGTGGGCAAGTGTTGAAACAAAGAGTGATGACACAGTAAGAAGGTAGACACAGTAATGACAAAGTTTATCCTTTTTATTCTATTTTTTTAAGGAGACGAAAAAGAGAAACAAAATGCAAAAGACGGGCGTCACCCCATTCATCTCGGTTGGAAAATAAAAATATTAAATACCCTAAATTGGAAAAAGTGTGGCAAATTGTGATTTCAGTGTTTTTTCCCTTTTAATCAATAACTGTTTCGTCTACGTAAAATCCGTTGCCATTACCACAATGGGGAAAATCCGATGTAATCGGACGAAAAATTATATATAAAACACTTCATCAGGAATCAACTCCTTGTATCTCAGAAATCGTTGACGCTACTCCAAATCTGTGAACATGCTAGTACTCATGTTTCAGAATTTTATTAGCAATTAAAAAAATCTCCATTAAAATAAGTTGAAAAAAAACAATCTGTATATGCCAATATGTGCTCATTGTTGAAGACCGTATGAGGACCTATAGTTATTAATTTCTGTGTCATTTGGTCTGTTGTGGAGAGTTGTCTCATTAGCAAAGATACCACTTTTTCTTTTTTTATAATTACCCACATAGCTATTTCGCATTTCGCGGGCACTACGTCAACTAAGATTGCAGTCTGCGAAATTGGGTATTTTCTCACATAATTGGCGTTTTCTGTGGAAAAAAGATTGGTTCAAAGACAAGTTAAAAGTAAAAAACACGACATGAAAACGTCATATCACAAATATTTCCGACTGTGTATGGTTTTAAAGGAGTTGCGGCTCAATGGAATCGGTCTCTTCCTTTAATAGCATTTATCATATATTTAGTACAAAATACAGCTATTTTGTATATCTAATAAAGGTTCTTTTTTCCAGTCTGTATCACCTACCCTGTATCGCATACCCCGTATCGCATGGCTAAACCCGTATCGCATACCCCGTATCGCATGGTAAAACCCGTATCGCATACCTTTTTTTTTTTTTTTTTTATTTAACTAAAGTCAGTTTTTTAGGGTTTTTTTTGCTTCAGAATTTTTTTTCTAAAAATAGGTAATATTTTGGAATGACGTCATTGTTTGGTATGTAACGTCACGTACATCAAGTTTTCATATTGTATTTGATGTCACGAACATCAAGTTTTTACAACATATTTTTTGGCACACTCAATGCAACTATAAACTAGAGGCTCTAAAGAGCCTGTGTCGCTCACCTTGGTCTATGTGCATATTAAACAAAGGACACAAATGGATTCATGACAAAATTGTATTTTGGTGATGGTGATGTGTTTGAAGTTCTTACTTTACTAAACGATTCTGCTTCTTACAATTATATTTATAATGAACTTTGCCCATTAGTAACAGAGAACTATATTTGGTAAAAATTTACATAAATTTACCAAATTAATGAAAATTGATAAAAAATGACTATAAAGGGCAACAACTCCTTAAGGGGTCAATTGACCATTTAGGTCATTTGACTTATTTGTAGATCTTACTTTGCTGAACATTTTTGCTGTTTACAGTTTATCGCTATCTATAATAGTATTCAAGATAAATAAAAACGGCAAAATTTCTTTAAAAATTACCAATTGGAGGGCAGCAACCCAACAACCAGTTGTCCAATTCATCTGAAAAATTCAGGGCAGATAGATATTGACTTGATTAACAATTTAACTTATTGTCAGATTTGCTCTAAATGCTTTGGTTTCATAGTTATAAGCCAAAAACTGCATTTTACCCCTATGTTCTATTTTTAGCCGTGGCGGCCATCTTGGTTAAATGGCCAGGTCATCAGACACATTTTTCAAACTAGATACCCCAAAGATGATTGTGGCCTAGTAGTTTCAGTGGAGATTTTGTAAAAGATTACTTAGATTTATGAAAAAATGGTTAAAAATTGACTATAAAGGGCAATAACTCCTAAAGGGGTCAACTGACCATTTCGGTCATCTGACTTATTTGTAAATCTAACTTTGCTGAACATTATTGATGTTTACAGTTTATCTCTATCTATAATAATATTCAAGATAATAACCAAAAACAGCAAAATTTCCTCAAAATTACCAATTCAGGGGCAGCACCCAACAACAGGTTGACTGATTCATCTGAAAATTTCAGAGCAGATAGATCTTGACCTGATGAACATTATTATCCCATGTCAGATTTCCTCAAAATGCTTTGGTTTTTGAGTTATAAGCCAAAAACAGCATTTTACCCCTATGTTCTATTTTTAGCCATGGCAGCCATCTTGGTTGGTTGACCAGGTCACGCCACACATTTTTTAAACAAGATACCCCAAAGATGATTGTGGCCAAGTTTGGTTTAATTTGGCCCAGCAGTTTCAGAGGAGAAGATTTTTGTAAAAGATAACTTTAATTTACTAAAAATTGTTAAAAAATGACTATAAAGGGCAATAACTCCTAAACGGGTCAACTGACCATTTCGATCATGTTGACTTATTTGTAGATCTTACTTTGCTGAACATTATTGCTGTTTCCAGTTTATCTCTATCTATAATAATATTCAAGATAATAACCAAAAACAGCCAAATTTCCTCAAAATTACCAATTCAGGGGCAGCAACCCAACAACCGATTGACCGATTCATCTGAAAATTTCAGGGCAGATAGATCTTGACCTGATAAACATTTTTATCCCTGTCAGATTTGCTCTAATATGGAATAACCGTTTCACAAATGATATCGGATATGTTCCTAACGTCGTAACTACAATTCCCTTCCCTTTCATGAATTTGACCTACCGAGTTAGACTATTTACCGGATTTGTAATCTCATAAGCAACACGACGGGTGCCGCATGTGGAGCAGGATCTGCTTACCCACCTGAGATCACCCCTAGTTTTTGGTGGGGTTCATGTTGTTTATTCTTTAGTTTTCTATGTTGTGTCATGTGTACTATTGTTTTTCTGTTTGTCTTTTTCATTTTTAGCCATGACGTTGTCAGTTTGTTTTAGATTTACGAGTTTGACTGTCCCTTTGGTATCTTTTGTCCCTCTTTTATACATCTTACCATTTACAGATTATTCAATAACATTTTATTAAACAAACCATCTCGCCATATTATGCATCAGTAGATAATTTTATAGCTATTGTTATGAACTATTTTTGAAACAGACTGTGATTTCAATGGTGTCTTTTGCAATGAATAGAAATAAGCAGATGTGGTATGAGAGCCACTGAGACAAATCTCCAACCAAGTCATAATTTGTAAGAGGAAACAATTATATACCTGTACAAAGTCAGGAATATGACAGTTGTTATCCATTCGTTTGATATGTTTGGACTTTTGATTTTGCCTTTTGATTTTGGACTTTCCTTTTTTGAATTTTCCTTGGAGTTCATTTTTTTTTGTGTTTTTACTTTTTATAGGTCATAGTACGACCTTTAACACGGAGCCTATGCTGAAACCGAATAGCAAGCTATAAAAGGCTCTTACATTTGTTATCATTTTCTCCACAGCCGGGAATTTCTTCAACTAGCTCCTGTATTAACGGATCTTAATCTTCAACCGAAATGTTTGAAACGTTGATTTTGTTAAACTGCTTTGTCTCATTTCCTCTATAAATTGCACTTTCGCTAGCGATAGATACATATTTGAGCCAGGTTAATAGTTTACAGAAGCAGATCGGAATCAGTTATGAAGTAGACAGTAATCATTCTAATCGTAATCATGTTCATTGACCATAACAACGATGAAAGCACATCATATAATGACGTTTTGACATCATATAATGAAGTAAACCTAACCACATAATATAAGATTACAAGCACATAATATAATGACACAACCACATCATATAAAGATGTTTGCACGTAATATAAAGAAAACTGCACATCATATAAGGATATGTACACACCATATAAGGATCTTTGCACATCATATAAGGATCTTTGCACATCATATAAGGATCTTTGCACATAATATAAGTACATCTGTACATCATATAATAATGTTTGCACATCATATAAGAATGTTTGCACATCATATAAGTATATTTGCACATCATATAAGTATACTTGCACATCATATAAGTATATATGCACATCATAAAAGTATGTTTGCACATAATATAATGATGTTTGCACATCATATAAGGATATTTGCACATCATATAAGGATATTTGCACATCAAATAAAGATATTTGCACATCATATAAAGGTAAATGCACATCATATAATGAAAATGGTCATAACAAGACAGTGTTGGCGTTCCATACCCCACCTTCACAGTCCATATTGCTACCTACAGAAGCAATAACAGCAACAACAACAGCTATCAGTAAAGTCATTACAGAAATTGATCCTGATTTACAGGAGAAAAAAACAAGGAAAAAGAAAAACAAAGACAAAACAAAAAACAAGCCAAAAGTTGAATCAAAAGGACCAATAGACAAATTCATTGTAAACCCTGAATCAACAACACCAGTACAAAAACAAGGGAAAAGACCAGCAACAACCCCTACAGATGAATATCACAACAGACAAACTGATTCCAGTAAATCATCAAAGACATAGGTACAAGAACAGTTACCATATATCATTTCCTTTCAAAATGTATTATCCATACAGCAATGCCTAATTCAATGGACATAATAATTTGTACTTGTACAAATATCTGTATATACTCCTATTTTACATATATTTATAAAAAACAATTAAAAAAATATGTGGCAGTGTATGATACAATTAAAATAGATTGTATATACTCTGCACAAAACAAAATAGAACAATAAACTCTATATATAGATTGTTGTCAATATATTATGTATAATAGATCAATGAAACTACTCCTTTTTTTTCCATATGAAATAACTAGTATAGTTATATATATACATATGTAATAATTTGTGTTTCAATGTACCACAATATCAATATGTGTGCTATGTCATATAATCATGTAAACAGAAAAGCAATAGCACTCTACTATATTTATATAGATATGCAAATGAATTCCATTGCCATTTCCACACACCTGTATACAAAATGTAAACAAATCAGTTTGACCTATTTATATCGGTTTTATATGCAGATAATTATCCTTTTTCAGTTGTAGCCTCAAAAGTTTCCATTCATGCATTATGTCTTCTTTTTTTTAATTATTTCCATCAGAATATCCGTGTCCTGCTAAATATCTGTATAATTAAAGTCAAGCCCCGTAAGCAAAATAGTTGTAATATCTGTACTGTTATCATAAGCATACGAAAGTATTTGATAATAATCTCCCGTTATTTTCGCTACTTGTTTATTAATGTCTTTATTTCTGAAAAGTGTTTTAAAAATATACAATTAACGAAAAATAAATTCTATACTCACCAATTCAGAAAGATATATATTACATCCATCACATTTATATATTTCTATGTACGGTATATTAGTCTATTAAAGTTTATAATCCTCGTACGAATTTTAATTTTAAAATCGTTTTACATGTGAAGGTCAATCTATTTTACCAGCTAACAATTCTAAATATAGAAATAGGTGGAAACCTATTAAAGTCGGTCAATATGAAATTAAATGTATGTGTGTACATGTAATTATATTTTGTCTAGCAACTCACACAGTCAAAGCTAAAACTGTCATTAGAGATGCACATATGATTGTATTTTTATATCTAAATTCTGTATATATTTGTATGTATATTATGCTTTTTATATTTGAAATACATGTATCAAATACTTTTGTAAAACAAAATCAAGATGTCACTTAATCCATTGCATATATATGTTCTTTAAATTGTCAGGGGTTAGGAAAATATGAGAAAAGAATTAGACTAAAAGAATGGATAAGACAACAAAAATGCAACATAATATTTTTACAAGAAACACATTTTTCGAACAATTCAATAGATAAAGAATTTAAGGGCGATTTATATCATAGTTTTGGAAGCACACAATCAAGAGGTGTTTCGATTTACATCAACCAAAAAATTAAGTATGAAATCATAGATAAATATGAAGATCAAGACGGAAGAATTGTTTTAATCAACATAGAAATCGATAAGAATATATTTACCTTTGTAAACCTTTACGCCCCAAACACATGTAAAAATAGAAATATATTCTTTAAAAAAGCTTTAAGTGTCATTGAAAAATATAGTCTTGGTATAATTATCATAGGCGGTGATATGAATGAAACGCTTAATATAAAAGATAGGAAAAGTAATAGAAAAGATCAACAAAAAATAAAAAATAAGACAAATAGGCTAAAAACTCTGATAAAAAAACTAAAAGTTATAGATATATGGAGAGCTATAAATCCAAATAAAACGCAATATACCTGGAAAAGGAAAAATAATGAAGTAGCTAGTAGAATTGATTACTTTCTAGTAAGTGAAGATGTGAGACCAAGAGTACTCAGCAATGATATACGACCTGCAACAATTCAATATACAGATCACTTAGCTATTTCACTTAAAATTAATCATTGTCAAGGAAACAAAGGAAAGGGATACTTCAAATTAAACAACAATATTCTTAACGACGAATCATACAAAATAAAAATAAATACTTTGATAGATAAATATGAAAAATTAAGAAATAAAAAAAGTCTAGCAATCGTGTGGGATCTTTTTAAAATAGAAGTAAGAGAGAAAACTATAGAACATTGTAAATTAAAAGCTAAACATAAACGAGATGAAATTACAAAACTAGAACAAGAACTTAAACTTTTGAATGAAATTCATGATAACAACCTGAATGGAAAAAATAATATAATAGATTCAATAAATAAAACAGAAGAAACGCTGCAAAATCTATATTCAGATAAAATAAAAGGGGCACAAATAAGATCACGAGTTAAATGGATAGAAGTGGGCGAAAAAAATACAAAATATTTCTTGGGATTAGAAAAATCAAGACAAATCTGAAGGCCGTACTTTAACCTATAATGGTTAAATTTTTAAATTGTTATTTGGATGGAGAGTTGTCTCATTGGCACTCACACCACATCTTCCTATATCTATAAACAAGGAAAAACATTACTGCTATAAGGGACAGTAAAGGAGAAATAACAGAAGATCAAGGCAAAATATTAGAAACGGGGAGAAATTATTATGTCAATTTATATAAGTCAACTAACCCTGGTCTAACAGAAATTGAAAATTATATTGAAAAAACTAAAATAAATTACAAATTAAGTACAAAAGAAGGTAATGAAATTGACGGCAACCTGACAATAGAGGAATGTACACAATCTGTTTTTAAAATGAAACTTAATAAAACACCAGGTATCGATGGTCTCTCAATTGAATTTTATAGAGCTTTCTGGTCAAACTTACAAAACTTTGCTGTAGATGTTTTTAATAATTGCTATGAAAAAAAAAGAATTAACAAATTCTCAGAAACTTGGATTGATTACCCTTATATACAAGAAAAACGACCCATTAAATTTAGATAATTATAGACCAATTACCTTACTAAATGTAGATACCAAAATTATAGCATACTCTCTTGCACAAAGACTGAAACCAATACTGTTTTTATATAGGATTTAATATTAGACAAATCCAAGATATTATAGATTATTCGGAAAAATTCAATGTAGATGGAGCTATCCTATATTTAGACTTCACAAAGGCATTTGACTCGCTAGAATGGGAATTTATGTATTGTTCTTTAAAGAAATTTGGCTTCCAGGAATCTCTTTTGAGATGGATAAAAACTTTATACACGGATATAAAGGGTTGCATATTTAATAATGGCTGGATTTCAAGACCCTTCAACATTGAGCGCGGAATCCGCCAAGGGTGTCCCGCGAGTTCTATAATTTTCGTAATTGCTGTTGAAATTTTAGCTAGTAGATTAAGACAAAATAAAATTTTAAAGGTTTTCAAATTAAACTAGATAATAAAACCCATACATTAAAATTAAGCCAGCTTGCAGACGACACCACTTTATTTTTAAATTCAAAACAAGAAGTGTCATTAACTCTGAATATTATAGAAATTTTTGGATCACTTTCAGGCCTAAAGCTTAACCGAAATAAAACAGAAGGAATATGGCTCGGCAATTTAAAGTCCTGCAAAGATAAGTTGAAAACATTAATTTTACACAAAAACCTATAAAAGTTTTGGGAATATACTTTGGACTTAATAAAAATGAGTGTAAAAAATTAAACTTGCAACGACAATACGAACAATCTGAAAAAATAATTAAAGATTGGAATAAAAGAAATTTAACTATGTTAGGTAAGATAACTCTTGTTAAATCATTAATCTTACCGAATATTACTTATGTTGCATCTGTAACCGAAATTGATAACGAATACCTAGCAAAATTTAAAAAAAATAATATACAGTTTTATATGGAATAATAAATCTGAAAAGGTTAAAAGGGATATAATAAGTAAAAATTACCATGCTGGCGGGCTTAAAATGATAAACATAGATACATATCTAGAAGCGATAAATATTAGTTGGGTAAAAAAACTCATCGACAACGAAGATCTATCACCCAATTGGAAAGTATTACCAAGATTTTATTTTGATAAATTTGGACAAGAATTCCTTATATTTAAAATGAATTTCAACAATATTAATTTGGTCTATAAACTGAAAGAACTAATTCCACAATTTTAATAATCAAATCATGGATAAATACAAAATCTGAAAAGGAATTGGATCATCTATCATATAAACAAATAAGACAGCAGCTTATATGGGGCAATAAAAATATCAAATTACACGGTAAATGTCTCATCTTCAAAAACTGGATAAACAGCAAAATTCTTTTTTTAAATGACATTATTGATAATAAAGGACAATTTAATCAAAACATGATCTTAGATAAACTTTCCTGTCATGCTAACTGGTTTTCAGAATATTCTAAATTAATGAAAGCAATACCAAAACAGTGGTTACAAGAGCTAACTAAAGAAGAATCATTAAAAACAAAAGTTGCCATTGACTCCGAATATAAATTTAAAGATAAAAAAGGAAAAATGGTATCACTTAAAAACATTTCCTCCAAAGACATTTACATCTCCCTCTTGAATAGATATTATGAAAAACCAATAGGATTTCAAAAATGGGACAACATATTTATCTTGGAAAACAACACAAACAAAAGACAACAAATGCTAAATTATATCTTTTATTATATACAAGATAATAAATTCAAAATATTAAGATGGAAATTTCTTCACTACATTTTACCAACCAAACAATTACTTTTCTCTTGAAAAATAACTAAAACTCCGCTATGTAATATTTGTGATGTCATCGAAGATTATGAGCACTTCTTTTTAACATGCAAACTTCTGAAATCATTTTGGGATAAAATAAAACTTTTACTTGATAAACTTAAAATAGGACATCACATCATATCAATTAAATCACTTTTATACGGATACAAAATAAACGATACAAGTTACTACAGTATTAATGATTTAAATACAATTATTCTTTTTACTGTATACAAAGGATACTATATATCCGAACAAAAAACAAAACAAATTAATATGTTTGAAATTTTCAAAAAAGAATTTCTTCAATATCATGAAATATTGATAAATAAAGAAGGCAAATATGAAAAATTCCATAATCTGGTTGCAGCAAAAATTAAATTAATTTCATAAATTAGAATTTATTAAACATCATGTTATCATATTTCTATTCAGTTACATACATGTCATTATTACTATATATACATATTGTGCACTAACAAGTACTAACTTATCAATAAAATGCTATATACTAACGTTAACGAGGCCGGGATAAGGTACCGGTACTTCATGTATCTCTAACAAATGTAAAATTCAAATAAAATATTATAACTTGTGATATTACAAAATTTCAATCCTTGTATCTGTGATGAGGTTTTTTTTACAACCACTGGAGTTTTTATTCCCCTCACGAACAGATAACCTTAGCTGTTTCTGACAAAACTTGTACGAATTGTGGTCCTCCATGCTCTTAATGTTCATACTTTATTTGACATTTTCACCTTTTCTTTATTTAAGAGAGAATGATGAGTCTTCTGTAAACGAATCGTGCGTTTAGCTCAAATATAAAATTGCAATCCTGTTATATCTAATGAGTTTATTTATAACCACTGTGTCGATGCCACTGCTGTTGGAGTCATAATCACCAGCCCAGAAATCAGCAGTATTGTGTTTACATGAATTATCATTAAATCAGATATGGTCATAATCATAAATTCACTGTTTACAAAAGCCTTTCACCCTCATGACCAGATAACCTTAGCTGTATTTGGCAAAACATTTAGGATTTTTTGTCCTCACTGGTGAGTCTTTTCTAGTGAAAACCAGTGTATAGCACAAATAAAAAAAATCAATCCTGGTAACTGTGATGAGTTTTTTTTTACAACATCTGGATTTTTTATTGGCCGGGGGTTTCACCAGCTCATTTGTCGTAACATCTGTGTTGACATGAATTATCATCAACACAGTCATAATCCTAATTTATTTACATAACCTTGGTTTTTAAAACAAAAAAAAACGCTTTTCTACTTTAGCAACAGATTACCTTAAGTTTATGGCTGTATTTGGCAAAATATTTATGAATTTGTGGTCCATCGTGACAAAATGCGCGTCTGACGCAAATACACAATTTTAATCCTTGTATCTGTGATGAGTTAATTATAGCATCCTATGACTGCTTCTATCTGGCCCAGATTCTTTTGAAGTAAAGAGATAATCGGCTATTTCACTTTCTGTTAATTGAATATCACTGTGTATACTTTGCATTCTATTCTTTAATGGGGGCATCTCAATAATTTGTTCTTTATGTTTTGATATTGACACAAAGTATTTTTGAGTTCCCATTTGTCAGTATAGTCAGTTACGATATTGTCAAATTGTGCTCAATATTTATATTTAGACTTTGAAGGTTCATATCATTAACATTCGACGTTTTTTTTTAATTTTTTTTTATCGAATATTTTTTTTTTTACTATCAATTTTGAACTCGAAATTTATTGAAAGTCGCTATTTTCGTGGAGGATTTACCCATCGAATTTTTGGGGAACTTTCAACAACAATTTGACAATTTTTTCGACAGTTTCAAGTTTGCTTATGTTGCTGATAACAAGTGTTGAAATGATTTAGATTCTTATTTCTTCAATAATCAAATAGGAAGCTTTATATTTTATATTCCTTTACACTTAGATGCTTAAGATGAGACCATTTAATTTTCATAAAAAAAGGGAAAAATTATTATTTAAATGAATATTCTATCCTGATTATAAAAGGAATAACAGCAATTATTTCTCCAAAGTGTGGTTGAAAATAACGTTGATTCTTCATGAAAATAAAGGACAAAGCTGGTAATTCTTGGATGGATTGTATAGATGAATATGACAGTTTTTTTTTCAATTTGATCGTTTCACATTTATTTTCATGTTGGGGCTTTGTTTTTTTCTCACTAAAGGCCGTATGGTCTATTACTGCTAACACCTACTTCGTTTGAACTCTGGTTGAAATAAATTGGTGTTGTCTCATTGGCTACCATACCACATCTCCTTATAATTCGAATTAGAGCGCTAATCCCTTAATGTTTGTAGAGTAAAACTTTGGTGGACTTGCTTGCTTTGTAAACGTTTACCGAAGCTTTGTAATTAAGATTGGCATCTTGAAACAATATATATATACATAGTTAAACTTATATAATATATTTAAATTTGAATGGAAGTTAATCAAATTACTATATATTGTACAATCTAAAACAAGGCAAGTAAGCTAATCAAAGTCTTGCTCTACATGCATGTGGAAATTAGATCTAAACTGTTATATTAAACTATTTGATGTGTATGTTGCATGGATATTACACGAATTGAGAAAACCAATATAAATCTGCATATGTATGCACTACACACAACATATTTTGAATGCATCCTGTGCTTTCAAGCTGCTGGTTAAAGAATATTTAAACTTTTAGTCCCTTGTGAGACATCGCATAACAACAAAACAATGATAACATTGCGAGAATAACATATGCAGGTGGGAAAAAAAGATTAATTTTAAATGTTTCGTTAACAATGAGTTCTAAAACAATCATCTGAAAAAAATAATTAAAGAGAGTACCATGACATCGCACTGGAATATTGCAAGCTATTGTAGCAGATGGTCAGAAAACATATATATTTCATAGCTCATTTTATTTAGAAAATAAATGAAAATAAAAAAAAACACATGCGCTTTCTTGATAATATCTTTACAGTGTGGTGTTTATTTTTGGGACAAACTATAGAAAACATCAGCTCTAACTCAAATTATAGACAATTTTATGTTGAGGGGGTCTTTTGGCAGCTTCCGAAATGCCGAAAGTTTTAACCTTTTCAGCTTTTTTACAGTGTAGTTTCTTCCCCTTCTTACCATTTGAGGCATGAAACATGAAGAACTAGACCTGGAAAGGGTATGCAAAAAATGGAAAGTAACACACTGTGCGAACAAGGGACTACATACCGTGTTTACGGACCAGTTCGTTCTGTTGATGCTAAACAACTGACAAGAAAACTTTTGTTGAATGGCTCTTAAAACTGGCAAGTTCTGTTGATGCTAGACATTTGGTGAATGAGAATCGGCAAGCTCACCTCCGCTGTATTAATTCGTATTTTGAAAAACATTTATTGTCTCTTCCGCTCTCACAACTCGCACTTGATTTCTGTTGATGCTTAACAACATGGACGAGAGAACTTTTGGTGCATTGCTATCTCAATTTGTGTGAGCAATGTATTTTGAAAGAAATTAATTGCCACGTTCTCTCTCACACATCATAATTTTTGTTGATGCTTATAAAGTATTGACTAGAGAATCTTTGGTGAATAGTATTTGGCTAATCATCCCCGTTGTATGAACTTGTATCATGGCAGATATTTGTGGTCTTTTCCTCAAAATTGACAATTAATTTCTGTTGATGTTTTAACAACTTGGACTTGAGAACTATTAATTAATGGCTCGCTCAGCCCCGTTGTATGAACTCGTATTATGAAAAACATTCATCGCATTGTCCGCCCTCACACCTGGCAATAAATAATTGTTGATGCTTAATTACTGACTAGAAAACTTTTGGTGAAAAAAATTGGCTCGCTCACCCCCAATCTCCATTTAAACAGGTAGGGAACACTAACTTTTAATAGAAATTCATGAATTAGCATATTGAAGTCCTCCGTTGTATTAATTCGTATTTTGAAAAACATTTATTGTCTCTTCCGCTCTCACAACTCGCACTTGATTTCTGTTGATGCTTTACAACATGGACGAGAGAACTTTTGGTGCATTGCTATCTCAATTTGTGTGAGCAATGTATTTTGAAATAAATTAATTGCCACGTCCTCTCTCACAACTCATAATTTTTGTTGATGCTAATAAATTATTGACTAGAGAATCTTTGGTGAATAGTATTTGGCTAATCATCCCCGTTGTATGAACATGTATCATGGCAGATATTTGTGGTCTTTTCCTCAAAATTGACAATTAATTTCTGTTGATGTTTTAACAACTTGGACTAGAGAACTATTAATTAATGGCTCGCTCAGCCCCGTTGTATGAACTCGGTTTATGAAAATCATTCATCGCATTGTCCGTCCTCACACCTGGCAATAAATAATTGTTGATGCTTAATTACTGACTAGACAACTTTTGGTGAAAAAAAATTGGCTTGCTCACCCCCCCCCCCCCCCCCCCCCCCCCCCTCCCCCCCCAATCTCCATTTAAACAGGTAGGGAACACTAACTTTTAATAGAAATTCATGAATTAGCATATTGATGTCCTCGCACATGTAACAGGTCAGGAACACTACCTTATATGGAAATGCATGAATTAGCATACTTATGTTCTCGAACGTGTAATTATTAATTTACGTGTGACACAATTTATTTTTACCTGGGTTTTTGACCAATCCACAAAAAATGAGTAACAATGCATGATGAACTACTACGTGTTTTCAATAAACCAAGAACACGTGTTATTTACTGAAATACAACACATTTTTTCGTGCAATGCGAGATTAACAATTTTGCTTAGTTTTTCATTTTTTGTATCTTCATTTATAGTTCGTGATAGAAAGTATTCGTTCCATTCTGAAATTAACGACGAGATGTTTCTATGCGAAGAAACAAATGTTTAAATTTCCCGATATATAACCATTAATATATTTGATGATGACACGGAGATGTCATGTATTCGTCCATCAGACAGCAACTAAACAACAGCGAAAAAACACAATAACCCATGAGACAACCTTACTGGTGTAAAATAAGCCGTCGATAACAGCCGGTGCTGATATTCCTGTGGGTAGCAACTTTCGTTTAGATAGTTAAAGACAAATGTGTGATCCTTGAATTGTGTGTTTAGAAAAAAGGCGAAGACTCTGATTTCCATTATGAAATATTTACATACATGACAATGTTAACAAAATCTATAAGTATTGCTTTTTGTTATATTTTAGTTTTTGGGACATCCACACTGTTCCCTTTCTTCTGAAGGTAGTGAAGCAAGCAACTGTAGATTTATTTGTTTTCGTCTTTGCAAAGGTTTTTTTACTGACTCGGACACTTGCGAACCTTAATAAAAATCATGAATCATATTATCCATGTTTATGTGCGTCAAGGTGGGAACTTTTTTTTATCTTTTGAGAAAATTGCAGCGTTGGATCTAAACCTATTATTTTTCTTTTATTTATTGGATGTTCTTCTCCTTTTGTATATACATTAAGGCCGTTTGTTTTTTTGTTTTTTTTTTGGATTTTTTTACACAAGTAATATTTGGTCCCTTTATAGCTTACTTTTCAGCATTGAACCTATGCTTGCTTACTTAACTAGATTGTGTCTTGGATCGAAAGATGTCTCATTTGGCACTCACGACTCATATTCTTATTTCTATTTACAAATAAAACTAAGAATGGAAGCACGTTTTAGAAAAACTTAAAAAGTAAAATGACACACATGGTCCAGAGACTGGATTTAAATAATTTGAAATTAGAACAGCAGCCGAACGATAAAAATAACTCTGAGGTAAAATTAGCAACAGACGGACTTTATCAATAATAGTTATCAAAGGTTCCAGGATTATAGTTTAGTACGCCAGACTCGCGTTTCGTCTACATAAGACTCATCAGTGACGCTCATATCAAAATATTTATAAAACCAAACAAGTGTTGAATTGTTTTACATTGTCATTTTGGGGCCTTTTATAGCTGACTATGTGGTATTGAAGGCCGTACGGTAACCTATAGTTATTAATTTCTGTGTCATTTTTGTTTCTTGTGGAGAGTTGTCTCATTGGCAATCATACCAAATCTTCTTTTTTTATAAAATATGTTAAGCTATGATCATCCGTACCCACTTTTATAACACTTATTTTAAGCATACTGACTATTATGATGTTCTTACTTTTAGTTCAGGTCCTGATAAAAAGTTTACCGATAGAAGTGTTTCAGTGCCAGTTTTCGTGTCTTTCGAGCCAGAAATGCTTTTTTTTTGGAATTACGTTATACAGGTTTAAAAGAGGTCAAAATTTTCATACTGGAAAGTGGTCACTTCCGTGAAAATATTGCACAGGTAAAATCATAACATTGAATAAACCTGTTCAACTACATTTACAAGGCCAAAAAGAAGGTCGAATAGCGAGGCCCGTAAACAACACTTTTTTTAATCTGAGCTTGCAAATTGAAGATTATGTTATATATTTTACAATTAACATATTCGCAGAAAAAACATTTATTTTGAGAATTCAAGACACTATATTAGTTGCCAGTTTGCCCACTGATTCCACGTGTTTTAAGTGGTAGTAAGTTCGTAGTAGCCCACAATGCATTGTAGTTCATTGAGTCGATTGGTCAGTTTTTCAAGACCATATTGGCCTTGTGTTTGGAAATTACTGTGCAAATATATTCTGACGTCAAGAAATCTCGAGTTCTCGACCTGTTAAACTGTAAACTGTATATCTTATCACACAATTATTTTTTTATCTACCAGGTATATTATTGTATATCATAACGACTATTTTGTTCAAGATTATTTGTTGTTGTTGAAATTGTTAACATCTCACAGCGATATACTACTGTTACGTTGGTTTATTCATGATTTTGTAGTGATATTATATCATAGATCAAATAAATTCGTTCAATGTATATTCACTAGTGTTAAAATGTCTTTTGATTGAGTTAAGCCATTTCAAATGATATTTTATAGTATGTCTTTCTATTTTATGTTGTTACACTATTGTTACAGTTAAGGGATAAGTTTGGTCCCTATTAAAACGTCTAAACCAGCTGCATTGTTTTTTGCAGCTGTCTTAAGAAAGGAATCTGATGTTCAGTGGTTGTCGTTTGTTGATGTGGTTCTTAGTGTTTCTCGATATAGAAGAGGGAGGAAAGATACCAGAGGGGGATTCAAACTCATAGATCGAAAATTAACTGACAACGCCATGGCTGAACATAAAAGGACAAACAATAGTATAGAAGACAAAACATAGAAAACTAAAGACGTAGCAACACGAACCCAACAAAAACTGGGTGTGATCTTAGGTGCTCCGCAAGGTTAAGCAGATACTGGTCCACTTGTGGCATCCGTTGTGTTGCTAATGTTATTACAAATCCGGTAAATTGTCCAGTTCGGTAGGTCACATTCGTGAAAAGGGAAGGGTATTGTAGTTACGACATAAGGAACATATTCGATATCATCTGTGAAACGGTACCGGTTATTCCATAGCGGTCAACATGGTCAACCAACTCAATATAATTCCGACCCCGATTTAATGGATATAGATTAGATCGTCACCGTTTGTTTTCCCGTTTGAATGTTTTTTCATTAGTCATTGTTGGGGTTGTTTATAGCTTGCTATTCGTGGTGAGCCTATGCTACGTTATGAAGACCGTACGTTGATCTTTAATGGTTTGCTTTTACAAATTAAAACTTCTCATATCTCTGATAACAATTTTTGACATTGTTATTTTCTGTAATCAATATACTTATACCTTTTTTATTTTTTTATTTCTGCATATATTTTTTTGCCAATTATTCGCACTCTCGCACCTTCTTTTTATTGATGTAAATTTAACTAACACTTTTGTGTTTAGAGAACAGTAATTGTTTTTGCACGCCAAAGGGACGCTAATCAATCGCTTGGTGAACGCTTAAACTCGAGGACATTTTTATGCAGCATTAAACAAAATTTCATCCAGCTCAAGCGTTTGTCTAGCGTATACCTGTACGCTACACGCACGTTAAACATACGCTACAAGCGCGTTTAACGCGCTACAGACTTTTTGCCTTCGTATTGTGCATTCCACCTACGTTAAACAAACGCCATGCATACGCACCAATACGTTTCTTGAACGCCCGGGAAACGCTTAAAGCTCGTTTAGCACACGTTACAGATATGATCGACAGATTGAATGCATCCAAAATTACTGGCGTATGGGCAGCGTACATGATTTTTTAACACGCCCGGCGTACGTCGGCGCTATATGATGATGTGTGACGCCGGTATTACATTAATAGTAAAAAATATAATATACAAATATAGCCTATGTATGAGGTCGATACAAGGATATATTGACTGAAAGAAGTATATTGACTCCCCATTTCATTCTTTTTCCTTTCTTCGTAGATTCATCCGCAACAGAACATCCGTAGAAGAATACAGAACTTTATCTTTAATATTAACATTAATATAAAAGAAAAGGATGTAAGGGAATATATTTACAGCAAGCTATTATTAATCTTTTTAGTATTCTTTAAAGAAACGTTGGATATAGGATATGGTAAGATGTTTTTGTAAATCGTTGGTGATAAAAAAAAAGCTTAAGTCAGTAAAATGAATGCTCAAGAATTTACATCCATTATTGAACAGCAAAAAGATCTCTGCAACTAGCAAAGATGATAATATTAACCTGACATGTAAACACAAAGGTTAGATATTTAATAGGGAATGTTGAAGAAATTATATAACCGATTTAACTCTATATGTGGATATAAACACAAAACACAACTTCTAACATAATTCCAGTAACATCAGGTGTTCCTCAGGGGACTGAACTAGGACCAATACTCTTTCTCATATATATTAACGACCTACCAGACTATCTTAAACACAGCCAAATAAGACTCTCTGCAGACGACAGCATAATCTACCAGCCTATAACCTGCCAAAATGATTGCATAAAGCTTCAGGAAGACATAGAAGCAGCTATAAAATGGGAGAAAGACTGGCTCATGTCTTTCCACCCGGACAAATGTAACATCCTTATAGTATCAACAAAGAAAAAACAAATACATTTTTATTACAACATGCATGGTCATATCCTAGAACAAGTTCAATCTGCAAAATATTTAGGCATTACACTTTCTTCAGACCTCAAATGGAACAAACATATTCAACAATTAGCAGCAAAAGCAAATCAATCATTAGCATTCATTAGACGTAATCTAAAAATAAATTCTAAATTAGTTAAGGAAAGAGCCTACCAAACAATAGTCAGACCAAAACTAGAATACTGCTGTACAGTTTGGGATCCACACACCTCAGACAATATATATAAATTAGAACAAGTACAAAGAAGAGCTGCAAGATATACTTGCAACAGATATCACAATACCAGCAGTGTATCTGAAATGATAGAACATCTAAAATGGCAATCCTTACAAGAACGCAGACTAAAAACCAGACTCCAAATGTTGCACAAAGTCATCAACAATGAAATTGCAATACCATCGCAAGATATACTCATAAAAAGCCAGTCTAGAACAAGAACTACCCATCAACAGACATACAGACAACCTCAGTGTAATAAAGACACCTTTAAATTTTCTTTTTTCAGCCAAAAAATCAAAAAATTGGAACAAATTACCACCCGATATCTCAAACCAAACCTCTACAGACAACTTTAAGGATGCACTCACTCATGAGATGCTCCTTAAAACATATTCTCATCTAAACTAAATGTGCTTATTGTTTTTTATCTTATAGTTATAAAAAATATATATAAAAAATGTAAAAATTAAAACTTAAAAAGTTGTAAATTTCATAAATAAATAAAAGTAAAAAAAAAGGAAATTAACTTAAAGCGACCTCATACAGGCATGCGCCGGAAAGTAATCCTCAAAAAGTTGATGATATTCCGTAACTAAAGAAGAAAGAAGAAATCATGACTCTCTTTTATTTATTATGGATCTCCTTTAAAAACAGACATATATCACAGACTAAACGATACCATCTTCTGAAAACTGAAAACTATAGAGCACATTATTGGACTTCGTTACTTAAAAAGGTTGAAGTGAGGTTAAGCATTGACAGTAATTACAAGCAGGTTGGTTTTATAAACTATTTTATTGAAACAATCTGTTAAAACATGTTTAATACAGTTAATATTGGATTAATGGTATTAAAATCAAAACAAGTATTCAAGAAAACTTTGAACATACCATTTTACATGCTAGATGAAAACACAGTAGTAGCAAACGAATATAAGATGAATACATACAACACCAGACCGTCACTCTTAGTTGGATTCTAAAAGGTTTATCACAGGGTCTGATCGACAGGACTGATACTTGTTTTTTTTTATTTTGGAGATAATGTTCTTTGTCATCCTACTTTGAAACAGTATTCTGATTTTTAGTCAAATTTGACTTTTTTGTTGTTGTTCCTTTTTTTTAGTTTAACTTTAACTTTAGACATGCTCGGAATGCGATATATGTTTTTTTACATCTTCGAAAAGTGAAGTAAATTTAAAAGATTCACATAGTAATCTACTAGTAAAATTCAACAACTATTAATATATGAACTATTGTCGTTACTACAATGTATGCATATATGTAAAAAAAAAAGATATGAAAAAAGATAAGCAAACCGATGGGTAAAAAAAAAGATTCTCATAAACTAAATATAAAGTTACAAAGAATGGATCACATATATACATAAATAGGCTACATGCATGTGTAGCTAAGTTCCAAAGTTCAAGATTCCTTATTTCTTAAATATCAAATAGTTAAATAATACAAAGAAGTTCATAAAATGTTAACACATAAAATAAACAATCGTAACAAAATGAGATGAAACAAGGTATATTAAATTAACAATAGTAGCAAAGAATTGTGATTAAACAGGGAGACTCGATTGAAAAGTTATCACCCTGTGAATTTGCACAGTTTTTTTTAAACTTATTTTTGTATTTCAATTGGAATAGTTTTCCAAACTTAAGAAACATGCACCTTAAGGTTGTGCTGAAAATGTGCCAAAGAACTACACTGTAAATGAAATTCATCACTTATCTCATAAATAACAATATCTATAGTCACGTTCAAATCTAGTTTATGTTAGTGAAGTTGTTGAATGTTACTGCTGGAACAAATATGGATTCTCTTAAATTGAGACTATGAACAAATTCAGCATGTGCATATTGTCAGGAATTCCATTTTTCGCAAATTCTACATTAGACTCTTTGAACTTTGATGTTTCTTTTTCAATATTTCGAAAGTTGAGTGTGCTGCTATATCCTGCCATATTACTTGATGAAATCTCATGAAACTTTGTATCTCTTGATAATTTACTATGTTTTTTTTTGTTCTAGTTTATCCGAATATTTTTATTGGTTTTAATAGTACACAATTATTTTATTGCAAGTTCATATTATCTAATAAATTATTCAAATCGAAATGGAATAAGATATATCTCATATATCCATTTTTTCTGTTTGAAATGTATAACATATTTCTAAAATGTCTCATGTTAATAAATATTTCCATTCCTAAAATATCTATCTCTTTTCATAAAAAGTGATAAGTTTCTTCAGTTCTTTTAAATTGATAATAAGTTTAACCCAAAAATCTACTATTTATTTTTATCAATGGTGATAAAATGTTGCAATTATATCAAGTACAAAAGTTTTATACTTTAACAAACACGTAAATGTATTTTTATTGTATAAGAATCTACATCTATTGAAATATTTTTGTTGGCGTTTAAGGAATAGGTAACATAAAAAATGTTGGCATTCGAGGGAAACACCTTATAAAAAAAGTTTTCTCATCTTTACGGCTGTATTTCACAAACAAACAGATAGATATAGGGAGACGTGGTGTGAGTGCCAATGAGACAACTCTCCATCCAAATAACAATTTAAAAATTAAACTAGAACATGTTTTCAACTTTGACATATAACTCAAATGTTAGTGGAGATAATTCAGATAATGTATCTTTTACAATAGAATGTGTTGGGAATTTACCTATTTTATTATGTAACAAGAAAAGGAGTCCGGTGTTGTAATTTTTTTCTTATCTGGAAGCATATAATAAGAGCTATCTTCATATATTTTATATAAAAATTGTTCAGTGTAGTTTCGTTTTATGGCTCGAAATTTCATGCATAATCAATACAAAATATTACAATTTTGCACACAATCTGTAGCATAGAAATAAGCTCAGTGACACATACTTTGTATTATATTTTTGAAAAAAATAATATCAACTGCATTTGAACAAATTATTATAATATTCTAAGAATTTTAAGTTAGTCCTCTCATCCATCTTTATTTAACGCTTATTATATTTATCACTACTTTATCGGTCGTCCCACTGTCTATATCACTCTGCTCATCTCTTAATAAAATTGAATATAATGACTTTGTGACGTCAATTACGTTGACCCGGCCTTAATAACTTTGACCCGGACTTATCAGCGACGTCATAACGTTTGACGCGACGTTGGTAAGTTTGACCCGAAGTTATCAAGACATCTTCCGTTTGCTGGTGAAACTAAGAAAACACTTCCAAAAGACGCAAGTACAGCCCGATAAATCGATTATCAGGTAATCTGCATATCTTCTCGACACAATATGAAGTCTTTTTAATCTCGTTCGCTGCGCTCTCTCGACAAAAAGCTTCATACTGTGACTTGCAGCTGATATTTTACAATATCAACATGCAGTCAACCTGATAATCGGAACGTCACACCGATAAACGCAATGTGTGCAACAAGAGCAACATGCACATGTAGTACAATATGAAAACGAAAAATTAATAAAACAATATTAGGAGAAGAGAAAAGAACTCTATCACTTTGAGTGAAACAAGGTTACAGCATTTGACAGTTCTGGATACCACTGGAGTAGAACTTGATCTTCCAAGATATCTTAAAACGTAAATGCACTTCGCATCTATGTTATTTCTTTAAAATTTAAAAAAATATGTGAACTCTAAATAGTAAGTTATTCCATTGTTGCTTCTAGGTATCCTACTACCCTGAAAAACATATATGATAGCGTTTACATATGAGTTTTTGCTAAACATAAAAATGCGTTAATAAATTATTACGATCTATTTGCCTATGCATTCTTATATTTAACGAAACAAATAAATATTTTACTAATTGATTAATTGACTATTTTGTTACAAGATGGTGTAAATATAAGATATTCTAACATGACGTCCTTCAAACGCTTTGAGTACACACCCGTGGTAAAATCTGAATATATTGCCAGGGCTGTTCCGATCGTACTCCCATGTCATATGCTTTTTTTATGAATGAGGTGCCCGACGTCATAGAACGATGACGTAAGAATATAAGCATTTTACGAGAAAATACACGCTTGTGAAACCGAAACGTAAGCAAACGATGCTCAATTCTGGTATAAGCCATTTTTTGTTTTACATATAAGACATATAAGTAAAAAATACATTCAAAACGATATAAATACGTTATTGTAATTAGTTTAAGCATGTCAATAATTCAGTTATTAAGGTCACTCAGCATTTATCTTTTTTTGTTTATTTAGAATTTGTTTGCAAGAGTAATTACACATCTCCGTATATCTAATACAATTGTTCTCCTATGAACTTAAAACTTTTAACAACATTGTTTTAGACAATGTCTTAAAATATGACTTCATTTGCAACAATATTAAAAACTTTTCTAATGCTTGCTGATATTACAAATTGATACTATTTTATGCAAATCTTCTCTAGGTTGTAAGTATAAATGTTTTATAGTTCGTTCTTATGTTGTACTGTTATCCCACTGTCCCAGGTTAGTCAGAGGGTTGGGATCCCGCTAACATGTTTAACCCCACCAAATTTTAGTTTGAATTGTTTTACATTTGTCATGTCAGGGCATTTTATAGCTGACTAAGCGGTGTTGGCTTTGCTCCCTGTTGAAGGCCGTATGGTGACCTATAGGTTATCATTTCTGTTTCATTTGGTTTCTTGTGGAGAGTTGTCCCATTGGCAATCGAACCACATCTTTTTTTATATGTAAAATAAATACAGACGAGAACATTATATGTTTTTGTATTTATTATGTTGTCTATATTTTGATTCGTTAAAACTTATCATGTTCACTTTACGGTCTGAGAAAATTAAGCAACAACATTGTTTTATTTCTGTGATTTAAGATAAATAACCTCCTCAAAAATTATTGTTTGTAAGAAATTGTAATCTTTATAAGTAGAAGACAATGTGTTTAAGGTAGATGGGGGTCTTTATTTAAATCCATAGTTTTTGATAATTTGTCAACATGAAGTCAATATCATGATTTTTTCACACTACGGGTTTAGTAAAATTGTCAGATTTTGTATACATTATGCATCGAAAAAGCAAATTTGGGTAATAAAAAGATAACTACATCAAAGAATTTTGAGATAACATATGAGAATTTAGCTTTTATAATATGCTTTCAGAAAAGAAAAAGAAATAATGGGGCCATTGGACTCGTATTCTTGCTACATAATAAAATAGGAAATTCACAGCTCATTCTATTACAAAAGTTACTTTTTCGAGTTATCTCCCCTTGTATTTGAGTTATCTACCCTAACTTTTAAATTAAAAAAAATAAATAAAACAAAAATAGACTGATTTTTGTAAGAATAAAAACATTATCTGTAAATATGATAAAATACATAATTTTCTATTATATTAAAATGAAAAGTCTTGCGCATGAATTACATATCACTCTCAAAATTTGCACATGTCATTAAAGATCTAGACCAATTGTTATCTACTTTTTTAAAATCCAAGATGGAGGAAGACATTTTATCTACCTTAACTTTAACTTTAAGGCTTCAAGACAACATGAGCATTGAAAGCCTTTCATCAAATACTCTCAAAGTCAACAGTTATAACAGTTTGAGAGCTAAACATCGACTTACAAAGTCTACACAAAAGTGTTCTTACCAGCTATTATTTGTCCAAAGTATCATATGCATGTGTTGCAGATTGTTTCCCACATTCTTCGTATGTATGAACACTGTAAGAAAAGAAATTTAGATAACAAAAAAACTGAGCTAATTCAAAGCTTTATTGATGCAAGTAGTAGCGATACAAATCTGCACAAGAATAAATACCAATACGGTTGCATGTAGTGCTCAAGCAGTTATTCAGTAAAGAAAACCTCAATAACAGTACTTAATGAAGAAAATAATGTGTTGTAAAACGTATTCCTTTTTTCAAAATTATTAAATTATAAAAATATTGATTTGTTTTTCCAGATTGTTTAATTTTTTCTGTTTTTTTTTTTGTTTCTTTTTTGTTTGTCATAGTCTCGAAATGAAATGAAATGAAAGTACTTCATTTAATGCGGATTGAGAAGAAATATTCATGCACAAATTATATGTAAAAATCTGTAAATGTCCTTACTTTGTCAAAATCATTCATGATAAAATAATTTAGATTATACATTAATTTTATCAATACTAACACATACTCAATCGTGTTGCTCAATTCCTAAATAAAAGAATCAAATGATTCAATGTTGTCCTAAACATTAAAGCCTTTATTACAATATAGGTTGTTAAGTTTTGAAAAAAGTCGAGTAGGGGAATAGGGTAAAGATACAACTGCAACACACATTTTGCTAATGTTTGTTCAAGTTTCAACCCATTTTATTCAAATTCGTTATGATTATTGATGCAATTTTGTTTTTGGTGTAGTGATATACTAGGAAACCAAAGGTAACGACAGTCTCGACACTTGCTACTGGATGGTATTTTTTTTGTACTCGCGACGATGTTCAATGTATCATGATTAATCAAACTTATATTTGATTACTTGCCTTCGTTTCAATATTATAACAATCTGACATCACGTTTGTCACTTTTTTAACGCATTAATGTACGACTATGTCCAAAACTATTATTTGATATTGCTAAATAAGTTTTTGTTGTTTATTTTTGTTTATCGATTTATCACAACCTATTGATCGGAAACATCAGTACTCACACATACCAAGGTAACTGTAGTTGCGTTTGTTCTGAAATAAATATTTTGAAAATGCATCAGCGCGTTTCCTCATTATAACAAGCACTATTGTGGTAACTTTCAAGTACCGAGGATTGAGACCGTCTAATATATATTTTCATTCATATAAATGAATGAAAAAATGAACCTAAATATAAGCGGTATAATTTACATTGAGTTTTAACATAATAATTCAGCCAGCCAATAGGCTTATGATGCACTATATAAACATATATATATATAATAGATAAAAGCAAATAAGCTCAAAATGATTACATGTAAATGTAGACAAGCGTTTTCATTGTCTAAATATTGGTATTTGCCATAGGAAGATTAAAAACTTATAGATAGCATTCTGAAACGTTGTTTGCTATTAGCATTCAAGAGTAATGTAATGATTTCGTATGGAGAGCTCCCATCAATATTTACTGGGTGGGGAGATGATAAATCGTGTAACAGTTTGTTTTGTTGCATCGGTATGGCGGTCACAATAGAAGACGAACTGTGTTTCGTCTTCGAGCGAACCTTAATCATACATTTATTTAAAATTAGATTTACTTAAATAATTCAGTAATGAGTTAGTTCATTTTCTAATTTCAAATATGTGCTTCTTATCTCTCATACAACATGTCGTGGTGAGAGCCCTACTAGAAATAAAAAGTGCCTTCTGTTTCGTTTTCATATTTTTCTACGTAGCGTTAGCATATTAGTTAGCATGTTAAAATTCGTATGAGGGTTTAATTTTATATATACGCAAAATACTACAATTATTTTCGTATGATTGTGTTGTTCGTTTATGATAAATCATAAATCAGTCCGTTCATATTTTTTTCTTTTGAATTATTGTACATTTTTTCATTTAAGAGTCTTAATATCTCACTATATAGTATGGATATTGCTCAATGTTAAAGACAGAATGGTGAACTATAATTGCTTACATCTATGTTATTAGGTCTCTTGTGGATAGATGTCTCAATGAAAATTCGCTCGCAGTCAGATAAGATTTGTTCAGTCTATATACATACTGAATTGTCTTAACATAACAGTTCTGCACTGACCGCAGTGTATAAGTTTGAACATTAGATTAAAGACATAAGTTAACGAAGACTAAAATGTGAAAACAAGTCGAACTTTTCCATATGTTAATTTTACTGTCCGAGGTAAATTTTCGTTTCAGTGATTTGCTGTTATATGTATCTTTTCTCGTGAAAAAATCAATATTATTGATGAAAGATAGTGTGTTTGATGTATTCAATAATTTCCTGGACTCAGATCGATTCAGAGAATTTATGATTTATAGACACTATTAGTTTGAAGATGTTTACTGATTTTAAGTTAAAGAACAATAAGATATGAATTTGAAAGTACAAGTTAGTTATCAATTCTTGCCAGATAAAAGGCAGTTACTACTAGCCTGCATATATTTCTGCGATTTTTTTATAACAGTAAGTAGTGGTACCGCCTCAGTGATATCAATATATTAATAACAATATATGTATGATTTTAGTAAGCACTACTCGTTTAAAAAAACTACATTAAAAAACTGAAAAAGACAAACTTATAGCATTTAGGTGCGCAAAAAGGAAGAATCTTTAACGCACTTATTTTCTCACCAGACTCTAATTTGTCCAACGAACTGTATGCATGTGCCTCAGATTTCTTCTCAATTTTTTCATAAGTATTGACACAAGTATTGACACTGTAAGAATATAAACAGCATTTGATACAAAAAGTAAACAATACTTTTATATATTTGGATGATATATTGGCTCCCAATAATGACGACTTCAGTATGTATACTAAAGAAATTATCCTGTTGAACTTACTTTAAATAAAGCTAATACTAACAATGATCACTGCCATTTTCTTGATCCTGATATCTATATCGTTAACGGGAAGCTTTATACAAAAAAAATTGTGATAAAAGAGATGATTTATCATTTCCTATCGTTAATTATATTATCCAATTTAGATGGTGACGTTCCCTTGTCACCATCTTATGGTGTTTATATATCTCAAATTGTACGATTCGCTCGTGTATGTAACAACGTATTGGATTTTAGCGAGAAAAATTTATGTATTACTAAAAAAATATTACACCAGGGGTTTCGATATCACAAACTAGTCAACACATTTTATAAATTTTATCATCGGTATAAGGAAATAATTCGTAAATATAACTCAACATGCAGACATCTTATACGTTCAGGTATTTCACATCCAATCTTTTATGGTAAAATTCTTTACAATGCACAAACAAAATCAGTATTCACCTCAAAAGCTTACAAAACCTTTGTACAGACTTATTTAGAAGGGATATAGTTACGATACTGTTGTCGGGTCATTAAAGATTGCATATTTTGGCTTTAATATTGATTCACTCATAGGGTCTTTGCATCGGAACTAAACACATTTATTTAAAAAAACAGTTGTTGACATGACACGGATTACGTTCTTCTCATATATTTTATGATAGTATGATACAAACCCCCTAACGAGAGGGATTGTGTCTGATATTCATATGATGAAGACATAATTTTTCAATCAGTTTAATTGAGGTCTGGGGCTCGCATGTCAGTTAACTGCTAGTAGTCTGTTGTTATTTATATATTATTGTAATTTTATTTATTTTCTTTTGTTACATCTTCTAACATCGGACTCGCACTTCTCTTGAACTGAATTTTAATGTGCGTTTTGTTATGCGTTTACTTTTCTACATTGGCTAGAAGTATAGGGGAGGGTTGATATCTCATAAACATGTTTAACCCCGCTGCAATTTTGTGCCTGTCGCAAGTCAGGAGCCTCTGGCCTTTCTTAGTCTTGTATAATTTTTAATTTTAGTTTCTTGTGTATCAGTCGGAGTTTAGTATTACGTCCATTATCACTGTTCTAGTATACATATTTTTTAAGGGCCAAGCTGAAGGACGCCTACGGGTGCGGGAGTTTCACGCTACCTTGAAGACCCATTGGTGGCCTTCGGATGTTGTCTGCTCTATGGTCAGGTTGTTGTCGCTTTCACACATTCCCCATTTCCTTTCTCAATTTTATTGATAACATATGCTTTATTCTTCGAAAACGAAAACCGTAGAATAGTATAAATCAATTGTTTTAAAAACAATTGTTAAACGGTCTTTCCCCTCGGAAACTTGATTGATTGATTGGTTGACTGGCATGGAACTCTCTAAAACAAAGAAGCGTACAATTTCGACAAAAACTTTCTACTTATACCTTATCGCGACAAACATTTAGGTAAAAAAGAAATTAATACTGCTAGCAGTTCATGTGTTACAAAAACATAACCGTCAATTTTTTTTGGTAAAGGCAAATAAATCCGATAAGATCTCACTGGATCGCTTCTTTGGCTCAAATTAGCCTAAAATTCCTAAAGATGTAATGCACAATTTGTAAAAGGATTCGGTCGATAATATCTTTGCTTTGTGACGAATGAGATGCAATCACATGATAAATAGTGAATAGGGAGATAAACCTTACAAAGAAACTGGCTCGGCTTAGATTGTGTGAAAATAAAAAAAACGCATCAACTGTATTATACTATAAAAGAAATATCTAGCGACATATTGCAAAATTTTTTTTTTATGTGAGAACAAAATTTGGCGGAAGAAAAAAACCAGGTTCCATCAGCTATTTTCTACACAAGAATATACCTGTACCAAGTCAGGAATATGACAGTTGTTATCTGTTCGTTTAATGTGTTTGAGCTTTTGATTTTGCCATTTCATTGGATTGATTTGAATTTTCCTCGGAGTTCAGTATCTTTGTGATTTTACTTTTTTATTGTCTTTTGAAAAACGGATATTCAATTCGGGCGTCAGTTTTTCATAAGTCAATAAAACCACATATTTACCTCATCAAAAGATAGTAATTGTTTATCATGTATAAATTCCATTCTTTATTTTTAGATAAGACTCTAGCTTCTACAAGCTAGCAAAATGAAAAATTATGTAAACAGACAATTAATTGATGTCTATTGACAAGAACGGCTCATCTGTATACGCTTACATAATGAACTTTTTATCTAATAGGATTTGTTTCATTTCATTCAACCCCCAAGGGTGACTTGGGAAACGAAATAGGTCACTTGGTCTTCTCCCGACCGTCAGTAAAACGCTTGCCGAAGTAGGTCGTCCGTTTGTAAAACGTATTCCTTTTTTCAAAATTATTGAATTATAAAAATATTGATTTGTTTTTCCAGATTGTTTAATTTTTTCTGTTTTTTTTTGTTTCTTTTTTGTTTGTCATAGTCTCGAAATGAAATGAAATGAAAGTACTTCATTTAATGCGGATTGAGAAGAAATATTTATGCACAAATTATATGTAAAAATCTGTAAATGTCCTTACTTTGTCAAAATCATTCATGATAAAATAATTTAGATTATACATTAATTTTATCAATACTAACACATACTCAATCGTGTTTCTCAATTCCTAAATAAAAGAATCAAATGATTCAATGTTGTCCTAAACATTAAAGCCTTTATTACAATATAGGTTGTTAAGTTTTGAAAAAAGTCGATTAGGGGAATAGGGTAAAGATACAACTGCAACACACATTTTGCTAATGTTTGTTCAAGTTTCAACCCATTTTATTCAAATTCGTTATGATTATTGATGCACTTTTGTTTTTGGTGTAGTGATATACTAGGAAACCAAAGGTAACGACAGTCTCGACACTTGCTACTGGATGGTATTTTTTTGTACTCGCGACGATGTTCAATGTATCATGATTAATCAAACTTATATTTGATTACTTGCCTTCGTTTCAATATTATAACAATCTGACATCACGTTTGTCACTTTTTTAACGCATTAATGTACGACTATGTCCAAAACTATTATTTGATATTGCTAAATAAGTTTTTGTTGTTTATTTTTGTTTATCGATTTATCACAACCTATTGATCGGAAACATCAGTACTCACACATACCAAGGTAACTGTAGTTGCGTTTGTTCTGAAATAAATATTTTGAAAATGCATCAGCGCGTTTCCTCATTATAACAAGCACTATTGTGGTAACTTTCAAGTACCGAGGATTGAGACCGTCTAATATATATTTTCATTCATATAAATGAATGAAAAAATGAACCTAAATATAAGCGGTATAATTTACATTGAGTTTTAACATAATAATTCAGCCAGCCAATAGGCTTATGATGCACTATATAAACATATATATATATAATAGATAAAAGCAAATAAGCTCAAAATGATTACATGTAAATGTAGACAAGCGTTTTCATTGTCTAAATATTGGTATTTGCCATAGGAAGATAAAAAACTTATAGATAGCATTCTGAAACGTTGTTTGCTATTAGCATTCAAGAGTAATGTAATGATTTCGTATGGAGAGCTCCCATCAATATTTACTGGGTGGGGAGATGATAAATCGTGTAACAGTTTGTTTTGTTGCATCGGTATGGCGGTCACAATAGAAGACGAACTGTGTTTCGTCTTCGAGCGAACCTTAATCATACATTTATTTAAAATTAGATTTACTTAAATAATTCAGTAATGAGTTAGTTCATTTTCTAATTTCAAATATGTGCTTCTTATCTCTCATACAACATGTCGTGGTGAGAGCCCTACTAGAAATAAAAAGTGCCTTCTGTTTCGTTTTCATATTTTTCTACGTAGCGTTAGCATATTAGTTAGCATGTTAAAATTCGTATGGGGGTTTAATTTTATATATACGCAAAATACTACACTTATTTTCGTATGATTGTGTTGTTCGTTTATGATAAATCATAAATCAGTCCG